>NW_028261385.1:44650474-44997974 GCF_051295495.1 Thamnophis sirtalis | reverse complement strand
ATCTCTTCCTCACTGGCAATAACTACAGAGATGTATATTTTGTCCACATGAGTGGAAATGGAAGAAAGAGCAGGAAAGATCAATGTACTTCATTCAATTTTCAGCTGCCTATCACCAAAGGTTGCACATATAAATCTTTCATATATTTCATCCACATTGCTGTATTTCTAGATGATCAAAGGCATAATATATGTATTCTTAAAGGAGAAATCTCAGTACATAATCAGATAAGGCACATGGAATTGTCTTCCAGACAGTTAAGATGCCATCTCTAATTTTCTTCAAATCTTTTAAATCCCCCTCTTTGTGGCAGCTTTAGCTCAATCCCCATGTTTCCATGCCCACAGAAAACTAACCATGTGGAACTGAAACAACTATATATGCTTTCTCTGATTATCCTATTCTCTCCCTATCCTCTGGTTTTTCCAATGTGAAATTTCCAGTGGTAAGCATCTCGAAGGCAATGTCTATATTAATTATGCTTATCTCAATCAGTCTGCTTGACAGCCTTCCAGAAGTAGGCAATTTCCCCTGTTTTGAGAATAATTGTTCCTACTATTCCTTCCCTTTGCTATTTAAACATTGCAAATGTTTTTATGGTACAATTATGTTCCTGTACTGTTCTGCATTTCTGAATTTGTGTGTATGTGTTTTGAAAGTCCCCTTGGAGGATTGACAGAGTATAGAGGAGAGAGGGGATTAATTGTTTGTTCATCTACAACTTGAAAATGTTATGAGTTCCCAGGATTTTCCATCGTAGATGATTAGTATTCCAAGAAAGTTGAGCAGTTATATCTGTGTATAATGTACACTATTCACAGAGAAGAAATTACTACCCTCTGGATTGATGTGAAAAAATCTGCACTTCACATGATTTGGGTATACGCAACCATATGCATATTATTAATCTAAAACCACATGAGAGAATACTGATGAGTACAGCTGTAGACTATACATGGATTTTCTCTTAATGAGATCTGCATGTGTTCTGATCTGCAAGATGTGATTGATTTTACACAGGGGACTTTGCCAAAAGAAAGGCCAATCAAGTGCTAGCAGCTGGGGTTTGCCAGCAAAATGACATCATATGTTTCCAGCTAAAATACACAACCCTACACAAAGATTCCCCACAGTGACATTTGGGAAGCAAACCTTACTAGGACATGTTGTATTTTTGAGATCCAGCCTGCCAAAGGTTTGTTTATAGCATTTCCTTGAAAATCCAGGTTACAGTATGTCAGTGTCATACACGTAAAACATTTGGCTCTAGAAAATAAAAGTGTTGTATATCCAGAGAGTGAATGAGTTTGGTCTAAAGTTAAAACTTGGAAATAGAATAACATAAGAGGTCTGAAATAAACATACAAATATCTCAATATGCTACATATTTCACAACAGGAATTAATTATTCTAATCTAAATTATTCTAATTTAAGAAAAATAGAATAATTAGCTTTTGAGCTTAAAGAAAATATGTTGACAGAAAAGAAGTCTTGATAATTAGCAAAAGAAATATGCTTTTTCCAGTACAGTATGTTAAAATTTAAATAACACACTTGGGAGAAAATATTCTCTGCTGAATTAAGAAGATGACTTACAGTGTTATATCTGAATCTTTCCTCATACGGATTGGAAGTCGTCTTATCTTCATTACTACAGGAAAATAGGAATGTTGTACTTCATTTTGAAAACCATGGGCATACAAGCACAGATTTCAGGGTTTACAGAATTTATTTTGTTATTTATTGCATTCTGAAGCCTACTAAGTAGAACCAGGTATAACCAAATAATGACTTGGAGAATGGTCAAGTACAACCTGGTACCCTGGAAAGAATCAAGATCACATGAAGTGTTAATAACATTTTAAAATGCCTTGGTAAGGCCACACTGGGAATCTGCATTCAGTTTTGGTCACCACAATGTAAAAAAGATGCTGAGACTCTAGAAAGAGTGCAGAGAAGAGCAACAAAGATGATTAGGGGACTGGAGGCTAAAACATATGAAGAACCGTTGCAGGAACTGGGTATGTCTAGTCTGATGAAAAGGACGACTAGGGGAGACATCATAGCAGTCTTCCAATATCTCAGGCCACAAACAAGAGCTATTCTCCAAAGCACCTGAGGGTAGGACAAGAAGCAATGGGTGGAAACTAACCAAGGAGAGAGGCAACTTAGAACTAAGGAGAAGTTTTCTGACAGTTAGAACAATTAATCAGTGGAACAACTTGCCTCCAGAAGTTGTGAATGCTCCAACACTGGAAGTTTTAAAGATGTTGGACAATCATTTGTCTGAAGTGGTGTAGGGTTTCCTGCCTAAGCAGGGGGTTGGACTAGAAGATCTCCAAAGTCCCTTCCAACTCTGTTATTCTATTCTATTCTATTCATCTTAGAGTTGGAATCTGTATCGCCATCACTTCTCCTCCTTTCATGAAGTCTATATTGTAATGACCTCTATCTGAGTTATGACAGTTGAAGATTTTTAAAGTTTGCTCTGAAAAAGGTATGTAATATTTTTCTTTAAGGATGTTTTAATCCTTTACCACTAATTCATGTATCTTTGTATATTTTCCTCTAGTGATAAATGCTCCACTTTTTAAATAAAAATTTAGAAAGTACAGTTTTTATTTCTAAAGGAACATGATTTAAATAACTTCAGATTTCACAATATACTGCAATCCACATATTAGTTGGAAAATGAAAAGTTAGCTACATTCTCAATAACAATTCACACTGAAAAAGATTTTTTAACAGCACGCTTTGCTTAACATACATGTCTGAACGATGTCCAAACACTGATACTTTGAAAGGAAGTTCTTTGTTTTCAACGAGTGGCTTCAGTTGCTTTTCTTAAGATTCATGAAATTAGTCCTCATCTTAGCTCTTATGAAATTTTGATACTGCTGACAATGACAATCAGAGAAGGGATGCAAGTTTTAAAACTGGATTTATTGAAATGAGAAAGAATGAATAGAATATTTGGAAAAATATGTCACTTCTTTTTAACAAGCCATTCAGGGTTACTGTAGTAAGGATAATTGGATCATGAGAATGAAAGTTGTATGTTGCAGTTTGCTGTTCATGTACAATGCTTGATCCCCATTAACAGATGTTAATGCAATTCAATAGAGCCCCAAGGAGCGCTGAGAAAGCCATAAGGATGGCATAGTTTTTACACTAACCTATATTCATTGATTAGAAAGAAGTCAATTTTCTTAACTAATTTAATTAAAAGAAAACTTCCTCAAGGCATATGATATGGTCAAAGGAAGGACAGATTTTTTTTCTAAGAACAATTCTTGTCATCTGTGTTATTTGTATAGGAAAGATTCCCTCCCCCTGAAAAAATAGGTGTGGTACTAAAACATAAAGACCAGTGATCTAAATTAAGCCATCAATTTGTGCCTGCGTGTACATATGTAATATGCTCCAGTAATAACTCTTAGTTGTGATATTGAATCTCTGGAAGCATATATTTGCAATCCCCTAATGGATACCCTTAGTTTTAAACACCACACACATAGGACCACAACACATGCTTTTATGTAGCACCACAAAATGCTGGAATGGTACTATATGATTTAGCATTATAAGAATCTGGTTCTGATTAAAATACCTTTGAAGCCACTTAAGACTGGACTTTTAATAGGGTAGGGGCTGTCTACTGATTCTCCAGAGACAACTCCCATCATCCCTAGTCCATCAGAACTAAATATCATATTCAATATCAGAAACACTGAATGTTATTATTCAACAAAATTTTGAAAAGTACTTTAATAAAAACACTTTGGGGCCATTGATTCTTGGCCTTGGGAAGAAGGCAATAGCAAGCCATAACAGGAACTAGTTCAGGTAAGCAAGAGGAGCCAAGACTGACTCACAAGCACCCTTCTCCCTAATAAAGGATACAAGTATATATTTAGTATACTTATCATTAACAAGTGTTCTTCAGTCATCCAATTTCTACCAATCAAGCCAACAAAGAACTCCCACATAATTTTTATCTCATCCTGCATATGTAAATCTAAGATTTTTAGGATTAACCCAATTCTTGACTATCCTCATCATCCTTGTATACAAATATACAATAATTCCACTTGATAATTCTGGACTTTGTAGTCCCAGCTGTTCTAGAGAACAGTAGGTTGGGAATGGCACAATGGGATACCCCTCCCTGCAAGTTACTACTTGAATGTTTGTTACCAATGGAATGGAATTCAGCAAATCTGCATTTTGGATAGCAGGTTCCCACTGGAAACTCTGAGATTGATTGATGTTCTGACAGCCTTTGGATGAGATTTCATACTTCCCAGGAAAGTCTTCCAATCTAAAATGTGTTATATCCATTTGTTCTAAGTTAACTGTCAATGATGAGTGATCAAAACTCTATGGTAGGCTAAAGACTGTCATAAATGTCATCTATACTCTTTGATACATGAAATAATCTTCAGTTGAAGTTGCTGGATGCCATCCCAACAAAGGCTCAGTGCTGTAACAATTGAGTGACAGGCAAAAATTTAGTGGATGATGCATTATTCATCATGCCAGAAAAACCTGCAGTTGTTGAATGTGGATCTTTTTGTCAAATACCAGATCCAATAGCAAGTGGGAAGGGGGAAAATAATACAGCTCTTTTATTTATAGTGAAACCAGTGTAAGGATTCAGAGGTGTCTACTTAGTTTACACAGAGATAACAGTTGCTCCTCCTAAAATTAATTTTTAGATGCAATCTTATTAAAACAGACATGTTTTTCACTTCTTTCTCAGTTACAAAGGACATAAAGTCTCCTAAATGCAAAAGGAAATTCCAACCTACTGATATTTACATTTTGTTTTAAATTATGATATGGAATTAAGATCCCAACAACTCCACCTAATTTCCCAGGGTTGTTTGAATCAGTTTGTAGCAAAGTATATGCTGTCCATTCTTATAATGACCTTAGATGGCTTATCCATACCACTCAAAACAATCCTTAAATCTTGAATAATAACCATAAGCCTCCAATGAGCATCAGTGTGGTACAGTGAAATAGTGTTGGATTAGAAGAGATTCTAATCAACCTTTAGAAATGGAAGTTCAGTGAGTGATTTTAATAACCTATCATTAATATGCAGAGAGCCACATTTTTTACAAGGTGAAGCTTCTGAATCATTTTTAAGGATAGTTCCAACTGCAAGGTGATGGCGGCATGGGACTTACCAAAATCCCCTGCTAAGGAAAGAATACAACACAGTTCTTCCAATCTGTTCTCAACCACTTTTCTTTCTGCTTCTCTAGCTCCTCCATGACATTTTCTCAGTCATACAGGAAAATGAATACTCCCTAGTGGCCACGGGTGTAACAATAATTCAAGACCTACTCCAATACTATAGAATATCTCCATTGGAATGTAATAAGTATATAAACAATAAATACTACAGAAGGCTTCTAGCTGGTAACATGGTGCTTTAAGAAATAAAGATCAACAAATTGTAGAGAACCTGAAATGTTCCATATCCTCCTGAAGTACATTTTATCTGCCTGGTAAAAACTTTTATGCCAAGTACTATTCACTACTTTGGAATGATTTATTTGATTACAAATATTACATCATTAGTATAATCCTATGCACATTCATTGTAGAATCATTGCAAAGGAAACTAGTGGATATGCTTAGTTTTGTTCTTTGTGACCAGTCACTTGAATATCTACTTTTCGAGGTTCATTTTATTTATATGCCGCCCTATTCCCTGAGGGACTCAGGGTGGCTCACAAACCCAAAGGGAGTGGGGAGGTAAACACAAAGAAACTACAACAAAAAAAGGTACAGGGAAATTTTAAAAACAGCCAACAGTCACACGATTCGAGAAGGGAAGGGAACTCATCAACCCAGGCCTGCCGACACAGCCAGGTTTTAATGGCTTTTCGGAAAGCCTGGAGAGAGGTGAGGGTCCAAATCTCTGCGGGGAGCTCATTCCAAAGGGCCGGAGCAGCCACAGAGAAGGCCCTCCCCCGGGTAGTAGCCAGATGACATTGGCCAGTAGATGGAACCCGGAGGAGGCCTAATCTGTGGGATCTAATGGCAGCAGGTGGTCTCTCAAATACCCAGGTCCAATACCATGAAGGGCGTTTTAAGCACCTTGAAGCGTATCCAGAGACCAATCAGTAACCAGTGCAGCTCGCGGAGGATAGGTGTAACGTGGGTGTACCGAGGTGCACTCACAATCGCTCACGTGGCTGCATTCTGGACAAGCTGAAGTCTCCAAATGCTCTTCAAGGGCTGCCCCATGTAGAGCGCATTGCAGTAGTCCAGTCTTGAGGTCACAAGGGCATGAGTGACTGTTGCGAGTGCCTCCCGATTCAGGTAGGGACGCAATTGGTGCACCAGGCGAATCTGGGCAAATGCCCCCCTGGTCACAGCCGACAAATGATGTTCTAAGGTCAGCTGTGGGTCCAGGAGGACTCCCAAATTGCGAACCCTGTCTGAGGGGCGTAAAATTTCACACACACCCCCCAGCCTGAGTGATGGAATGCTTAGCCAATTTTTGGGAGGGAAACACAACAGCCACTCGGTCTTGTCTGGATTGAGCGCAAGCTTGTTTACCCCCATCCAGACCCTGACAGCCTCCAGGCACTGGCACATCACGTCAACCGCTTCACTGAGTTGGCACGGGGCGGACAGATACAACTGAGTATCGTCCGCATACTGGTGGTATTTTATCCCGTGCCGCCAAATGACCTCGCCCAACGGCTTCATGTAGATGTTAAACAGGAGGGGGGACAGGACCGAACCTAGGGCCTAGGGGTCAACCTCTGTCCCCCAACCAACACCGACTGCGACCTGTCCAAGAGGTAGGAGGAGAACCACCGAAGGACAGTGCCTCCCATCCCCACCTCTCGTAACCGCCGCAGAAGGATACCATGGTCGATGGTATCGAAGGCCGCTGAGGTCAAGAAGCACTAGGACGGAGGCATGACCTCCGTCCCTGGCTCTCCAGAGATAATCGGTCAGTGCGACCAAAGTGGTTTCCATGCTGTAGCCAGGCCTGAATCCTGACTGAAAGGTATCCAGATAATCGGCTTCATCCAAGGACCGTCGGAGCTGAAAGGCCACCACTTTCTCAACAACCTTCCCAACGAAGGGAAGGTTGGAGGCTGGATGGTAGTTATTCAAAATGGCTGGATCTAGAGATGGCTTCTTCAGGAGGGGTCTCACCACCGCTGCCTTCAATGGTGGGGGAAAGAAGCCCTCCCAAAGGGAGGCGTTCACTATCGCCTGGATCCAGCCCCACGTCACCTCCTTGCTGTTCGCGACCAGCCAGGAGGGGCACGGGTCCAGTGCACACGTGGCGGCACTCACCGCTCCCATGGCCTTGTTCACTTCATCAGGAGTAACAAGTTGAAAATCAATCCAGCTATGTCGCTCAAGACCCTCCCCCGGTACCTCGGCTGCCTCTGCACAATTGGAGTCCAGGTCTATCCGAAGCCGAGCAACTTTGTCCATGAGGAACTGGACAAACTCCTCTGCTCTACCTCGTAAGGGATTATCCGCAACCGTCCCATTCAGAGGGAGCGGGTTACCCTAAACAAGGTGGCAGGGTGGGACTCAGCGGACGCAATCAGCGGACGCAATCTTATCTCAGAAATTCACGGATACAAACTTTCATTTAGATTAAGAACTGACACTAATATATTAGTGTCTTATTGCTTCATTGAAGAATTTCTGCAGCTGCTGTGAAGCCCATTAATTTGTTTGTGTAACTTCTGAGATTTTTCTAAAAATTATATTGCACTTGAAGGAGTGCAGAGTGAACAGTTGGTTCTCTGCAAAAATTAATCTGAGAGATATTGCTACGACCAGAGAATCACCTGGGTTTCTGCACATCCGCTGAAAAGAATAATTCATCTTGAAATGATTATCACATAAAACCATCCAGCGGTTATAATGTCCTAGACTCCTTTTGACCATTCCTGTGTTGGATGATAATTTTTCCCTGTAACTTTAAGGTTTCACTGACCTTACTTAAAAGAAAAAGTTATCCCTTCTACCAGAGAAAAATCTTCAGACAGTTTACTGCAGTAGAGTCAATTTTTAGACTAAGTGGAAGGTGTTCTAAGGTTACACTCACATTTGAAAATAACAGGGTAACCATTTTGCTTCATTATAGTGTTTATATTTGGGATAGTGACATGACAAGTATTTGATTTCTTGTTACTTTGTTTCATCTGCTTTCTCTCACAGAATCCTTTGGTGGGGGGGGCAATGACAGGGGCATTATAGCACTGCTTGGATAACGAGAAATAAACTTTCATCCTTTTTCTTGACAAATTGATTTCTTTTAGTCTGTGCTTAGAAAATCATCTTAGAACCTCACCTATACTTCACAATTTTGTACTCTTCTTTTTCTTTTTTGTAAATGGTTCATAGCATTCTTTTTAAAATTGCTTTGAATTTCATGTTTTCCGTATTTTGTTAATGCATGGTAATCACAAAAAAGTTATAAACAAGAGTCATTTATTACTCTCCTTTGATGTATACAGGGATAGTAGCCCATGAGACTGAAGAGTTTTATTTAATTCGGAAGATCCTGGTCCTGTCTGTGCATCCTTTGAGTAAGATAATGAAGGAATAGCAGTCAATATTTGCAATCAATCCCGCAGTCGATATTTGCATATAGATAATATATTGTCCTTCATCTGTAGAACTGTTTGACCTCCACTGTCCTGTGAAATGTTAAATAATTACAAATACAGAAAAAAGTTTTGATAAAGATGATAAAAGTGGGGTAATTTAGTATTTTATCTATAGTATATTACCATCAAATCTATGGTTTCAGGACTTCCTTTAAAAGTAAGACCAAAACGGCCATACCAGTAATTTTCATTGTTGTTTGCTAAACAGTCAAAGACCTAATAAATAGCTCTAATTTAAGTGAAAACTCATTTTTCTGTCCCAGTCAGTCATAAATTGAGAAAACTATTCATATATTTTCCATAATCATATGAATTAAATTATTGGCATATTTTCCATATTTACCATAATTGTATGCATTCAGAACTTTTCAAAACATGCAAATAAAAAATTGACATAGAGAATAATATTCTGATAGTAGAACAGTGATCTCAATGGGGGCGGGGAATGGTTAAATCTCTTCCTGTGAATTCAGTAGGCCTATAAAGCAATTTATTTTGCCTGGATTGTTTCCCAATTGATAGCACTGAACAAATACCATTAAGAGCTAGGATTGCAGCAAACTATTCTCAAGTGGTACACAGTGTAATATGTTGAGCTTATAAGTGAATAAGCTTTAGAAATGGAGGAAATGAATAATTATTGTAGAAAGGAAATTAACAAAAATAATTTTTTTTTTAAAGTCCTGAAGACATAGAGGCTATATGAAAGCGTGGGCTGTTGTGAGTCTAGTTTCCCAAATTCAATAGTGAAATAATAGCTAATTATTACCCAAGAGAACAGTATACAGCATCTGTAGAGCAGAATAGATTTATTGTGTCCGCTGAATTCCTAAAAGAGGAGAAATATATTTATTCATGGATTTATGTTGCAAAAAGACTATTATGTGTAATCAGTTCCGTTCTGAATGATTGCACTTGGTGACTAATGCTGCCTGGCTCTGTCCATTATCAGTGTAGGTGTGGCTGCTCAAATACGTTATCTGTTCAGAATGAACATTACTTAATGTAATGGAACACATTTGCCATCCATATAGGGCCTACACAACGATTTAGATTATCATTTTCAGAATCAATCAAATGTCAACAAGTATAAATTGGTGCCCTGCAATGGGAATGTACCCATTATGAATAAAAGGTTTCTGCATAATTTAGCCACAATATATGCATGCTTAACAAATTGTTCATGAAAACATACTGATTCTTATCTTTATTATTTTTTATTTTTTGCCATATGTAAGGGCATTCCTCGGTGTCTTCAACATAGATCTCCATTCTTGCCCAACGTCTCCTCCCATTTACATTGAAATGTAGAAACAGTGCTCACCGACTCTAATTGCAGCTAAAAAAATTAATTGAATCGGTGTTGAATGAACACACCCCAGTTTATGCTCAATTGACTTGAAAGGGAGCTAAATTGTTTATTTATTTAAGTTCAAATCCCCCCCCCAAACCCCATGACCTATGCTAACCTTTCTAATTTAAATAAAGAGGTCAAAATCTAGACCACTGAATTGAATCAATCAGCAAAGCAAAGCTAAAATTCTAGCTCAGTAATTCATAAAATCTCAGAAAAGAATAAATTAAGTCATAGAGTCTGACAAACTGCTCTACGCATGAATCCAAATAAAAGCACCCACCAATGAAACCTATCACCACCCCCTTGCTAATTTGTCCTGACAGTCAATTGTCCTAACAGTTAACAGTCTGCTTGAAAATTCATTTTTTTATGTTTTATGTTGTGGTATGATAAAGAATAGGTCTTTGACCCATTCTGTGTGATATAATTTCTGTTTCTTGAAGAGTACTAACAAAATATTCTTGCTAAGCTTTCTTTTCTCAAAGCTAAATGCTCTCGTTTGTTTCAACTTCCCTCATAAGATTTAATTTTAGGTGAGATTTTGGTTGATTTGAGGAATTGAAAAGACTCTTAGGTTGGAATTGGAGTGCTGGCCTCCCCAGGGCTTCTTTCTGGCTCCATCTACTTTTTATTTATTTATTGCTTGGTTGGTTGGCTGGTTTAATTTTTATGCTGCCCATTTCCTCTACAAGGTGACTATGGCCTAAACTTAATTAGAGCCGAGGTGGCGCAGTGTTTAGGGTGCAGTACTGCAGGCCACTTCAGCTGACTGTTATCTGCAGTTCAGCGGTTCTAATCTCACCGGCTCAAGGTTGACTCAGCCTTCCATCCTTGCGAGGTGGGTGAAATGAGGACCCAGACTGTGGGGGCGATATGCTGACTCTGTAAACTGCTTAGAGAGGGCTGAAAGCCCTATGAAGCGGTATATAAGTCTAATTGCTATTGCTAATTGCTAATTCTCTAAAAGATATCAGATTTTGGTAAGAATATCACCTTTATTCTAGTTAAGACTGAACAGTTGCAAGCCATAATGAAGTGGATAACAGTATGACCAAACTACATGTTATACCAAGGCATGAATAACTGAAGCCTAAGATCTTTGTCACCTTATCAATATACATCTGAGAATAAAGGCAAAGCAAACAGAGTGCATGCTTTCTTTCATTCACATCCAGTTTAAACACTCATCTACGTATTTCAGATTTTCATGTGGTTTGCTGCAGCTCGTGTTTTTCAGCTTTGTAACTACTACAGACTCATTTAAAAAAACTCTTTTGGGAGTTCTTCTAGAACTTCTGAATTATGGTATTCCATGGTATTCCTGGAATGAGATTTCCTCCAAGATTTTAATGGATTCCACCCTACTGATCTTTCAAAGGGCCTGAAGCTTTTGCCCAACCTTTACCTTCTCTTTTTCTTTATTTTTCTGCCCTCTCTGTTTATTTTTTGCTTTAATGTTTTGGTGTTATTTCTTTGTTTTTGATCATCTGAACAATTTGTACATCACCCAGAATTGTTGGGACAGCATGTAAATTTTATAATTTTTTTCTTACTATAAATGATTTGCCCACAGATTTAATCACATAGGAATACATCATATTTACATCTATAATTTTTTAAGGGATAGCTATATTTAATTGCTGTACTTATTCACTTCCAATTTCAATTTCCTTGGCACTGAACGAATTTCTTGGAAATAAATATTTATGTACAGGATTAAACAATATTACCTATTTCTCAGAGTATTTGTGAGGTGATGTGTAGGTAACCATATTCCATAGCCAAAGCACCAATTCTAATATCTTTAGATGATTTCAATATGACAATTCTGTCTAGAAAAAGAATTCTGTCCAGTGACATTTTAAATTTGCTTTTGAAACATTTACACTACTATTCTTGTCCTTCCTGTTTTTCTATAATACTTCTCTTTTTGTCTTCCTTCTCCTCTTTTTTCAGTCTTTCCAGGTCTTTTTGAGTAACTTCTATAAAATGTCTTTCTTCAAAAGACATTCCAAATTCAATATTTTTTTGAAAGTTTTGATGTTTCTGTTTATGAATCTCTGTAGTTTTATTAATTTTATACATTCAATATTTTTCCTATTGTGGCACAAAGCCAAATTAAAATATTTTTAAAAGAAAAATATTTTCATTTTATTGCAGCTGTCACAATTCCTTCTTAGACATAAATACTAATGATGAAGAAATCTAACTTTTTAAATATCTAGGTTTTTTAAAAAAAATGTTTCTTTGAAGTTAATTAAACTTGTCATATCAGTTGTCCATTGATCCAGAATTCTGAGGATTTTAATGAAAATAAGAACAGAAAAATTTTGTTGGAGGATGATAATGATTACAATAAAAGGACAATTATTTATATTAGCTAATGATTAGTCTAGATAAATCTTCCTTAGATTGTGGTCCTTCAGGTTCATATTAGACTACATTTCCTAGTAAGCAAGCAAAAATATCTGAAGGGGCTTAGTTTTTTGCTAGAAAAATTGCATTTCATTCAATGCATAGCCAGCTTGCTAAAAGTCAAGTTCCTGCTGTGGGGCATCAGCCATGGAGACCATAATAAGAAAAAGCCTATAATGACTTTCTTCAACCTTGGGAAAGAAGCCAAATAATTATGGGGACAATTTTGTCAGAGCAACCACTAAATCCCTATGTGGTTTAGAACTGAATCAAGGATTATTTCTCTTATTATAAACTTTTCTAGAAAGTAACATAAGGAAAACAGACACCAAAAATAACTGAGATTCATTTGTCTGGTATACAGGGCAGGATCCTCTGTGATATTTCTAAACACACGGATGTACTAGCTTCAGAATTAAAATAATTGAATATATGTAGTTCAAGGTTGAATTCTAGAGTGCTTGGTACTTTCTGAATGTGGTTATTCCACCATAGTTCCTCAACCAAGCTCAGAGAGCATTAAGGACTCCACACTTCCAAATTAACTCAACTCTTGATTTTTATAAAAGTGTTAATGTGGCTTCTCTTATTATATTCAGCATTTATACATGCCTTAATAGATTAATTTGTTTATTTTTATTATAAATTATTCAGTAAAAATAACCCCATGGATCAATTTTTTAACAGAAATGGAAGCATATTGAATATGATGTTGATAAGAACAGCAGCAACAACAATACTAAAACTCATTCTATCTAGATCTAGAAGAGCCGAGGTGGCGCAGTGGTTAAATGCAGCACTGCAGGCTACTTCAGATGACTGCAGTTTTGCAGTTCGGCTGTTCATGTCTCACCGGCTCAGGGTTGACTCAGCCTTCCATCTTTCCGAGGTGGGTAAAATGAGGACCCGGATTGTTGTTGGGGGCAATATGCTGACTCTGTAAACTGCTTAGAGAGGGCTGAAAGCCCTATGAAGCGGTATATAAGTCTAACTGCTATTGCTATTGCTATCTGAGAAAAAAATTATTCGATGTATGCTGGAAAGTACCATAATTCTCATAACTAGAATTCTGGGCCATGGAGACATACCTTCTTAGTTTTTCTAAGCATGAAGCATCTAAGGTTGAAGGATGAAATATTTAGCAGATTTTTTCCATAATCCAAGATGTAGGGAAGGTTGAAGGTAGTCAGAAACCATTATTTCTACCCATCTCTTTTATGTCTAGACCTAACATTAAAGAAATCATTCTTCTGATGACTTTTTTCTCCGATTAAGCCTCTGCCAAGCCCAACCTGAAAGCCAAATGAAATAAGAATGGAAGAAATAATCCATTTTGGCCAATGAGAAATATTGAATAATGGCAAAAGCAAATAATAATACCTTGTATTATTCTTTTTCCATTTAGAATTTCAGCCCAGCATCTTGTCAGTCAAATACTATACAAATTCATATCTTGTCCATGGTGTGGTAGGAAGATAAGTCTTAAAGTTGCCAAGTTTGGAGAGGCCTGTTGGCTTCTAGGTGCTAATTAAGAAAGGATTTCTCAAAATGACCATAAGATCAGTAGAATTTCTTATACAGTATTTATATATATAGATTAACATGGTCTGATTCTAAAGAGTTAGATATTCTACTCCCCCTCTCCACCTGATAAGAACTCTGTTCCAACTGCAAGTTGCCTCACATTCTGTTACCTCAGTGCAAACCTGCAGACATTCCACTCCTTCACTCAGGAGTGGTCTGGGGCTCCTTACAGTATTAAACGTCGGTACCTCACCAAAATATCTATGCCTTCTACCTATCGAACTGCATCTGAACTCAAGGTGATGGGAGCGATAATCCCTTATGAGTTTCATCACCAATCACCATTGAGCCAATGGATTGTGAACCAAATTTCTCCTGCATAGCCCGATCACATAGTTTCATTGTGAAGCATGGGTATCCAGCTAGTATTTAATATTTGCAAGTACCAGAGCAAGGCATATTGCCACAAGACTATGAGACTTCCAGAGACAAAGCTGAGATGCCCAGAAGAGAGGCATCCATGCTAGAATGAGTTATTGCAGTCATCTGTGCTGAGATATAATATAATGCTGGGTAGCAAAAAGATGCAGCTGTCTGACAACAGATGGGCTTTGGGGAAGATTTTTTTTTAAGTGAAACCATGCCAAACATATTACAAGCAAATGACTGCTGAACATTTTGCCACATGCCTTCTCTTCAGACAGCATCAGGATTTCAGGAGTTCAATTAAAGAGGATGTTTATTAGCATAATTTCCTTAGCAGGAAATCAACAGGAGTGGGGAAGGCCTGAACAATGAAAATGATATTAGATAGTTTAAATAAATGATTGCACTGCATGTAAAGAAAAAAGTGACAGAAGGAAATCAGGTGCACCTATAACAAAGTCTATTTTTCTGCTTCCCCACTTCTGTATTTTTTAAAAAGGATAATAATAATGATGATGTAAATGAAAACTACACAAATTCATATTTCAGTGTGTTAAAATGTGGATTATAAATGCATCTCTTATTTCAGTTAACATTATTTTAAAAATCCGCTTATAAGATCACAACTGAAAAAAGGGAAAATACTTGGAAGTATGAATCCCAGAAAGTCTAGAAAATTTTACCATATGGTTCCAAATCTTTCTTGCGCTTCTTAAAACTTAATCAAATTTTGACACAAAGACAATCTGCAGCTGTAAATCTGGTGTAAAATCTTTCTACATTATAATTCTGAATTCTTAAATCCAGTACATGTTTTTTTTTTCTCTTCCTATTTGATTTGTTGGCTTTTTTTAAAAAAAAAATCTACATTCTGAAAATATTCACCCAACCATTACCTATATATTCTCATTTACAAACTATTTTTCATAACCAACCTCTGATATTTCTCTCCAGTCAAATTTCAACAAGTGAGCCTGAAAGCCCTCAAATGATTTCCTGCTCGTTTCCTGCCCTGCAGCAGAATTTCTACTCCATTCCTTTAAAGAACTCATTTCCCGCCCTAATGACAGGTGGTTTTTGAGACCACAGAACTGCACAGAATATTGTTATAAATTGGATATTTTATGCTAATTTTTCTAATCACATTTTCTTGTCTGGTACATTCATCTGCATCTTATATCCCTGATTTTGGGGAAACAGAAAGGGCAAAGGACCAGAACTGCCAAAAATGGGAGCAAACCGATCAAAATTACTTATTACTATGAAATATCTATTTAAACACTATTTTGGCCAAACAATTCTTTCAGGAAGGATTTCTGGAAGTAGCTTACTCTTGATAATTTGACTATCCTGTCAAACACATGGGGTTCTTTCTGAATATATGGAGCTATCTGCATTTTTCTAAAAAACCATCTGTAATTTGTAATTACTAATTTCTTAATTTATTTTTGAGGGGGCATTCCTCTAGATATTGTCTTTTTGAAAGGTTCCCCATTCCAGGTCCAGGTAAATATATGAGATTAAGAAAGAAGACAAATGGACATTGAAACACAATAAAAGAAATATGGGAAATGAATGTACTGAGTTTTAGTACTTTAGTACTGAGTTTTCTGAAAACAGGGGTCCAACTGCTATAGCAGATGTGTCAGTATGGACCATTTAAAAAAAACGATTGAGGTTTTTCCATCTTTTTTGATAGCATTGTTATTTTCACTGTGGAAAGGAAAAGAAAATTCTTTTATGAAACAGCATATTTTTCTAAAGTAATCTATGATGTCTTTTTCCTAACATTGAAATCAAAGATTGTTTTTAAGCCAAACTAGTTCACAAGCATTTAAAAAAAGCTCATTAAGGAAACAGCAGGAGTGAAAATAATTTTCAAAAATCCTTGAGCTCTATTGTTCATTTTTTTGTTTATTTTAATCTAAACTTTCTTCTTCACCGCCCTCACATCACTTGATCCATTTTCCTGGCTAAGGTTTCCCAGATGGGACGGAGAAAGGGGAGAGTCCTTATAGAAATATAGTAATGTAGATTTTTTGCTTTCACTGAAAAAAGCTTCAGACAGGGTTTTGTGGTTAAAATATGTTTTACTTTGCTAGATTTCCATTTAAAAATATAAGGAGCTAGGAGGCAATCAAACACCATTGGGAATTGACAGTTTTGACCCAAGAAGCTATAATGTTAGAGAAACAACCTATCCCATATGCATTTAAAGTTCTAATTATATTTTATTAGTGTGCCATTTGATTATATTGTTCCATTTATACTTGGAAATATTTCAATTTCTTATACTAAAAAATTGCTTAGCCACTCCATAAGCAAGCTAAACCCATACATTAATATTTTTCTAATAATATTATGTATACTTACACACTTATTTTCAGCATTTTCACAATGTTTATGACTTACTTTTTGTCACTTTTATGAAACACTCTTTTTTGAAATCACAGTCTTTTCAAATCAGTTAGCCCAATCATCTAATTTCTACTGCAGTCACCACATTTTTTGTAAATACATATTTCAGTTTAAAAGTTCTTTATCTTCTGTTCATCTTTCAAAGTTAGATGGAGACACAGATAAGACAAATGCCAATTTAAAGCAAAACATCTGTACTATGTAGACTTACCAGCAAGGCAGTTGGCCTAGTCTTTTAGCTATGGCTGTCTTTGTGCAATATCAGTTCACATTCTGACTCAGATATCATTATTTCAGGCTGCACATAGTTACCACCTTACCAGTTACTAAATACTTTCCTAACAGTTCCTGATTTAAATGCTTCTCATTTTTTCTAGAAACTGAAGTTGCTCACTGTTTCTTCAAGGATCAACAAGAGCAACTTGCCCATCTTTATACCAGATATCTCCCTTCCATATCACCATCTTAAAATCTGGATGGTAATTTATTGGGCTATTCTCCATCATCGAACAGATTGTTACTGTGACATTTCTTCTCAATGTTCAAACATACTGAGCTAAGTGGATCAGTATTTCAACTCAGTGAAAAGCAATATCGCTTTAAAGCTGAGAGCCGCCCAGACTCTTTTCCTCCATGGGTTCATCAAAGGACACCAGGTTCTTAATTGGAAGCAATCAAACTGTTAATTTATATGAATAGATTTAATTATGTAAATTGCTTTAGGTAACTCATCGTAATATTCATATTTTATAAAGTGCTATAAAATATTTTTGTATATATTATATATACAAAATATTATATATTGTATATTGTATACACAATTGTATTGTATATACAATACCGTATATATCGTATATCATATCATATATCATATATCATATATCATTTATCATATATCATATATCATTTATCATATATCATATATCATATATCATATATCATATATCATATATCATATATCATATATCATATATCATATATCATATATCATATATCATATATCATATATCATATATCATATATCATATATCATATATCATATATCATATATCATATATCATATATCATATATCATATATCATATATCATATATCATATATCATATATCATATAAACATTTCTTCAAAATGGATTGTATTTTTACAACCTATAGTATCAAAATGTTCTCTTTTTCAAATAAAGTTCTAATACACAATTTATATATTTGTAAGGTAAAGAGATAAGACATTGAAATAGCTTGTTAAAATCCACCATCTGTTTACGCAAAACTGTTTTAAAATGGGTTCATTGATTATTCTACAACTGAGTCTTCTTTTCGATGCCAGAACAATCATTAGTAATGACATGAGCAAGATGATAGTCTACTGAATGCTTCTAAATGTCAATAAACATTGAAAAGTAAAATCTGATGTATTGTGTGACATTCCTGTAGCAGGTGTAGCCTCTGCTGCCTTGTTAAGATACAATTCTAAATTCCCTCTTACTTTTTTCTTCTTCTTCCTTTACCATTCTGGAGCTGATGTGCTTGAATTCTTCACTTCCAAATATTGGAAGACTGAATTATTATTCAGTCCAAAAAAATGAGCAAGTGAGAAAATTCAGTATCTGAATATTGGGAAAGCTTAGGAAAACTTTTTGGTTAAATTTAACATTGTCAATTAAAGGTTAAATTTATTGTTTAATTTTTCTTCTTGCGTGCATAACTAGATTTTACAATTGATGCACTATATTTCTTCACACTGAGTAAGTAATGGAACAGCTTTTTAATAGTCCAGTATCTCACAATGGCCTTATAACCCTTCAGTAGAACTGGTTTGTAGCTGACAAATATGACAAGCAGAGCTAGTAAACCCTTAGGCCAGCAATATTCTCATCCCTAATCCATCATACACATCAAAAAATAATGAGATCTCTTGAAACAGTGCCAGAAGTGAGCTCATGTGACACTGAGATGATGAATTAACCCAACCACTTAAAAGGCAAGACACAGTATCCTGAGAAGTGTCAATAATTTCATGGTTTATGATGTCTTTTCTTTATGGGAAAAGAGACAAGCTTAGAGATATTTCTCTGCATATCCTGATCACTAAATCTATTCTATTTCCATTTTATCCCTTTAATAGAAATATTCCATTTTTTGCTACTCCATATGGTACATGTGCATGTGCTGCAACACATCATAAAATCTGACAATCAGATATGACATGATGCTCTAATTCTTCCCATTGTCTTAAACATACTAAAGGTGTTGTGTATTCCATGTCCACATCAATGTATACTCAAAGAATTTAAAATCTGGGATTTCAATATCCCAAAATTTGAATATTTTACCTTTTGCTGTAAACATTGTTTCCAGAAATTGTATCTATTGAGATATATTTGAAAAATCTCACAAGTAAAATTGTTGATAAAGACCATCATAGCTTGAGATTGGTTTGGGTTGATTACTCTTCTTAGTTTGTGCATTTTAGAAAAAGCAATACAACTAAACATTCTTGTCCTGCATGTACCTTTCAGTAGATAATACCACAGCCAATGGCAACTGGAGGACAAGAAAAGCGTTGCATTGCTCAACATATGCTGAGATGAATCACTACTCAGTTCCAATGCTGTCTAACTGGTAGTGTTTTACCAAGTTCTTAATTAGAGGTACTTCCTAATCTTGTTTCCCTACAATATTATAATTGGGGATTCTGGAGTTTGATCTCCAAATTCAAATCTTACAAAGAAAGGCATCTATAATGTAAATACAGCTGTTCCCCCACAATTTCCCTATTACCTATTTATGATAAATCCTTTGCTGAACCACCAATGCTTCATACAATCTTTTTTATTAGTTAACTGCTTTATAATAGAGTTATTACTTTGCTTTTCTAAGAATTTTTGTTTCATTATGAATTAAGATTGTCTATATGAAGTATGTTTATATAAGCAGCCATAGATGTGGCATTTATATCTCCTGTTTCTAGGTTAGTTTTTTTAAAAAATTACAAGAACTGGAATTTTAGAACCTGGAACTAATTTCAGGGACTAGTGCCAATCCTTAATTTAATTTGGTTTCTAAAGTATAAATGCAAAACTTAGAAGGCTCCAATTCCCACGAATCAAAACCCTTGTGTAAGTTCTCCAGGGGAAAAAGATAAGGCTGAAACTCTAGACAACTGGGATTCACAAAACTCTAATTTAACACTTGTCAAATACTGCAGATTCTCCAGGCATACCATATTAAAAGCCATGGGATACTAGAAAAAAAAACAGCTGGACCTCTCTAGTAACCTGGGTCTGGTCCTGTTCATTTCCTCCAAGCTTGGTAATTGCAACAAATTTTCTCGTGGAGATTTTAAGTAAACATTTTTGTATTAACGTTTAAATTAAAGTAAAGGCATTTTAGCATCCAGGAATCTTACTTCTTCACATAGAAGGGAAACCATCAATAGCAAAGGATTATCTTGTTCATGCTGGGCAGTTCCAAAATAATGGCATGGCTTTCAGAGACCATTTGGTCTGTATTTTTCATCCTAGACTACATAATTGCACATACTTGATTTTACTTTCCCAAGCTGTTTCATATGTATTGAACAAAAGCTTTTGCTTTCCAGGTAAAAGATAACTGTCTGAAAGCACCCTAGTAATAAATTGAGACATGAAATATGATAAAATTACATTTTCATAGCACTTTTGGTTGTTGTTCTTTTTTTGCTGTTGTTGGTTGGGAAAGAGATAACGATTTCCTACCTTGAAGTGAAAATTGCCTTAACCTCTTAGTTATTATCATAATTCACAGAAGTGCTCCAGTTATATCCCCAATTGGCAGTTAAGTTCTTTTCTTCTATTTTAACTTAGGAGGAACATATTAATTCATAAACAAGAAATGCTATCCATTGCTGAATTTGGTGGAGAACTTTGCTTTCTGCAGATTACAAGGCTACTGACTTGCATTCCTTTGATGTTTATATGCTATATTATTTCCAAAATATTATTGTTCTTCAGGGATTGCTGTTTTCTTTACAATGGATCTCCTAGAAAATGCAGGAAATATGAATTGAAATAATGGTATAGCCATCCACGTAAGGCTATGTTGTAGAGCAAAATGGCATGATGCAATACAGAGGAACTACATCCTAAAAATGCTCTAGTTACATTGAATATTTTTCAAGAGGAATCTAACATCAATGGAAATATTTCAACTGGTACACGCACAACTTTAAAAAAAAACTTCATGCCAAGAAATTCCATTTCCCCCCTTAAAATGCATCTACTAGATAAAAGTTGAGTGGAGAAGTAGAGTTAGCTGACTACCACACCGGAAGTGTGCTTTCCATCCACACTATATTAAAGCTTCTGGTTTGAACTGAAAGGTTATTGTCCTGTGACCTCTCCATTATCAACCAGCATCTGACTTCTACTCTGGAAAAAAACCAGCTACCATTTATCAGAATTTGGGAGAGATGGTATCACTGCACAATAAGCAAAGCACCTTGCCTGCTTCAAATTTGGCTCCAATCTCCGCTCCAGGTCCTGGATAATGCCTTCATGAATATTTTGTCTTGGGCTGCAAGAAAGACCAGTCTTCCTACATCCAGAGATCCATCTGTCCCTATAATGCCTAACTGAAGTTTCCCAAAGCACCTGTCAGGTGTTATGCATTTGAAAGAGCCAAATTAACCTGGTGGGGATACACATATTCATGACAAAGAAGTGTATGAGAAAATACAGAGAATGTTGTGCTATATAAGCCTGAAATCAGCCCAGCTTTTCGCAAAAACTGCAAACAGTTTTTTCACCATCGTCTTCCTTTCAAGAGAAACCTTTTTTTTTGGCTTTTGAAAAAAGATTAACTTTCTTCCCACTTCACTGGTAGCAACACAGATAGATTCCAAAACAGTCATCATGAAGCTGGAAATTAAAGGAAAACCCAGAGAAAGTATGTACTTTTATTGTCATTAAAGATATCTTCCTTCCTTCCTTCCTTCCTTCCTTCCTTCCTTCCTTCCTTCCTTCCTTCCTTCTTTCCTTCCTTCCTTCCTTCCTTCCTTCCTCTTCCCTTCCCACTGCTTTTCTTTTTTTTTGAACACAACTCAGTGTTCAATGAGGAAAAGGATGATCGCTTACCACCATATTCATATTGTCCTACTGATTTGTTCCGTGAAGCCAAATTCCTGTTGGAAGGGTTTACTTCTTTTCAGAGACCAGATTGGAAAGATTAAGACAGATGAATACCAAAAATCTGAAGGCAGGGATATAAGTCCTCATAAGTTCTCATCACCTTCTGTATCTGGTGTTTGTGAAGAAGCCAGAAGAATTAACATTCTGTTCCTGGGAATTCATCCAGAATTAGTATACCTGGCCTGTGATTGCAACTTTCAACTGAAAAAAATACAGGTTTTCACCAAGCAGAAACGATTTTGGTATAATGATTAAGGCTAGAAATTGGAAGCCGTGAGCTTTACTCCTATCTTAGATACAAAGCCCAGCAACATAGGGTCAATCACTCTCTCAGACCTAGGAAGGAGGCAATGGCACACCACTTCTGAAAAATCTTGCCAAGAAAAGTGAAGGAAACCAAGCGTCAAGATTAACCCAAAAGCACATACAGTATGTATTGCCTATACACATAGACAAAAGTATCTACCCCAGGATGGCATATAACCTGGTACAAATTCAAGAAGATGACAAGTAATGTGTGTGAATTATTCATTACATTACTCAAAGATTGACAGTCTTTTCCCACCTTCTCAAAAGAACAAAGGAAGACTGGAAAGAATTGCACTGCTGGAAGTACAGTAAAGAAACCCACAGAAACTTAGTTCAAACAATTCCATTCAAAAAGGAGTTTTTTTCCCCTACAAAAAAATATTCATGTCAAGGAATAAAAAGGTGAGTTCAAATCTTTTGGGAATCTCACGTTGAATCCATGCAAGAACCCATTCTTCAGCTATTCTGTGTATCTTTTCTCCAGGAGGGCTTTTCCTAGGCATTAGCTGCCTGAAATAGAACAGCAGTTACTCCTTCCTGATAGGTTTTTTTTTATATAGGTTTTATTAGCATTTGTAGGCCGCCCTTTTCCCTGAGGGGACTCAGGGCGGCTCACAGAAAACCAGGGAGGGGGGAATACAACATTAAGACAACAACAAATAATAAAATAGTAAGCAACATCCATTCATCATTCGGGCGGGGTAGCGATTCTTATCCCCAGGCCTGACGGGCGAGCCAGTTCTTCAAGGCAGTGCGGAAGGCCTGGATGGTGGGGAGGGTACGAATCTCCACGGGGAGCTCGTTCCAAAGGGTCGGGGCTACTGCTGAGAAGGCCCTCCTCCTTGTGGTCGCCAGCCGACACTGGCTGGCCGATGGAATGCGGAGGAGGCCTAATCTATGGGATCTTATAGGTCGTAGGGAGGTAATTGGCAGAAGGCGGTCTCTCAAGTATCCAGATCCACTGCCATGTAGGGCTTTATGGGTGATTAATAGCACCTTGAAGCGCATCCGGAGATCGACAGGTAGCCAGCGCAGCTCGCGGAGGATAGGTGTTATGCGGGTGAATCGGGGTGCACCCGCAATCACTCGCGCGGCTGCGTTCTGCACTAGCTGAAGTCGCCGGATGCTCCTCAAGGGCAGCCCCATGTAGAGCACATTGCAGTATTCCAGCCTAGAGATCACAAGGGCCCGAGTGACTGTTGTGAGGGCCTCCCGGTTCAGGTAGGGTCGCAACTGGCGCACCAGGCGTACCTGGGCGAATGCCCCCCTGGTCACAGCCGTTAAATGATGGTCGAATGACAGCTGTGGATCCAGGAGGACTCCCAAGTTGCGGACCCTCTCTGAGGGGTGTAGAATTTGACCCCCCAGCCTGAGTGTTGGAATATTGGCCAAATCTTTGGGAGGGAAACACAACAGCCACTCGGTCTTTTCTGGGTTGAGCACAAGCTTGTTAACCCTCATCCAGTCCATAACGGCCTCAAGACCCCGGCCCATCACGTCAACCGCTTCATTGATCATGCTGAACACATAGCAATAGCACTTAGACTTATATACTGCTTCACTGTGTTTTACAGCCCTCTCTAAGCAGTTTACAGAGTCAGCATATTGCCCCCAACAATCTGGGTCCTCATTTTACCAACCTCAGAAGGAAGGAAGGCTGAATCAAGACTGATCAAATTACTCTACCATATAACCTTTCCCCAGGAATAGAAAACTAAATAATAAATCATTTGTTCCTTTTTGCATGCAAAACCAGCTTTCTGAAAGTAAGATGTGAGTAAACCATAGTGAGAAAATGTGCACTCTTGTTTGGTATTTTTTCAGAATGAAAAAAAAGGAGAGATCTCATACAATGAAAGCTAGCAAAAGCAAATGCTTTTCAAATAGTTGAAAATAGCTTCTTAAAGAACCTGATGTGGTTGCAGGATAATCTTATTGACAAATATCACCACACCACACCAACTACTGATTTTTATTCAACTATAATAGACTAATAAAAACCAATGGAAGCTAGAAACATAGAAGTAGACATTCCTGTTTGTTTGAATGATCTTATGACAGAAAAGCATTTTATTCCAGGAAGGATTATTATATTCCAGGGAAATTAATGGACGTTCCATAGAAGGAAATACTAATTGGAATAGTAACTCAGGCTGGATCACCATTTCTGAAAAAGAGATACTAAAAACACAATTGCAAATAAGAAAGAAAAAGGGGGAGATGAAGGGCAATATAAACCAATGAAATTACAAACTGTGGTGACACAAACACAAAAATTAAAGAAGACTTGAAAGTTATTTAAAGTTAAAACAATATGCAGAGGAACAAAGCAATAGGAATACAGAGGCATTCTACCTCTTCTTCACCCCAAAATCTTGTTATCTTCTTTTTCAAACAAGCTTTCTTTCCTAACCCTTTACAACTACCACCAACATTGCACATGCTATAATTTTACAAGCTTCTTCCAGCTAAACACGGACTCTAAACTTAAATCTGTCCTCTCTTTCCTCATTCTCCCCAATATTACTAATACCATGTGTTTTTAAGGCAGAAGGACATTCCATCATCACATGGGTAGATTGTTACGCTTTCAATATACTTTTGCAACCAATTAGTAAGCCTCTTCAGAAAGAACTTGTAAGAAAGGTTTCTGGGCATTCACACATAGGAAAAAGGTAGCATTGAAAAGTGATCTGAAAGTAGCAGTATTAAAGTTAACAGGGGAGGGGGGACACATAATAGACAGGTCATTTTGTCCCTCCCTTTGTTAGGAAGTTCAGTTACCTGGTTTGAATTTCACACGTTTGCCTGGAATTCTTAGTTGTTAATGGAAATGAGGTGATGTGTGATGAGTAGTTCAGTGCAAGACTGGACTATCACAAGGATATAATTATCCACATTATATTTGTTGGAAGTTGAGAAGTGATTTTTTAGAGAAGAATAAGATTATTGTTGCTCAAGTTACTATTCCCAGACCAAAATCAGGATCCTGCTGCTATTCACTTAATAACTTGGAAACATAGTTCATGATGGAATGAGTCTTCTTGTGTATTCCTTACCTGTACTGTGAAAGTGACTTCAGAACACCTGCTGTAAGTATCCTTCCATTATGAGATATGATAAGCATTAGCTTGGGAGCAGTCCTGGGTACTTGAGAGACCGCCTGCTGCCAATTTCCTCCCAAAGACCCATTAGATCCCACAGATTAGGCCTCCTCCTCCTCATCTACTAGCCAATGTCATCTGGCTACTACCCGGAGGAGGGCCTTCTCTGTGGCTGCTTCGGCCCTTTGGAACGAACTCCCCGCAGAGATTTGGACCCTCACCTCTCTCCAGGCTTTCCGAAAAGCTGTTAAAACCTGGCTGTGTTGGCAGGCCTGGGGTTGATGAGTTCCCTTCCCCTCTCGAATCGTGTGACTGTTGATTGTTTTTAAATTCCCCTGTACCTTTTTTGTTGTAGTTTCTTCGTGTTTACCTTCTCCCCCCCACTTGGGTTTGTGAGCCGCCCTGAGTCCCTCAGGGAATAGGGCGGCATATAAATAAAATAAACCTTCAAACCTTCAAACCTTCACTGGTATATGCCAATTGTCTTTTCAACACCATGCCAAGGTGGTTCTATTTCCCCCATACCCTTTTAATCAATTTATTTATATTAATTCTTAACATATTGCGATTTAAAGACTTCTGTTGTTAATGTTATTGTTTCAATATATTTTGATTGTGCTATACTGATTATTGTACATTTTGATTTATTGAGATTTTGTGTGCTTGCAGTCTGCTGTAAGGTGCCCTTTTAAAAGACAGCACAAAGGCATTCTTTGACTTAAGATCACTCATTTTGTGACCGTTGAAAGTTACGACAGTGCTGAAATAAGGGACTTATGATTGGGGCTCACATTGGTTGCAGTGTTTCAGGGTCATGTGATTGCCAGATAACTTCAAACAAGCAAAGACAATCAGGAAGCCATCAGGGAAGGTTGCAACTCATGACCATGTGATTTCTTGCTTAACTACATTGTTTATTTGTGTACTGACCGTAGCAAGAAAGATTGTAAATCAGTTCTGTTACTTAATACTTCACTTAATGACTCAACTGCTTAACAATGAATTTTCTATTTCCTATTGTGATTGTAGTTGAGGACTACACCTCTATTAATAAATAATACAGTTGTAAACTAAGGTTGATGCTAAGCATAGCAGCTATTGAAAACTTTTCTGAACATTTCACAGGGCAGAACACATGAAATGATTAAACAAAGTTTATTTCTGTCTTAGGCACAGTACTTACCATATAGCTCATTTTTTATAAATGTATTTGCTTAAAGTAATTGGACAGCTTGCTAAATTACCATGTTTTAGAACTACTGTAGAAGACTTCGTACAGCAGATGAATATCTACAGATCTGTGGATATTTACAAAACTATAGTACAATGCCAACACTGCAATAATACTCCCAAACATATGTGATCATGGAAGGGCATTAGCTGATTTGTAGTTGGCTAGTAGGAGCAAACCTAGGTAAATTTTATAGATAACTTCAATTATTGTATTTATTACATTACAATATCAGTTTGGGTATTGTATCATTAAATGCATCTTTTTTTTTGCAATAGAGTACAGAAATTTTCTTCAATATTTCTAATCTGTCGTTTCACTGTGGAAACACATAATCGTTAAAGAACTGCAGCAGGTAAATGAAATCTGCTCTTTTGTTGAAATGTCTGCTGGCTGGTATTACAAATTGGTTTTCTGTAGGCCAGTGCTTCTCGATCTTGACAACTTTTAGATGTATGGACTTCGGTTCCCAGAATTCCCCAGCCAGCAATTCTGGGAGTTGAAGTCCACACATCTTAAAGTTGTCCAAGTTAAGAAATGCTATTCTATACAATTGACAAGTAAAGGGTAGTTTCAAAGTATTTCTCCTCTAGCTCTATTACTGTTCCCAGTGTTGCCTCTTGACCTTTTTTAAATATCAAAGGAAAAATTTCCCTCCTCCTTATTCAGGAATTTATCACACTATGAAGAAACCTTTCCAAATGCCAGTTAAATCTTTACTTAGTTTTCTCTTTATGTCCTTTTGGCCTAATGGAGCCTTGCCACCTAGGAATGTTCACAATCTGCAAATCAACAAAGTAGTTCCTTTTATTCTTGAGATGAATTTCGCTGTCTTCTTTTATCTTCAACAAAGAAAGAATCCTTGTTTTGCAGGGAAAAGAAAATCAATATCTGAGTATTTACATGTGATGACTCCATAGAAGAACATTCTAATATCTGCTGCTCATTGCAGCTATCTTGAATCAAATTATATCCTCAAATGACTGAAATTTGCTCCCACTAAAAACACATTCTTTGTAGCCCAGATTCAGACCTTAGTTTTCGATAGAATCAGCCATAGTCATCCTTATAGATGGCTTCCAGTGTAACAGAAACAGCTAGTGTTATTGATCTTGTTCAGCAGTTTTCGAGACAGAAAATGTTCTGACAATTTAATAGAATTTTGGGACTCAGAAATAGAATGGAACATTGTAAATAACATAATTTGGACTCAGATTAATCTGTTAATCATGAAATTAAGAAAGGGGTATCTACCTCTGGATAAGGTTGTATTAGGTAGAACTTGGAGAACAAGAAGTTATCATTTACACCTAGTCTAGAATTGAAATCTTCTGTTAACCACACAAGGACACAAGCAGAAAGAAGCAGTGTAAATTGTTGATATACACTTCTGCCATTAACTAAATTCCTACAACCTGGGGGCAAGAAATACTAAGAGGGTTAAAACATTTATTAGCAGCAAAATTCTGATTAGGCAAGTTGAGGAATGCTGCCAAGGTCATTAAACGCTGTAATCAGTTTAGTGGAATAATCTTGATGTTAAAGCTAACTGAGTCATAGATAATTAATCCTTCATGATGTGTCCCTTGTCCTATTCCAAGTATTGTTGAGAGTGACAGGGATTTATAGTCTTCAATATGCAAGTCACTGATTGCCCATGTTTCCTAGTACAGAAGAATGTCAAATCCTATAATATATTGCCAAAAGGCAAAATCCATTCTTCTGGTTTCCCAACCAGCAATAGTCCAAGAGAGCAGTGACACAGATTTATGAGATGCTGTTAGTAAAGAATACTTACTGAGGTAGTTGATCTCACGACTGCAGGAGATATTTGAGGTGTCTAAACATTACAATAGAAAGCACTGAAAACATCTGTTTATGCATGACCTGTCTACAAAAATTGGTAAGTAAGACCAGGTGCACAAAGGTCAGGAAAGTCTGAAAAATGGGTCATAGGCTAAAGATATTTTTGTTTAGCCTGGAGAGCAAATAGAGGGCAAAAATGTTTCTCTTGTTGGTAGCTGAGAGTTAGATACTTTATGACTTTATGATAAATATAATAATACACAGAACAAAACATTAAGGGAACATTAAGAGCCGAGGTGGCGCAGTGGTTAAATGCAGCACTGCAGGCTACTTCAGCTGACTGCAGTTCTGCAGTTCGGCTGTTCAAATCTCACCGGCTCAGGGTTGACTCAGCCTTCCATCCTTCCGAAGTGGGTAAAATGAGGACCTGGATTGTTGTTGGGGGCAATATGCTGACTCTGTAAACCGCTTAAAGAGGGCTGAAAGCCCTATGGAGCGGTATATAAGTCTAACTGCTAACTAACTAACTAACTAACTAACTAACTAACTAACTAAGGAAAACATTAAGGGAACTACATTCACGGACTTAGGCTGGACTTAAGCGACACTGTGGCCCTTAGTTTTCCAGGCTTCCAGTTCTGAAACAAACAAACAAACACAACAACAACAACAACAACAACAATAATAATTCAGACAGATACCTGCTTCATAACACCTCGGACTTAACAATTGCCCATAAGAAAAACAAAAAAATCTGGATAGTGGACATGGCAGTGCCTGAAGACAGCAGAATAAAAGAGAAAGACTTGGAGAAGATAACAAAATACAAAGACATAGAAATAGAACAACAGTGGCAAAGGCAAGCAAGGGTAGTATAAACAGTAATAGGCATCTTGGTGCAGGCCCAAAACACCTGGAGCACCAAGTAAACACCATTGGCATCGACAAATTTGCTATCAGTCAATTGCAAAAGGTGGGGACAGGTTCCTACCTGCAATTATATCTGTAACACCATCAAACACCCATATCTGCCTATCCCAAGTCCTTGGTAAAGATTCAATAGATAGACAAAAACGGCAAATCCAATCTGGCTGACTGTGCGATAATTAACAACAACAATAATAATAACTGCAGAAGCACTTTATGAAAAGAAACCAGTATACTAGAATCAGCTCCTGCTGAGAAACCACTGAGCTTAGTCAGGAAAAAGCTACCAAAATCAGTATATAAAACAATCCCACATAAAACCTGTGGCAGAAATGTGCTGATAAATAAATAAAGGAGGTGTTGCACAAATTCAACACAAATGTAACAAAGGCAACATAAAAAAATGGCTTTCTGCCTGGATGGCTCCTAGGTAAGCCGAAAGACAGAAAAGGGGAAGCAGTATGTTCCCTCCCATATTTGGGCATACCAGGGGTTGTGACACAATATATACCTATTTCCCTGGCTTAGCTGATAGCTGATAAAGGAGGAGAACCTGTGATGGTGTTAGTGGCTAACACAACTGCCTGATATGTAATACAGCCCAGGTTCAATTCCCAGTAAGGATATGGCTAGCTGATGAGAGCTAAATACTAGTCTCCCTTTATTTATTTATCAGCACAAATCAGGCTGAGTTTAGCCTGAAGATGGCGAGTAAGACCTCGCTGAAATGTTGCCAAGACAATCTCAATCTTAAATGGGAAAAGACCCGAATACAACAAGACAACAATACAACAAGACCAGCATACATACATACATACATACATACATACATACATACATACATACACACACACACACACACACATACATACATACATATACATATACACATACATACATATACACATACATACATACATACATACATACTGTACACACATACATACACTGTATATATGGGAAGTCATTCACTTCCCTTCTTCCAGACAAATATAAATAGTTTCAGCAACTTAACACTTTCTCTAGTGTTGCAATTTTAAAAAAAAATATTTTCCCCATATATCATTTCTTATCAATAATCAAATTGTAGAAGTTTATCATTCAGTCATAATCAACAGAATATATTAAGAACCAACCAACACATGTATTTTAATCTATTTTAGTCCAAAAATGCATTTTGTAATAATTGTTATCGCTTTTTCTAGGAATTAAAACAAAAGAAATCTCACCCCATGTATAAACAAATCTTTAAGGCCTTATTATTTGGTCCTAGTCAAAAAGAAATCCCATTAATAGCTACCAAAACCACAATATAAATGTTTTAATTCTGATTGAACAAATTCACTTTGTAATCCTTCTGTTTACCATTTTAAAAACTTGATCTTTAATTCCATCAAATAATATTCCACAAGTTAATTTCTTATCATTTTTTTCCTTTGTCTCCTTTCAGAAACAGTTTTAGTAGTTTCTCTTTGTTTTCTCTCAGAAAAAGGTTTCTTGATTTCATACATTCCTTTTGTAAATCTAAGTTAAGAAGGCTTTTTAAATGACTCTTCTAAATTATTATTTGTGTGTCCGTTATAATTATTAAGACATCAAATGGTTTCATTTATAAATCTATTTTGGCATCTTTTTCCATATTATTCTTTTACTCTGGCATTTTGGACTGCCATTTGTCAGAAATGGTGTAGGGTCTCCTGCTTGAGCAGGGGGTTGGACTATATGACCTATAGAGTTGGTCCCTCCAACTCTGTTAATCTGTTAAATCTGTTTTCAGATTCGCAGCATCTTTTTCCATATCACTTTTATAATCTAGCATTTTTTAAAACTCAAAATCTCATTGAAATCAATCTCAGTATCTGTTTCAGTCTCAATATTGATAAAATCTGTTTGTTTATATTTATTTATCAAATTTAGTAGGCTGCCCATCTTACCACAGGGTAACTCTGGTTGGCTTACAATATTAAATAAATAGAATGCTACAAAACTAAATGTACAAAATATAAAACAAGAAATGAAATAGCTAAAAGATGGGGACAAAGTAGGATGTGGGGGAGATGGGATCTGATATTAATCTATAAGCCACCTTCAACATGAAGCCCTTCCAACATGAAACCCCAAGTCAGGCAGAGCCAGGTTTTTAGGCTCTTACAGAACCAGTGGTGGGATTCAAATATTTTTTCTACTGGTTCCGTGGGTGGGGTGGCTTGGTGGGCATGGCAGGGGAAGGATACCGTAAAATCTTCATTCCCACCCCACTCATGAGGAAGGTTACTGCAAAATCCCCATTTTCTCCCGATCAGCTGGGACACCAGAAAGCAGAGAATAGATGGGATCAGGGGCAGTCAGAGATGGTATTTACCGGTTCTCCGAACTATTCAAAATTTCCGCTACTGGTTTTCCAGAACTGGTCAGAACCTGCTGAACCTGTACAGAAGGTCAGAAGGATATGGTCAGACCTCAATCTGGGGGGGAAAGATTTTCCAGAGGGCAGGAACTCTCTGTTGATCTGTGGCTGGCGGCCCTGGTGGTGGTCTGACACACTCTAGATGAGGCCCCAGTGGCATCGGAGGACAACTGAGGAGAGGTGGAAGCCCCAGCGCTGCCCCGGTAATAGAACGATCTGCCATGTAAGCTAGGTTGAAAGGGCTCAAACTCACGTTCACTGAAATACCAAATGCCGATCGCAATTGAAGCATGAGGCCGTGAGAGATCAAACTCGTGCTCCAGTAGAATGGTGGCGAACCAATCTCCGTGGAGCAATGAATCTTGTGATTTTACATCACTGCAGGCGGGAAAATGAAGCCACGCCCAGCCAGACTGTTTGTCGGCTCAAAAAGGGCTCCGAAAATGGCCACCATGACCAACAGCGGGGCCAGAGATTCAAATCAGCGAGGTACAAAGGTTGCCGCCAGAATGGAGAATGCCTGCCTCATATCTTGCCAGCAACTGCAGCTGCGGCTTCCAGAGGCTCTCGAGGTCGAGGTAATATAGGGAGCCCAGCAACATGGCAATGGGGGCGTCCGTGCTCCTCATGTCACCAAACAACCTCAGGGGAAAGGAGAGGGCAACGGACAGCAGCTAGAGTGGCCGGTGTGGGGAACCGATCCCCAGCCGCAGTAAGACAAAATGAAGGCGGCAAACCGACCTTCCCACAACGAACAATGGCACGCCCTCACCTCCAATAAAGAGGTTCACTGGCCCCGAAGGCTCAGGGAACACTAAAATCCAATTGCCACTTTAAACGAAGAGAAATAGAGATATTTACCGCTCCATGAAAGGATCTCAAGCAGGTGAAGGAAATCCAAGCTGAATAATAATGATGATGAATTTGTCTAATAACCCAGAGAGAATAATTTTGCTTCTCTTTAGGCTGGACTGAGTTAAAAAAACTAAACCAGTCCAGTCAGAGGAGGTGTGGCCAGCAAATTTGCAAAACTCAGTCTCAAGGCTAATGGACAAAGTTAACCCATGCTTGGATTCCCCAAGCAGTGCACAGGAGAAACAAAATGAGATTTCTTCCAACAACTGGTTCTCTGAACAGCTTAGAAAGTTAACAACTGGTTCTCCCGAATAGGCACGAACTGGCTGAATACCACAACTGTATTTAGGGTTGTACTGGGAATTATCATTTGAAAAAAAATGTGTTTTTTAAAAACATTATCCCCTCTTCTGGCATATTAATATAGCAAAGCAATGGCTACTCTGCACTGTGTATTTGTATGTGTAATAGGAACAGTAATATAGAAATATCCTATGTGTTTTTTCAGAAGGTAAACCCAATTGGGATACCAGATAAATCCACATAGTATTATCGGGTAAGCTGCAAGGATCAGACACAATTCACTAGGCATTTCTGATGTGCAAGTCTCACTGATATTTTTTCATTACAATTACTACTTGCTTTTCTGTAAGAAGCCTATTTGCAAGATAAGGTTCAACAAAGGATAAACTAAAAAGACAATGCTCTTTAATAGCGTGTGAAAAGAAGCTAAACAAAATTAGAAAAGTTGAGATTAAACATTAAAAAAATCTTCTGGAGATTAGCAGAATAGAGAGGATCAAGATCTTGTTAAAAGATCATACATCATATATATTGATTTACTAGCATGTTTACTAAGCTAGTAAACTTCAGAACTATTAGTTTGCAAGAATTCCCAATTAGTACATCAAGCCCTCTTTAGGACGCAAAGTTAGGAAAGGCTATGTTTATTGCTTTTAGCCTTCTCTGATCCCATCATATTGTTGGTGAAAAAGTACTGAATTTAGGAAACACATTTGGAAACTAGAGATTTACATGGTGGTTTATAAAAGCTTATAATGTAATAATTTATTTTTATAAATAAATGCAATTTTATTATTGTACTTAATTGTTTATTTATTTATTTAATAATTACAGTTACACACTCTTGCAATTCAAAAGAACTCTTACCATTTGAGAAATGTATAATGATATATAATATATAGTATATATTGCATAGGAATGTATAGAATGTGCAAAGTAATATATACTATTGTGTAATATAAAAATGAACATAAATAAAAAATGAAAACAACAGCATAATTGAAAGGTCTATACACATTTTTTTTTAAAAAAAGAATAAAATTAAATGGCAAAGTCAAATTATAATCCAATCAAGATGGAATTTTAGTCCAATATTGTATATTACAGTTTAGTTTTGATCTGTTTCAGGAGATTCAGGCAATTCAAATCATTATAAAGATTCAATGCAAGTTAAGCTCGCTACAAAATTTGAGCTACTATTGATCAAGGGAAATAAGCAGGAATTAAGAGGCAATCAAGGTGGACTGGATTTAGAGCTTTTGCGGGTAAGCAGGGACTTGTGATTTATGATACATTTGACCCCTCCCTCAAGTTCAGCTTGATCATCTCCTGCATCAGCCTGAATTGGAAACAGCTAGATGCCACAGAAAACCTTGTCCAAGGGGGCAGTGCCAATACTAGTTCTAAAGTATCGCCTACCATTTTCACTGAGGCTTGATGCATCTACCAATTCTTCCTTTACTTACACATCTTTTTTTGAATCTTAATCACTTTTCTCTGATATTAACTACTCTTTGAGAAAACTAGAGAAAGTTCATTTCATGAAGGATCAGCCTATAGTTGAAACTGTAGAAAACAGATCTCTGCAAGAGTCTGATGTGTCTTACAATAAAGAATTGTAATTGCAGTGTGTGTGGTTTTTTTCTTTCTCCTTCATTAGTTTTGTGTTGCTCTGTTGTTTTTTCAGATGGCCCCAATATTCCCTTAAAAGAAGCCAGTAGCACTTCTTTCTATAGAATCTTTTTTGGTAACTGGCCATATCTGATTCATTTACATACCATCTTTGCAGAAATACACTGTATATTTGCATGCTGCTAAAGTACAGTGAGCCATTATTTATATCAATTATCTTGAAACTAAATAGACACAGTGTGAATCATGGAAGAGAAGATTAGGACTCTCACTTAATGTTATCTTCATGTGAAACATAACCTTGCAATCTACATTTTGAAATATCTGACAGATGAAGACTTTAAAATCTAAGGCTTAAAATCTATGAAGCTTATAAGAAAATTCATAGAAGCATTTGCTAAGCCATCAGCACTTCAATTAATATGCAAAATACAAATATAAAGCGAAAACATATATTTACTATGATTTTATATATATTTACATACATACGTATATACGTATATATTTACATATATTTACTGTGATTTTAAACTGACTTTTTCTTATTTTTTTATTTCTCTTCTTTCTCCTTTTGTAAGCCGCCCGGAGTCCTTCGGGATTGGATGGCATATAAGTTTTAATAATAAATAAATAAATACTAAAACCAAAAATTAATACACTACAGCTGACCTATTTTAATAGAATAGATATTGTAAAGGGCTTTTAAAAAAATGTATATACTTGGTTCTCATCACCAGATTGTCCCAGTCTAAGGTAAGAAAGCAGATCTAAAAATCAAGCATCTCTGATAGAAATAATTGTGGAATAAGTTAATGTAGCCATATAGTTTTACATAATTCTTTGGTGAGATTCTTAGGATAATTTTCAAATAATTTACATTAAAATTATATTCGTGTGGGTGGGGGTGGAAAAGGTTAAGTAAATCATAATTCATGGCATCTTTAGCTCTAATTCTTTATAAAAAATATATATACAAATATATATGTAAAATATACAACAGCCATCACTTCCCACACATAAACCCTTCTTTCTCCCTTTGTTAACCTATCATTGGGAATCAAACTGTGCTGTTTTTCTAGATTAGATGCCAAAATCTAATCTGCTTTTACTGCATTAGATAGGTTGGCATTATTTACCCATGCAAAAGCTAAGGAGGAGCTGCAGCAGGCAAAAATAATTGCATGACAAAAGGAAAGAAAATGTTCAATAGCCCAAGAGCCTCTGTTAATTAGTTATTTACAATATCATTGGAATGGCTTGGCAACTCCAATTTTATCCACTGTCCCTATGTCTCTTGTCTTTTTTATTGCCCAGACAATGATTTATACAGCTTTATCACATTGTTTAGTTGCTAGTCATTAAACAAAGAAGAAAGCAAAGAAAACCTGCATCATTATGTCTCCCCTTTCTATTACTAGATCAAGAGTCTGCCAAAATGATGAAGGATGAAAGTAACTTCTTTATATATTTATCTTCTTTTTCTTTATTATGTTCTTTTTCTTTCTTCTTTCTTGAATTTTAAATTCTCTTTTCTACTCTATTACCTTTATCTAACTTTAGTTTGTATTAGTTTTTACTACTGTAATCAAATTTCTTGATAAAAAATGTATGTTTAAAAAAGGGATAGGCATTTGATATAGAGCAGTGATTCCCAAACTTGGCAACTTTAAGACTTGCTGGCTGGAGAATTCTGGGAGTTGAAATCCACAAGTCTTAAAGTTGCCAAGTTTGGGAACCACTGATATAGAGCAAAAAGAATGATTGGGGGGGTGGAAAGGACATCATAGGAAGATAAACTGAAGAACTGGGAATATTTAGCCTTCAGAAAACAAGACTGATGGAGAAATGATGGCCATCTTCAAATACCTGAAGAGGTAGCACCCAGAATGTCAGCTTGTGTTCATCACAACTGCAGAAAGTATGACACAGAATAATAATAAGGCAGATTCCAAATTAACATTCAATTGGTTAAGGGAAAAATATTACAGAATAGTTCAACAGGAAACAATTAAGGACAGAAATCTTGGGCTTTTTTTACAAATATTGATACTGAAGGTAGATGGTCATCTCTTGAGGATGATTTTATTTGGATTCTTGTATTGAACCTGATGTAGGGCTTGATAATGTAAATAGTCATTTCCAGCTGTTCCATTCTATGTTCATTTGGACCATAATAAAAAATATGATCCCTATATAGAACTTGGATGCACTGTGCTGCTTAGGAATACCAAAGCAGAGATGGGTTGCTCCCGGTTTGGCCTGGATCAGGCAAATCAGTAGTGGTGGCAGTGGGAGGTCCTGCCCACCTGCCCAGATGCTTCTGCGCATGCACAGAAGCGTCACCCGTGAGACCACACAAGCAAACTAGTAGTAAAAAAATAGAAACCCATCACTGTAGCAAAGCATATATTTTCTACAAACAGTATATTTTCTATAAATATTCCATTTAACTTTTTGAAAGACAACCCATTGAAAGTGTAAAATATTTTTCACTGAATATTTTCATATTTAGATAATTCTGACAATAATATTTGACTCCCCCACCCATAAAAAATCTATCAAAACACTTTTTTGAAAACGTTCATAGCAAAACTAAAGTAGCTTAGCCTTATGGAAATTGCACTCACGGATCCTCACTTCCTACATTCCTTATTATATTTTTTTTGAACTTCTACAGATTATACATTTCTTTTGTTTGAATTCAGAATGAATTCTTATCAAAGCCCAAGACAAAGCGCTGAAATATATTAGAGGTCTTAAAGATTTTTTAAAAAAATCCTTTATCCTTGCACGCCCTATCATAAAGCCTAATTACTGGGCATAATCAATATAAGCCTCCTTCATTACCCTTATTTTAAAATACAGAAAATTGTGATCTCTCCTGTTTACAAATTACATTAATTTCTAGCACGCTAAGGATGAACCCACCGTTTTTATATCAGCTTTGCCTGCCAAACCAAGCAGCTATCAGCATGGTTTGGTTCTACTGTCTGCACTAATTAGAAATTAGCACTTCCATCCCAGCACCAGAAAATGTAATCTAGAGATTTTTTTAGATACAGCTGTGTGCCTATTTATTTATGCATTCAATTTAAATCCTGTCTCTGCTATGAATATTTCCTAAATCAGGTGACAATAAGTACAAGTTTTATCAGTCAAATATAAAGGCAAACCAATGAAGAAAAAACCTAGCTCTTTTCTCTCTTTTGTGACGCATTTCCCTTTTTCCCTTTTTTAATATTAAAAAAAGAGATTATTAAAAATGTTTATAAAGATTTTTAAAACTCCAAAGGATATAAGAAGAAATATAAATAAAAATATTAGTAAAGGTTGCCCTCGCACATATGTGCTAGTTGTTTCCAACTCTAGGGGGCAGTGTTCATCTCTGTTTCAAAGCCCAAGAGACATCTCCATTGTCATGTTGCCAGCATGACAAAATGCCGAAAGGGCACGGAACACTGTTACCTTCCAACCAAAAGTGGTTCCTCTTTTTCTACTTGCATTTTTACATGCTTTTGAAATGCTAGGTTGGCAGAAGCTGGGACAAGTAATGGGAGCTCATTCCAAAATGTGGTGTTAGGGATTCGAACTGCCAACCTTTCTGATCGACAAGCTCAATGCCTTAGCCACTGAGCCACCACATCCATTGCAAAAATATTATAAAACAATAAAATAAAAAGTGAATAACAAAAAAGCAAGAAACAGAAAGTTAACCAAAGAATAAATCTTCTTTTCAGCAATTACAAACACCCATAACAAACTTCCCATAAATTTCCCATAAACCTCCTATAAACAAACTTTTTGCATCAATAGTTCCTGAAATTAGCAGTTAATTTTTATCCCTTTTCAGTAAAAATAATGTATATAGATGTCCAGTAATTTATAAAAGCAATTGTGGTTCCTTCTTTGAATGGTTCCCTCAAGTTGTTAATAGCTTACAGAGATATTGCTGGGTCTTTTGTTTCAGAGATATTCCCTTAACAGATTCCTCAATGCCTTCAACAATGGCAGAGTTTCTAATGTATTGAGAAAGTTCTTAACAATTCAGGTAAATATTCAGAGATGTATAGTACGTACTTTGAAAAATACAACACAACCAAACATCAGCAGTTGACCACAGCAAATGTTTAACAATCTTTTGTAGTAAGTTATAAAACAATAACTTTGATGTCATAAAATGTTTTATAAAATTTGCCAAATTTCAATTCTACATGAGTCACGAGGCCTGGATTTTGGATGCATTCTGTAAACATCAATCCATTGGAAGTACTTTGGTTGACAATGTTTTGCTGTATGATGCATTATTTTTTGCAGGTGACTGTTACAGGCACAAAACTTTTAGTAATATATATTGTAGATATTCTGCTGGTCTTACCAAATCAGGACCATAAAACTTCAGGTTTATTAGACAGCCCCAGACAGCTACAGAACGTTTCCTTGTTGAAGTCTAGTGATTACCTACATTTATGCAACCTAAATATAACAGATCTGTATTTCAGTGGTCTGAATATTTATCCAGAGCTCTCGCCAATGAAAACAGAGGATTGTATTTCTCAGAAATCTTTGTTTCTGGGTTATGTTTCTAAAGCTTCCTAGGTATTAGAAAGAGGACAATAGAAAAGTAGGATGCTTATATCTATATATCTAAATGTTCTGTTTCCCTATTAATAGAAGGAAGAAGATAAGAAGAAGAAGATATGGGAAAAATAGACAATGATGCTCACACAAAACTAACAAACTGTGGAACAAACCAGTGTACACTGGAAGTTGAAAAGATTTTCCCCCCACGATCATATGGGTATTTATTTCAGACAAGGTCATCAGTATGACAATATACAGTATTAAGTCTCTTTTTTGTGTCCCTCTGGCCACAATTGCCACAACTTACTGCCAAGAGCCGAGGTGGCGCAGTGGTTAAATGCAGCACTGCAGGCTACTTCAGCTGACTGCAGTTCTGCAGTTCGGCTGTTCAAATCTCACCGGCTCAGGGTTGACTCAGTCTTCCATCCTTCCGAGGTGGGTAAAATAAGGACCCGGATTGTTGTTGGGAGCAATATGCTGTCTCTGTAAACCGCTTAGAGAGGGCTGAAAGCCCTATGAAGCGGTATATAAGTCTAACTGCTATTGCTATTGCTATTTGAAGGAGAAGGCCCAAAAATGTAGTCTGAAAGTAATAATAGCAATAGCACTTAGAGTTCACAGTGCTTTACAGCAGTGGTGGGATTCAAAAATTTTTACTACTACTTCTGTGGATATGGCCTGGTGGGCATGGCATGGCTTGGTGGGTGTGGCTTGGTAGGCATGGCAGGGGAAGGATACTGTAAAGCAGTGATTCCCAAACTTTTTCAGTCCACTTGGTGCTACAGTCCCTTGGTGCTACAAAGTGATCCTCAGTGCCCCCCACTCAGTGGTGGGATTCAATTTTTTTACTACCAGTTCTGTGGTCGTGTCTTGGTGGGCGTGGCTGGGGTGGTCATGTGACTGGGCGGTTTGCATGAAGGAAGGAAGATAGTAACATTAAAATTCAAAACTGTAACAATTAATTGCACATTTATGCAAAATCCAATTTAAAAAACCTTTTTAGTTAATGTTAATTCAACAATATTGTTGAACATGATCAAGAACCTTAGTAACTAGTAACTTAGTAAACTCAGTAAAATTTAGTAACTACTTCACAGTACAGTAAATTCTTAATGTGATGGATGGGCTTGATGAAGTGATACCAGTTTTCCAATGTCTGGTTTTAAGTCACTTAGCAGGAGTCTTAAATCACCACGTTCAGTAATCTGGAGTCGATTTCTTTGCTTGGAGAGAAGTTGGAGGACCATACTGAAGCCACATTCAACCAAATATGATATTGGAAATGCAACAAGGAGCTTCTTAACCACTTTCCATAGGGCAGGATAGCAATCAGAAATTTCTTTCTGTAACCAAAACTCTTAGTAAGATTTCTTAAACTTTGGCTTCAGCTCAATGTCATTTTGCAGCTCTATGAGTTGTTCCTCCACTACCCCATCTTCCTCAGTGTCTGAAAATGGATTTATCACTCAATCAAAAAAAGATCCTGATATCACCCAGACATCTAAGTCTTAGAAGGTCAGAGAAACAACTTTAGTTGGATAGTCACATCCCTGCAATAACATCATTGTAATTTTCAGTTTCATTAATTTCCACAATATCAACACTAGATTTGCTACTAACCCCTTCCAAACCATCTGCATAGTCTTTAAGATTTGGTGGTCTAAATATCAAAAACAGTTGACTCACATCACACATCTAAGCAAAACTGAAGTACAATCTATTTTTCCTTTTTTTAAAAAAAAAAATCTCAATTTTAAGATTTGTATTACTGTTTTCATCCAGAAACTTTGCCGTCATTTTTTTAAGCAATCATGGACAGATAATTGCTCATACTTGCCTTAATATTATTGGCCAAGTTTCTTATTGGCTATGCTAACCAAGAGGTGTTCTGATCATTGTTAACCCTGCTGCAAAATTTATGTGTGCACATATCCACACATACAAAGGCATACAGTATAATCTTATCTCCTTCAGATTGCCAATTATTTTGCATGTCACAGACATTCTGCCTTTAAATGCTTATGTGGTTTCAATGGCTAAACTTCTGCTCACTGAACCAACTATTCAAAACTATAATTCCGCAAGGAGAGAGGATGGGAATGGGGATATTTCAAAAACTAAACACATATCCTAAAAGAAAATCCACCCGCGACCAGCATTGAGTGGAGCTTTTATAAGCTTTAGAATAAATGAGCTGGAAGGGACCTTGGAAGTCTTCTGTTCCAGTCCCCTGCTCAAGCAGGAGAACCTATACCAGAGGTCTTCAAACTTGGCAACTTTAAGACTTGTGGACTTCAACTCCCAGAATTCTCCAGACAGCTATGGACTTCACCTCCCAGCTATGCTGGCTGGAGAATTGTGGGAGTTGAAGTCCACAAGTCTTAAAGTTGCCAAGTTTGAGGACTCCTGACCTATATTATAGTAGTGTATATATATAGTATACTGTTGTGGCCCAGCAGGTGCCGTGGAGCTGCCACCAGACTCCGACAGCGAGGGGCCCTCTGAGTCGGCTCTGGAGGAAGTGGAGGACCCTGGACAGGGTTCTGACTCTGAGCAGGGCGCAGAGAGGCTGGTTGGCCACCAGGAGGCATCTGAGCCTTGGACCGGTGAGGAGGAGACAAGGGAGAGTGAGCCAGAGGCCAGTAGTGAGTTGTTCCTGGATGCACGCCATCGAAGAGCTACTAGGCGTCAGGAACAATTACGGTATTAGAGGAGGTGATTGTATTCAGCTGGTGGTCATTAGGCTCCTCTCCAGACTATAAAAAGCTACTTGTGCACACGGCCCTCTTTGCAGAAGTCAACATAGGATTGAATGTCGGAGGACGTTACTGTAGGATTGAATGTCGGAGGACATTACTGTGAGCTTGGCAGGCTGGATTGCTGCCAAGCCTTATCTGTATTTATTGCTGCCTGAGTTTGTCTGAGTTGCTGCCAAGGTCCTTATCTGTTTGTTCTGCTTGGCTTTCAGCCACTGAGATTTTGATGTCTTGCTATTAAAATACATTCCAGTTAAGCTTGTCTTGGCATTCATTACTGGATAGAGGAGGGGGTCAGAACAGTATACTATACCTATATCAAAGAAAGCTCCAGTGAGTTTAACAACACCCGTATTTCCAAGGCTAGAAATGGAAGATTGCAATACAAGCTCTCTCCTGCTGGTAATCCAAACCTCCCTAACCAAAATCCACACCACCAAAAGGGAGCGACCGCACTTCCGCTCATCATCCCCTCCCCCCAGTTACTTTTACCCAGCAGCGTCTTCATGCAAAGGAAAAGGATGGCACAGAATATGTGACCGTTTTTTAAACCAGTGGCAAAGAGCTGTACTTGAGAGACCGCCTGCTGCCAATTCCCTCCCAAAGACCCATTCGATCACACAGGGCTGGCCTTCTCCGGGTTCCGTCTACCAGCCAATGCCATCTGGCTACCACCCAGGAGAGGGCCTTCTTTGTGGCAGCTCCGGCCCTTTGGAACGAACTCCCCGCAGAGATTCGGACCCTCACCTCTCTCCAGGCCTTCCGAAAAGCCGTTAAAACCTGGCTGTGTCGGCAGGCCTGGGGTTGATGAGTTCCCTTCCCCTCTCGATCTGTGTGGCTGTTGGCTATTTTTAAATGCTTGTATTTGTATTTTTTGTGTTCCCTTTCCCCCTTGGGTTTGTGCACCACCCTGAGTCCTGCTGGGAATAGGGCGGCATATAAATAAAACGAAACCTGAAACCTGAAACCTCTCTCACAAGCTCAACTAGAATTCGATTGGTGGGGTTTTTCTCCCCCCCCCTTAACAAGATAGTGCACAATCTCCCTGCCCACCGATCGTTTTTTTTAAAAAAACATTTTCACAAGCCAAGCCAATCGGTTAAGATGCTGGCGGTGTTGGGGGGGGGGGGGCGATTGAAGTGGCACGCCCCTCTCCTGGGAGGAAGGCAATGATTGGAGGGGAGGGTGGTGACGTTGCTTAAAGGGAAACCCGCAGTTATTTCCAGGTTTGTTTGGGTTATTTCATCCTTCTGCCCACACCGATGGGCTTTAAGCCGTCCATCTTCTGCTCTGCAAGTTTCTCCTTTCCATCTGAGAATTAGCTAAGGGGAAGCTACCAACCTAGGGGTGAAGCCCTCTGCAGCAAACACAATGCACGATCTTTTTTTCCTCACCCTCTTAGCGCCCCCCCGCCACCCCCTTGCCTCTTAGCAGCCCTCTGCCAGCCCCCTTGCCTCTTAGTGCCCCTCTACGTCATCCCATCCCCCAGGGGGCGGTACCACCCACTTTGGGAACCATTGCTGTAAAGTCCCCATTCCCTCCCCAGTCCAGGGAAAGGATACTGCAAAATATCAATTTTCTCCTGATCAGCTGGGACTTGGGAGACAGAGAATAGATGGGGGCAGAGCCAGTCAGAGGTGGTATTTACCAGTTCTCCGAACTACTCAAAATTTCCACTACCAGTTCTCCAGAACTGGTTAGAACCTGATGAATACCATCTCTGCTTTACAGCCCTCTCTAAGCACTTTACAGGTTCAGATTATTGCCTCCAACAATCTGGGTCCTCATTTTATTGACCTCGGAAGATTGAAAGGCTGAGTCAACCTTGAGCCAGAGGGATCTGAACTGCCAAACTGCTGCCAGAAGTAGCCTGAAGTACTGCATTTTATCTGAGATGTGCCCACTACAGCTCACCTTTCTCAAAAAATGTTATGTGTACCAGAATATTTCTTTCCTCTAAGCAAAGTGAGCACAGCTAGTATGTCAGACCTTAAACAATATCTGAAAGCTGTATATTCAAGACTGAGCAATTTGACTTGGGCCACTTTACCTGTAGCAATATTTATTTGCAGCTCATTGCACTTGGCCTTGGGAGCATGAAATATATCTACAAAAACAGCTTACATGAATACAGATTCTTACATTTTCCCAAGCACAGTGATGCAGATAATTTTTTGAGCATTAACTATCTTGGCAAACGTTGCCAAGCCCCCTGTGCCAATAATTTAACAGTGATGCAGGCGAGTATGATTACATCCCTTTTATCTTTTAGCCTTCTGTGTTTTCGGGCTGTGCAAAGCTTCGAAAGAATGCTTCAGTTCAATGAAGCTTTGATTGGATCATCCTGCTGAAGCAGATTCACAAATCAAAATGGGGATCTACTTCAAAGCAGCAAACTGTATCATGTGGCTTTGATGTACTTTCTAACCTTTCAAACTTCATATTTGATGGATTTTCTGCCACTTCTGAAGTGGTTAGAGACAATATTAAATGTCACAATTTCACTTTTCTACACAGGGAGAATTTTTATGGGATTGAAGGATGTGATGAGCTCTCTGATGGCAACATTCTAGCAAGCCAGTGAGTTTTTGTCACCTTAGACTCTCTATCATACTTCTTTTGGAATAAAGAACCTTTGGGGTTCATTCATATGTTCACAGCTCAATTCTTTAATGAGGCCAGCCATACAAGTCTCAATTTTATTCATAAAGTTTCATTTCTCTGCTGGTTTCGCCAATGCACCTGAGCATTTGGGTTATCTCTCATAATCTGCATATGGGTTCAAAAAGTGTGTTTTCTTGGGGTCAAATATTACCGTACTTTGAAGTGATACAGAATTGGGACTGTATCCCAGCAACGAAACTCGCATAAATGCTTGCTAAAATGTTCAATCTTTTTAAATGACTATGTGATAGCAAGGCTCTGAATGCAAATTCTTCCATGTTACTCTTTCTCTCTATTCTCTACCTATTTCTGATGTTCCCATCCCACTGTACTAGCCTGCGTCTGCTGCCTCTTCTATCTAAATAATTAATTGACACAGAATATTGTCAGAAAACCACAATGATGTCACACCAAGTCTGGATTCCTTTTTAGAAGGAGCAATTCATTGTTGTTGTTGTTGTTGTTGTTGTTGTTGTTGTTATTATTATTATTATTATTATTATTATTATTATTATTATTATTATACAATTGTATCACAGCGGCCAGTTGTTTCGCCGGATTTGGCATTGGTTACTAGTCGGGCCCCACCCAGGGGCCTAGGACGTCGTAACATATTTTCGTAATATGCGTGCAGATCCAAGCAGTGCGGCTTTTTGCATTACTGTTTTAAATGTAATTCCAGTGCTTTTGGAATAGCACCCAGAGTGCCAATTACCACTGGAATTATCACTGCTGGTTTGTGCCATAGTCATTGAATTTCGATTTTTAAGTCCTGGTATCTTGCAATTTTTTCAAACGTCGTTGGTCTGATCGAAATTGCTGATTTTGTTTATATTGGATGATTCGTGCCTCATATCTTTCAATTTTTCTAGGTGTTGCTGTTATCTGCTGTTTTACAATCTCTACAGCTTCATTGATGTTTCTTGTATCCAATCTATATCTTCTGATTAGCCGATCTATGATTTTATTGTTTTTAAGCCATTGCTCATGCATGTTCTTTAAATTACTAGCATCTGCCCTTAATTTTTTGACTTTTTGTTCTAATCGAATTTTCCACTTTGGCTTTGATGCTTTTTCTGTTGTGTGACTAGGTACTTTGATTTTAATGCCTAGTTCATTAGTGACTATTACTGCTGCGCTGTACATTAACTGGTTCGTTTCCAAGATGGATCCCGATTCAATTGTTGAAAACACTGCATTAACTATTTTCATGATAGGGGCCAAAATTTTCTTAGGCGCAGTTTTTAGTGATGGTAAACGTTGCCTTTCCTCATTAAGCAGAAAATGCTCCATGATCTTATCCTTCAATTCTTTTTGTTTTTGAGTTAGTTCATCAGTTGGTTCAGCTGCCACAAAGAAGAGGGAGTCAAACTATTCTCCAAAGCACCAGAAGGCAGGAAAGCAATGGATATAAACTAATCAGCTTGCCTCCAGAAGTTGTGAATGCTCCAACACTGGACATTTTTAAGAAGATGCTGGATATCCATTTGTCTGAAGTAGTGTAGGGTTTCCTGCCTAAGCAGGGGATTGGACTAGAAGACCTTAAAGGTCACTTCCAACTCTGTTGTTTTATTCTATTCTATTCTAATCATAACAACAACAAATAGAAACATAATCCATCCATCATCTATAGCCCACTTCAATAAGTTAATGCTACAATTTAAAAGAAAGAGAGAAAGAAGGAGTAATTCTTATCAGTCGGCTGGGTCTATGCTTCTGGTGGCCCACCAAATTTAGAGTCCAGATACAGTAAAGCTAGACCAGTCTAAAAATTTAAGTTGATTATCATTCTTGCAAGTCTAGACTGTAAAAGGTCAAGCTGCACCAATGTACCCTACCTACCACTACCAAAGACAATGATGAGTTGCTTTTCTGGGAGATGCCAAGCTTAGTCATCCTTCCTAGCACTCTAAACCAAAACCAGAAAATTGAGTGCCAAACCTTTTTTGGCTAAAAAAAAAACAATTGCCAATGCTTGGAACTCTTCCATTATAATATATAGATATTGAGTGATTGATAGTGATTGATTGACTAATTGATTGCATTGCATTGAATCATAAAGCACCTTGGATTAAATCAATGTACTCTTGAATCTCAAATTGGAAGTAGAAATGAATCATGCTCTCTTTGAATTTTGAATTATCAATTAAAGCAGATTCCCACAGTTGTACAGTGCTTACTTCTGCAGCAATCCATCACAGATAAGCGTCTGTAAATCTTTGAAATCTCTTAGCATCGAAATGTGTAATAGTACTCTATACGAAAAATGTGTTATAGAATCTCTTCTAAATTATTTTGGGAAATGGAAAATATATCCATTACTGATGAGATTATATTTACATGATAGACCATAATCCTGATGTAGAGATGAGAATGTATTTGGTTTGGAGGTAAGCAACAAACTGTATTTGATCCTGACATAGGAAGTGGGCTGGAATGGATTAATCCATTAAGCTCCATTTCTCGATGCCATTAATTTCTTTATGTGAACAGTCTCAGAAGTATTATCTCCCAAGTCTACCTAAGTAGAAAAAAAATAGAAAAAAGCAATTCTTCCATGCCTTCTCAACTTCAGAAATGTATCTCCAATAAACTAGTAGAAACTACTCTACACCTACTCCAATTTTGTTTTGAATAAGTCATGTATCAAACAACCAGAATTTTATGGGTTCAATTTTATGAATAACTGGACCAGCTGAAATTCCCAATATTTTATTTCTTTGTTGCTCATTTGTAATTTTGACCTAATGGTTGGCCTCTGAACTGTTAGTGTTCAAATTTAATGCAATGAGCATAGAATTCTGTCAATTGCCTAAAATTGTGGCAATTTTGCCCTTAATAGTACTTTCAAATTGATGAAAGTACATCTACAAGTCAAATGCTATAATAGAAAAAAAAAGTGGTCAAAAGGTTCGTTTGGCTCTCAAATCATACACAGGCAAGGTTAAGATAGTATTTAGTAAATGATGGTTGGATGGGCAATAATAACATTAAATGTGTCTTGGAATTTGTAAAACTAGACTGGTTTTGCAAACGCCACCACCATCCACCCAATCTTTGCCAAGGATCAATAGATGAACGATTTAGCTTAGAAGAACTTTGTATCTGGCCATAAACAAAAACAGCATGAAACAGTCGTGAGACAAAGGACTGCCTTCCAAAGTGAAAATGTGGAAGAAATATAAAGTTATTGAATATATGAATCCAGTATATATCCAGTTGAAGAAATGAAAACTAAAACTAAGAGTAATTGAATTACAATGTAGACAATGTTTCTCAAACTTGGCAACCTTAAGATGCATGCACTTTGAGATGCTGGCTAGGGAATTTTGGGAGGTAAAGTTCACATAACTTAAAGATGTCAGATTGAAGCAACATTAGTCTAGAGCAAAAGAGCAGGAGGTCCAACATATATCGACTGAACTGGAGGAGTAATACGTCTAGCCAGAAGAAAAGCAGCCAGAGTATAGTGTAGAGCATAGGAAAATAAGGCTGGAGCTGCAGTAACAACAATCAAACAAAGTGCCTCTGAAAGATTTCATAACTTTCCTCACTCCAAAGGAAAATCCCCGTATGCTTCTGATGACATCTTTAAGAGAACTCAAAGATGGGGACTTCAAGAAGTCATGTCTGTGTCACTAATTCCTAGTTTAGTAAAAGCCAAATGGCAAAATTATACAACAGCATCCCAGAAAGAGGGGATGGTATTTATCTGTATTTAAAGAAATTGCTTATAAGGAGTTTCAGCTTGGTAATACTGCTCAGAATCTCACAAAATAGTTTAATATCTTAATTCCCCAGCAAAGAAAGTCCTTGAAAGAATCTGGAGTGTAACTAATGCAACTGTTATATACATATTAAAGCCAGGATATGCTAAAAATGTTTCAAATATGGTTCATTTGTCTGAGGATAGTGCCTGCTTTTTACACCTATCCCTAATGAAGTGTTATTCCAATCTGCACCTTAATAAAAAAAAGACTTTGAATAATATGGTAGAGAGTTGTCATAATTGTTTGAGGTGTGGCATCTGCACTGATGAAGTGAAATCTTAAAACGAAAACACCATATGGTTCAGTACTTCACTTTTCCATATTCTGCCATTTCTGCAGCATATTTAAGCTGTCAAATTACTGATTATTATATAAAATGTGCTAAATGAATCATGAGTTAAATGTAGGAGGTGTAAGGGTATGAAAGAGACATTCTTGGCTTTTGAATCAGTGGCCAATATGCTTTTTCACTGACAATAAGTACATTCCCTAAGAAGATGAGTCAATGCTTCAGCATCATCAACCCACTGTGGAAGACTTAGAGCTGAATTTCATACCATAAGATGTGGATATTATTGCTAGAATGCTAGGTATGATGTGCTATGTGCTAAATAAATAAATAGGCATTATTACCATGGGTTCTCTATATATTTGAAAAATATTGAACAATTTGCTCTTTTATCCAAGGTTTACTATGCATGTGAAAACTTTCTTTGAGTACAACATGTATGATAGATTAGAAGTAATTTAGGCAACATATTAGATGTTTTTCTATGTAGTGCAGGTGCGTCAAACTCACATTGTCGGGGGGGGGGCATAATGTGATGTATCAGGACTTTTTTCCTGTTTACTAAGCCGGGTGTGGGCATGGTCAGCATATGATACATCCGGCCCATGGGCCACAAGTTTGTTGTTTGTTCAATTCAGAATCTTGGATGACCAAATTGGAAAAGAATCCAAATGAGTGACTTCATCCATGTATGGCCATCCATCATAGGTATGTCATGTTATTACAAACAAAATACTTTGTATATATATATCTATTCCTGATGAAGCTTTTTTTTCGTATATGTCTATGATATGTAGTTGCATACAAGAACTAATTAATATTTGTTACTTATGATGCTACTATATTCCCCCTCCCTCTATCTTTCCATCCCTCCCTTCCTCCCTCTCTTGTTATAGTAAAATTTGTTCCTAACTATACAATGTTGTGACTTAGGTATGCTTTTTGTATTTTATAGCCAGGATTAGAAGAAGGGACAATGAATAAATATATCCATATAAATGGATAAAGATAATAGGTAGATAATATATAACCTTTGATACCTAAAAATACTTGGGAAATCTTGATGGAACTTTAAATGTAATACTAACAGAACAAACCTGCTATTTTATGATGAGATCATTTGCAAATGAAGAGTAGCTGTTACACACCTATATGACTTCCCATTAGCAACACTCAGAGCCTGCTTTCTTTCACCCTGAAACATAATATCTGTCACATTTTATTACTTAATTGAAATACACATCAAGTGAGAGAGCTGCAATTATCTGCAGCTTGCAAAGCCTTTTTATGTGAAGAACATTCCATTTCTTTTTCTATTTCTGTATTTATGTTCATTGTTCAGTTTTTCAGGGACATGAGTGAGCTTAGCTATCATAAGACTGCAGATACTTTTTGTCCCCTTTTTATGTGATGGGGTGGGAATTGCCAGTCCTTAGTCTGTCATTTCATTGTCTTTAATACCGAGATGTCTTTTACCTAATTCAAGACTATTGAATTTAATAATTCTTTAAACTCATTTCTCTCTTAAGCACTAGAAAGATTCACATTTTTCTCTTCTTGTTTTTATTTTAGACTTCTGCATGTGGTATTTAGATAAAACATTGTTGCATATCTAAGCCATCTCAGTGGCTAGATGGGTGTCTAAATTCTTAGTGCTATATAACTGTCACACTTTTCTGCCCCATTGTATTATCTAAAACAAATAGCAACTAATTCTGCAGTCAGCAGAATTAGTCGGCAAGACTAACCAATGCGCCACTACAGCAAAATTAAATCTAGCATAGGTTTAAAAAACAAAGGAAACTCTTCTTTTTTTTTTTTTATTTCTTCTCAGCTAAATAGCCCTGCAACCAACTGCAATGGTGAGAAGAAAGATAAAATGGCCACTCTTTTGGAGATCATCACTGCTTTATCACCCAAAAGATAAGGACATGAGTTGTGAATGGCAATGAAAGTGGAGTATTGAACCTAGCTAATGTGAAAGCTATCCTTTCGTTTGGGCAATAGATATAGGAAAGATAAAAGGCCTCTAAAATAAGTGAGCTGAACAATTCTGGGCTGGAACATAGATCTTTCTGAAACTCTTGGCTTAAAACCTGCTGTTCTAGCTCTTTCAGAAAGATTTTTCAAGGCCAAGTGAGCTCAGATATTAAGAACAGAAGCAATATTCTATTGGATAGGGCCCACCTAATCTAGTGGTCTGTTCTCACAGGGACCAATCAAAAGCACAAGGAAGTTCCCTAGCTTTCCTGCAGGTCACTTTCAAAGGCCGTTACCTTTCATCAAAACTAATAGTCATTGGTCCTCAGGACGTATATAAATTGGTCCAAAGCTATCAAAGCATGGTAACTATTGCAAAGCTGAATCATGCATTGGTTTTAAAGAAAAAAAAGTCTGTCCTGACTCTTCCAGAATTCAGTTTCATTGGGTGATCTTCAATGTACACTTATTTACTTTAGATATATTGTGCATAATTTCAGAACACCTTAATCATGTCCCTTTTTATCTGCCTCCCTTCAAGACTTAGAAGCTCCAATTTTTGCAGGAAATCTGCACCAGAACTTAGATTATCTTAATTGACCTTCTCTGAACCACTCCACTATATTTCTTTTGAGGGATGGCAACCAGAACTACACACAGCATTCCAGTTGTGGTTACCCCTCTGATTTATATGTGGGCATATTGAATAATAAAGCAAACAAATTTAAATATGGCTTTATACCACTTATCTAAAAGCTAACAGTTCTCCTTGCACATATGTGCTAGTCATTCCCTACTCTAGCAGGCCATGCTCATTCTCCGTTTCAAAGCCGAAGAGCCAGCACTGGAAAAATAGGTGGTTCCTATTTTTCTACTTACATTTTTACATGTTTTTGAACTGCTAGGTTGGCAGAAGCTGGGACAAGTAACAGGTGCTCACTCCATTATGCGGCGCTATTCGAATGCCAAACTGCTGACCTTTCTAATCGACAAGTTCAGCATCTTAGCCACTGAGCCACCTTGTCCCACTTATCTATGAAGATATAAATTTATCCACCAGAGTCAGGGAAGCAAAGGAATTTCAAAATAGATTAATCTCAGCCACTATTTTAAATAGCAAGCTGCATGCACATCATGGGTGAAATCTAGCAGGTTCTGACAGGTTCTGGAGAACCAGTCGTGGGAATTTTGAGTAGTTCGGAGAACCGGCAAATGCCACTTCTGACTGGCTCCAGGGTGGGGTGGGAATGGAGATTTTGCAGTATCCTTCCCTTCCCACACCCACCAAGCCACACCCACCAAGCCACACCACACCCACCAAGCCAGTAAAAAATTGAACTTCACCACTGATGAACACCTTTATTAAAAACCAAGTTCTTGTCTTTATGAAGAGGGACATCAAGATTCAAACTAAGCTTGCCAGTCAGGATCCTTAAATTGTTTGATTAAACAACTTTGAAGGGTGTTACATCATGATATTTGCCAGCATGTACAATTGATAAGAATTGGTGGCCTTGTTTATAGATCTGAATGATTATCAGAAATCATTTTATATTTAAAAGATTTTGGCTCATATAAAGATGGCCATTTTTTTCTTTTTCCCAAAATGTAAAAACATTGAAAACAACTCCAAGGCATTTGAATGTTATAGTTTGGTTGATACAAACAGTGTTCTTGAGAATTCCACTCCTTTGTTTTTGTTTTATCAATAAGGCCACTCTGCAATAAAAGACAAATTCTGTGGATCATTTTCTTGACCAGAGAGAAGTCAAGAAAACCATATTCAAAATCTTGTTGACCAACAAAGTATATACAACAATCAAAACTAATAGGTTTTGTAACACATACTTGTTTCAGTTCTTTTTGAATGAATATAAAGCCTGAAAGTACCACACTGAACTTGCATTGTATGGTTTTCATGAATCCCCAATATAATTATTAGGTACCATTACTATTCTAAGAGCTTAACACATCAAAGCTGAGTTGTGAACTTGTACTTGACTCAAGGGATAAGTCATATGTATTAACTATGCATGTATTTTTTATTTCAGTCTCTGCTAAAATGAAAGGCTTTAACAAAGGAACTTTAACTCTTTTAATATCAAGGCGCTCAGTTCTTCCACAAAGGAGGCTATCCCAAAGCTTACTACAGCTGAGGCATCAAAGCAAAAACAGGTGATGCATGATGCTACAGAAGCTGCACTCCTGTCCTTATATAGTACAGCAATTGATGAAATATGGTGAAAGTTGCGTTCTTGTGGTGTTGCAATCTGGTGAGTCATATACATTTCTCTACTAATCCATCAATTGCACTTCTTTTACTTCTATAACCCAGAATGTATGAGAGACTAAGGAAACAGGAATGTGCTGTGATATAATGAGCTTATATGGAAGCATTTTCAATACTTGAAAGTTAAGTTTGGTATGTTTCAGGCTTGTGACACAGGACCTATTTTTTTTTCCTAATAAGACTTGAATTTAGGGATTCCCCCCCAATAATTCTGCTCTATTTCTTAAAATTTGGACATCAAGTTAACTGGCATTCACTTTCTTAATCTGATATCATTGGAAATAAATGTACTCATTTCTAAGTATTGTTCTCAAACTAAATGAAAACTTACATTAGGGCAATCTGACGTTGCTCCTTATGTGTATCTAAAAACAGCAGTACATTTCAAAGCAGAAATCATGCATAAGAAAAATAAAAACACCAAAAAGAACATTTTCCTGTGCGGTTGGTGCTTCTTAACACAAGACTAAATGACAGCTATTGTGTGTTGCAGTGCACAAATGCCATAAGGCATTAATATTAGATACTGGACAAATCTCATTAAGCCATTAGGTCCCAACAGGGGGTAATTATATTTTTATCACAAGACAATAACCATTCTGAAGAAAAGAGGAGCACCCAGCTGGGTCTTCTGCCCTCAGGGCATCGTTACAGCTTGACAATCTCACCTGGGCAACTGTCAGGTTTCATTGCCCAATTAATTTACTTCCATAGATTGTTCAATAAAACACCTCCTACAGTAATTTAAAATGATTTAATGACAATATGCCATTTGCATTAACACAAGATATTGTGGGTTTTAAAATCTCTTTTTTTATATAGCTGGTCCTATATCACTGTTGTTTCATATTAAAAGTAGAGAAGACAATGTGATAGCTACAATGTATCAAGAAAATCTTGACATCTCTTTAATTTTCCACCTTTTAAATAGTGCTGTATTTAATATGAAATTTCATTTGTAGAAGTTAAACTTTCAGATTTGGAAAGTTGGAGTAATATATTCTTTTTATGATACACACATACATATATGATACAACCCTTTTGTGCTAAGCAACATTATCACAAAATTAAACAGTGAGGTGTTATTTCAGTTAATAATATTTAAATTATCTTATTTACAAAATTTGCTGCAATTAGAGTGTAGAAAATAAATTAAGGCATGAGATAAGGTAAAGAAAATATAGTTACATCTAGTTTACTCCAATAGCATTCACTGGTGGCTTGGGACTTAGTTACCCAAACCCTTGTGGCTTGGGGCGGTGTTATATGTGGGATTGCCCTTTGCCAAGATCCTCAATCATCCAACTTGATCTAGCAGAATGGGCATGCTGCAGATCCTGTCAGCTAAAGCGTGTCAGCTGTCAGGAACTAGATGATTGGCTTTTTCTGTAGTGTCCCTGCTCTATGGAACATCCTCCCTTCAGAGATTAGAATGGTTGGTCCTTAGTCTCTCTGAGCTTGGTTGTTTTCTTGGAGATGTCATTACTCAAACCAGGTGACATTATCAGCTGCAAGCTCAGGGAGCACCAAGGACCCCTTATTTCAACCCTGAGCTACAAATATTGTCCTTTAAAGATTAGAATAGCCCCAACTCTGTCAGCCTTTCATAAAAACTTGGCAATGTCCGAGCCTGGAGTACTGAATGTGTCAAGAGTCCTATTTCCTGGCTATATTGCTGACAGACCAAGTATCTCAACTATATGTACGTATATATTAATTTTGGAAGTTTTTCTTGTTGTTTATTGTTTTAAAATGCTTTAGGGTCTTAATTATAATACAGTTTTTGAATTGTAAGCCACCCAGAGTAATTGACTGAGATGGGTGACTAGAGAAATTGAATAACTAAATAAAAATTGTATCTCACTATAACTTTCTATCCTTAAACTATCCTTTCTTTCTACCATGTCAGCCACTTCATATATTGCTTTTTTTCTTTACACTTTTATGTCTCTTTTGAAGAGACTTTTTTTAATCTTCCCCTTTGTCTTTATCTCTTAATCTTCTTTCTGTGATAATTTTGATCGAAGATGGATTTGACCTTCAGCCATTCTATCTAATCCAACCACTTCAACTGGTATGCATAAAACCCCACTTGACAAATATTGTTTATTGTCACCTCTCATGCCCTTTTCATCAGATTTCTGTCACACTTTTTCCCAGGTGCAGCCTAGTGTAATCTATACATATTATCTTTATTAAAGACATTTTAACAAAGTAAAAGTCACAAGAGAAAATAAAGAGAATAAAGAGTGAAAAATAGCGAGTAGTAATAAATAGTGAACAGTAAAAACATAATAAATAGAAATAGGAAGGAAACATTATGAAAAAGCAGCTTCTGATCTTCTTGATAACAATTATAGATACCTTTGGATTTTATCCTCTCTAAGCTTGTATCATCATTTCCTTCTTTCCATAAGTTGCCATTTCTACAAACCTATAAATCACAAGTTCTTTTTTCCAGTAAAAAGTTTACAAGGCTTTCCAGTCACTAATAAAAGTAGTTGTTGACTTTTTTCTAATCAAACATTTCTCTGTTGGAGGTATTTTTGACTCTTAATTTTGCGCATATAGTAGTTTTGCAGCAGCAAACATAAAATAATCTTCCATGACTCTTTTCTATTTGACTATCCATTAATCCCAACAAGAAAAGTTTTTAATTGTTTGTATAATTGTGCGTATGTCAACCCCAATTTTGGTTTTTTTTGCATAAATCCACCAGACATTTTATGTTGTCTACAATACACCATACATTTTTCTGTAGTTATTTTAGTAACCTATTGTAATCTCCATTCATTCTTACTACTGTTCTTTTGTGTAGGAGATAATTGTCACACAAGAATGCTAATTAAATCATACAGCCACTTTGTAATGTCCATGTTTTAACATTTTTTCCATTGTACTGTCTATTCCTAGACCCTACCATTTTTCAACATTGTTAACATTTATGGTTTCCTTTTCATTGTTCTTTTCTTGATCACTAACATTTATATTATTTGTTTCATTTCTAATCTTTGACATATCATTTGGCCTGTTTTATTAATTCCATTCATTTGGCCTTTTTCCGTTGTAGGCAATTTCTTTAGTATTTTTTATCTACTTTCATCAAAACAGTTGTATATATTCTCTATGCTAAAACAATGAGGTATTATTTCAGTTAATAATATTTAAATTATCTTATTTACAAAGTCCACTGTAATTAGAGAGAAAAAGTATGCTAGAAAGTGAATTTAAGAAGAGACAGATTATCTCAAAATTAAGACATCAAGAGCAATGACAACTTATCCAAATTTAGTAACACTTTCAGAAATTGCAAACATGAAGCAGGTCTTTCACATCTACTGGAATAATATAGTAGATCACCCACCAGGATGTGTAAAAAACCCACATGTGAAAATGTTTCTCTTTCCCTTACTGGACTAAGACATAAATACTCTTGTCCATTATTACTAAATTTGTCTAGTAACATGGAAAGCAGAACATTAATCTGGTGATGTAGAAACTCTATCGTGAACCAGACAAAAATTTACCTACATTGGTAGAGGTATAGGAAAAATGTCTTCCAGGAAAGCCTGCCACATACAAGAAGATGATCTTTGTGAAATCATTATGGAGTACTCATTGCTTTAGCTCCAGTGAAATCCCCTCAAGGCTGAACAAGGTCAAGATAACCTCCAAAATTTTAAGTATGTGGCAATACATGTATTCCATGCTAATATAAAGTTGTTTCGATAGCAGTAAAGGGAGATCTGATTGTGCAGGGTGATAATGAGGTTCACCTTTTCTATTCATCCTGATTAGCTCCCTCCCTATCTAATGCTGCTATTTATTCAAAAGCCCCACCATTATTATCTTTTAACAAATGCAGCAGCAGTTTTCTATATGTATACATGAAATATCAAATGCATTTCTCAAATCTATTTGTCTCATTTCCTCCTAGAATTCCAACATAAGGATTTTATGGAAGGATGGGATTATATTCATTATCAGCAATATTTGTTTAAAGAATGGCAAAGGAATGAAGGTTTGGGTTTATGAAGCCTTCCCACCCCCATTCCAATTCTATGTTGTTCACTATGGTCTGAGTTTAATGTTCTTCATCTTGATTTGAGTAACAATATTTTCTAATGGCTATAGTATATCTACTAGACAGCTAGTTTTCTTTACACTTCACAAAGGTGCATTTTCTTTACTAAAATAATATGTGTCATGCTCAACTTTTCTATTTTGGCAACTCAAATGCATTTAGAACAAATTCATGAAAGAATCACAAACACATTCTGCTTGACATTGTCTCTCGCATGGACTTATATCACAAGCACACCAAACCCTGAAATGCATCTTTGGGTAGGTGGGTGGGGGAGGTGGGTGGGAGGATTGACTTGCCCCTTTTATGCAGAGAAACATAGAAGGCAGATTTACATTGAGGCAGAATGGGAAAGGATGTGGGAAGAACATTAATGAAGATTCAAGAAGAGTGAAAGGAAAAAACAGTGACATGACAAGTCTTTTCTATTTAATTAAATGCATCATCTGGGATCACAGCTGGAAATACCCTCCTACGTGTTTATGTTTAATTCATATCTCAGACTTCAAGATTAGAGCAACAGTGAGCAAATCTGTGTGACATCCAGGCTTCAGGTGCAAGCTACGAGAACAGAAGCACCAAAGTGAAGGCAATGAAGCATTCCACACACCTCACAAAACCTATGAATGTTTTCATCGGAAGCACAACTGAGTGGATGAGCAGAAAAGCAGAATTAAAATTTTGCTGTTATGAAAGGATAATGATCCTGTGATTTTGGGGGGCAATCTTCTTTTGACTCCCCAGTCTATAACTATCTGTAAACCACATTCACTGGGCCAGTTCTTTCCAATATTGATGTTTTACTGTTGGGGGATCTTATCCATTGTGCTAGCCACAAAGACAGCTTGCTCTATAATACGTTTTGAAGTTTGGAAAAACAAGACCACCCCAATCTTTTGAGTTTTATAAAATTTTGAATTTTAGTTTAGATGTTTTTTCCCACTATTCTGGAATTGGAATTGGAATTGGCACTATTTGAAACATATAGTTTATCATGGGTAACACATTCATGACATTCCGTCACAGTTAGTTGATCCTAACTAAGAAATCTTTATGTTTTTCCAACTTTCAAGATCGCTTTTGACTAGTTTCCATGGTTTTACAAAATAATCCTCATATATTTTGTCATTGTTTTACTGTCAAATATAAACCCAGATGAACTTATCATGTGGCAGCTGGATTTCTTCCACAGGAAATCTTCATCCATTAAGTGATTTGTAATCATTTTTCTTTTTTAAAACATTAATTTTATATCCAGAAAGTTCTCAGTTATTTTCATCAACTTTCTTATTGCATTTTGTGGTTCTTTGATGGTTTGTATGACATCATATGACGGACGTGGTGGCTCAGTGGCTAAGACACTGAGGCCTAGTGCCTTTTCTGATTATGAGAAAAAACTGATGAAAGTATGGAACATTATAAAAAACAATAAGTCCAATCATTTTACCATTAAATTCTCTTAAAAGCTTTTTATGCTGAAATAACCATAGTATGAAAAATGCAATTCTATATACAGATATGGTCCACTCAGAGCCCAAGAATAGACTAAACATGCAAGAATTACTTGGTGAAGGCCAGAACCTGTATGGTTGATATAACTATAAAATATTGAAATAATAGAAACTGGTTTAAATATGTGATGTTTTTAAGAAAATTATCATATTAAATCAAGGCCACATATTAAAACATCTATATAGACTTGAATAGATATGAAACATACAGAACAAATAAAATGTGCATGATAAAATGGATGGATAACCTCAAATAGTCACAATATTACAATGGTAAGGATGACATCAAAATACCAGAAAACTGGTATAAATTTTTTTATAGAAGGCATACAACTCTTGCAATAAATGCTAACTAAGATAGACAAATTTTTTGAAAATGCTAGAAATGCCATGAAACAAAGGGAATATTTTACCTTATGTGGAGGACATATCAAGAGCACTAGAAACCAGAAATACAAGAAAATTGTAAAGGTTTACCAATACAATACAATACAATACAATACAATACAATACAATACAATACAATACAATACAATAGCAGAGTTGGAAGGGACTTTGGAGGTCTTCTAGTCCAACCCCCTGCCTAGGCAGGAAACCCTATACCGTTTCAGATAAATGGCTATCCAACATCTAATTAAAGACTTCCAGTGTTGGGGCATTCACAACTTCTGGAGGCAAGCTGTTCCACTGATTAATTGTTCTAGTCTACCAGATGTAGTAGAATCTAAAAAAGTATTTACAATGGTTTTAGTAGTTTTTATTCCTTCACTTTTTAAATGGTATCTTTAATGAACAAAATATTGGAAACTTTGGCACTCATTTATGCAAAACAATTTCTAAAATACTTTGTTATTAAAATAATTATTTTTTTCTTTTTTTGCTTTTAATTTTCTCTTGAAAAATATAAAATTGTAAAAAAAAATGCTGTGAGAACACTTTATTATTTATTTATTTATTTATTTATTTATTTATTTATTTATTTATTTGTTTATTAAACTTATATACCGCTTCATAGGGCTTTCAGCCCTCTCTAAGCGGTTTATAATTTTTTTTGCAAATTGAGTCAGCAACTTGCCCCCACAGTCTGGGTCCTCATTTCACCCACCTCGGAAGGATGGAAGGCTGAGTCGACCTTGAGCCGGTGAGATTTGAACCGCTGAACTGCAGATCACAGTCAACTAAAGTGGCCTGCAGTACTGCACCCTAACAAAATCAATCCATCCTACATCATGAGAGGAAGGACAACTTGCTTTTCGGCAACAATATTCTCCTTCAAGGAAAACAAACTTCAAACCCAAGTTAAATTTCTACAGCATGTAAACACAAGTTACAACCAGAGGTGGTATTTTACCAGTTTGGACCAGATCGCCAAACTGGTAGCGAAAATAGCAAGTGGCTCTGCACACCCACAGCTGGCTCTACAGCATTCCATTTAAATCAATATTACTTTTAATGTTCTATTTATTCAAAATAGATACAGTTACAAGTTTCTGAATCTGAAGTTACAGGAAATTGTAATTTATTTGTTTTCTGATTGTGGGAAACAAAGCTCAAAAGTTTGCATAAACCATAAGGGAAGGGCATAAGTGGTCATAAATGCAACAGTTTCATATTTAAGCTAATTAAACAATATATGTTCATTCAAGGGCAGTTATAGATAAACAGATAGAAAAAAGCAAGTTATAAGGTCAACCACATAATCAATCTTTACTGGTGTTTTGCCTGTAAACTATCTACAATTATACTGACCTACTTGGAGATTTTCTGAAATGTTTGAAATGCCTCCATAAAGTTAAAGACTATATTGAATATAATGTGGGACATGAAAAGCTAATCTAAAACAAAAATATCTTGCGGTTTGCATAAACCAAAGATCTAGCTTGATCAATTTGCTTTCGTTATGAACAAATGGTTGCAACTGACAAACAATTGGATAAAAACAAAAGATTGAAATGCCATATTCGTGATTGCATGCATTTGAAAAGGAGCACTCTTAGAATACGGCTTTGCAATAAATTGCTGTCAATAATGCTGACAGCATGTCCCAGATTGAAACTCAATATATTTTCACAAAGTTGAAATATTATCTCTATTTTAAGAAATGGAGTGGATAAGGCGGAGTGGGTGATCCTGCAAAATTAACTCTAGATCCATGGTGGATGCAGAGCCATATATGGTGGTACACCAGCCTTCAGCTTTGGCGTGCACACCGGCCAGCTGATTTTTCACATTTCCAGAGTGCCAGGGGAGGCCGTTTTCACTCTCCCCAGGCTTCAGGAATGCCTCTGGAGGCTGGGGAGGGCAAAAAAATTGCCCCAACGGGCCAACTGGAAGTTTGGAAATGATCTGTTTCCGGCTTCCGGAGGGCCTCTGGGAGGCCAGCCGAGGATGTTTTTGCCCTCCCCAGGCTTCAGGAAAGCCTTCAGAGCCTGGAGAGGGGTTGCATGTGTATGTGCAGTTGGAACAGATTGAGGGGGCACACACCAGAGGTGGGTTCCTACCAGTTCGCACCTATTCGGTAGAACCAGTTCGTCAAATCTACTGAACCGGTTAGAAGAGGTTCCACCAGTGGACCCAGAAAGCAGGCCACACCTACAGAAGAGGTTCCAAAAATTTTTGAAACCCACCACTGGCAAGGATCTTGTAACTTGAGGGCTTTAAGACTTGCATGCTTCAATGCCAGAGTTTCTGAATAGCTACTTGGATCAACCTAAGTACTAATTCTTAATTTCATATCCGGTCACATGGGTGGCAAGCCACTCCCATTCAGTCACATGGGTGGCAAGCCACTCCCACAAAGGAGGCCACACCCACAGAGTAGGTTCCAACAATTTTTGAAACCCACCACTGGCACGCACACACGTGCGATAGCACGCGCATGCACAATTTTGGCACACTGTAAGAAAAAAGTTTGCCATCACTGCTCTAGATCATAGGAACATTAATATTTTCTGCATGTTCACCATGTTCAGATGATTTCTATATAAACATAAGGTTCTGTGCAGTTTTATTGCATGTATATCTTTGGCTTTGTGATTGTCTGTCTTTGGGTAGACATTGAAGTTTCAGTGATTGTTGCTCCCATAATACCTCCAGGGAGCCGAACAGCTTATTAGGAATTCTGCTATGCTATCACATAAAAAGGTTGATCTTATCAGTACAGGTGCAAAGTCTTCACACAAGACAACCTCTAACAGCTAAGGGAAAGGTCAGAGATCAAAAGAAAAAACTAGTTCAACTATGCAAATACCAGATTACTCAAACACATTTTTAAATGCTCTATGTTTTCTTAAAGCAATGCCTTCTTTTCACTTCTTCTTTTTTTGCCTTTGTTTGTATAACAATTCAAACATATCCCTTGAATGGTAAGATATGAGAACAAAATTGCAATTTCCACCGCTGGAACATAATTCTACATTTCAGCACTGAACGAAACTTGTCTAATTAAATTGGTCAGGCCAGGGAGAATTGTGATCTGAATGATCTTTGGTAAACTAAAATTCTGTTAGTCAACAATAGACTAGAGTAGAAGAACATATATAGTGGGTTGGTAGAAGGTTTCTGAAAGGAAGTGCTAAATACTAATTTATATAAAATCAGTTTTTTTAATGATCATAAAGAGATGGAATGACATTGAAGAGAATAAATTTTTAAAGTGGGGAAAAATTATCTGAAGCATAATCAGGTGTTCTGCCATATCTATTAATTTTAAAGGCTTGATCTACACAAAGGCCTTGCTATGGTCAATAAAGCTGAAGTAAATCTCCTCCTTATACTTTCATGCTGTCCATTATGTTTTAGTTGCCTAATCTCGTGTCCTGGATCTATTTCTGAAACTTGCTTATTCCTTTGGCATTCTTTTCTCAAAGAAAATGACTATTCTTTGTAAAATTATAAGTAAAAGTTTGTTTGCCTTATATTCAATACACCACAATACAACACACCTGTGTTTTCCTTCTTTGAGAAAAATATACAGTATACAGTACAGCAATTGTTTCTAATAAATAAGCCTCCAGCCTCCTTCCATATTTGTTGACTTATATGTGTCTCCAAGAGAATAGAATAGAATTAAATAAAATGTCATATCATCCCATCCCATAATATACATATACATATACATATACATATACATATACACATACACACACACACACACACACACACACACACACACACACACACACACACACACACACACACACACACATATATATATATATATATATATATATATATATATATATATATATATATATATATATATATATATGTAGGTCTCTAGTTGTTCGGGTTTTCTCCCGCGTAGAATTGGATATGTCTTTATACGCGGGAGAAAACCCGAACAACTAGAGACCTACATACTAACACCCGTGAAAACCTCAGAAAACATATATATATATATATATATATATATATATATATATATATATATATATATATATATATATATATATATATATATATATATATATATATATATATATATATATATATATAAATTTTCTCTTCATATTAGATTTTTCTATTCATTGAATTCCTTAATTGAGATATATTTCCTTGCTCTTTCTTACTCCAGATTGGAAGTCTATGTTCAGTCATGGTATGTGGCTGTAGGCTGTGCATTTCATCTTCCTTCTGCCTTATGACTTGCTCTGAAAGTCACTTAGATCTTTTGCTTTTTGGATTTGGGGATTTTTTTTCTGTTTTAGTTTCAGTTTTTGGAATACCTTTTTTGTTTCAGTATTTGCAATATCTTTTATCTTCTCCCATGAAGCCTCAGGATCTCTTCTGCATAACTGTACTGAATTTGTTCTTTTTACCCATCTTTTGTTTTGTGTATATATACAGTATTTCAGGTCAAATCTTTCTGGTACACCTTACCTCATTTAATTTTCTAAGTTTACTCACAGACTTGACATCAATAATTCATGGACAGTTTGACAATCTGCACCTGGATATGCCCTGGCTGACTAGATTGCACTTATCTGTCTTCTGTTTCCTATTACATAGTCAATTGAATTTCAATATTGTTTATCCGGTGATGTCCAAGATATAGATTCTTCATTAATACTGCTTAAACCATGTGTTAGCAATAAACAATGTGTTCTCTTCACAAAATTTCATCAACTGATCTTCCAAATCATTGTTTGCCAGGCCCAAATCTTTCAATAATTCCACAATCTTCCATTTCTCGAGGTTTTCCATTCCAAACATCCATCAATATTACTGTACCAATCCATTGGTTTTGTGTAAATGTATTTATTGAATTTATATAGTGTTGAAGTGAACAGACTCATAAAGCTGACCAGTAGCATTTAATTTTCTCTCATTTTGTATATACCAGTGGTACATTATATTATATAAGGGCTGTGGCATTGTTTCATATTTATGGGATCTTTCAAACAAATATTCTTAATGACCTTGAATGAACAAAAAACAAGATATTCTATTAAATCACTGAGATATCATATCCATTATTTTTGCTTAGAATTGCCTAATATATATTTTGAGAGTCAGTTTGATGCAGAGTTTAAGGTACCAGACTAGAACCTGGGAGACTGAATTTAGTCCTCCTTGAGACATAATTCAGTTAAGGGGCCAGTCACTTTCTCTTAGCTCTAGGAAGAAAGAAATGGCAAAGCCCCTTCCAAAATCTTGCCAAGAAAACTGTAAGAACCTGTCCAAACAGCCACTGGAAGGTCAACACAAAACATATTATATTGAACAGGCAAATTATTCAATAACAGTCTGGATTAGAGTTGTCCTTATTTTTTAAAAAAGTTATTTAGTATGCAGATATGAATAGATAAATAGGTACCATGTTGGTGGTAAGGTAACAGAGTTTCATACGGCTTGGTGTATGAAGTCATGCAGGCCACATCACTGCAGAAGTGTCTTCAGATAATGCTGGCTCCTCGGCTAAGAAATAGAAATGAACGCTGCCTGCTAGAGTCAGACAAGACTCGACAGGGGAAACCTTTACCTTTACCAGTATTCCATACATTGAATATGCAAATAGATTGGTAAATATGAATATTGAGAGGATAAAAGAGTGATGACTGTAGCCAGGTGGGAAGATGGTCATTCTGTGGCAGGTGAGGGATTGAATCAGGATTAGTTGAATATCTCGGGAAAGGAGCTAATTCAAATGCAAAGGTCAGTGAGTTGGCTGAACATTTCCAAAATGAGGGGCTGAAAATAAATTACTCAAATTGAAGTGTTACTCTTCACCAAATTATGTGCCGACTGATGTGGAAAATCAAAAGCAAGAAAAGGTGTTTAAATTTCCAGGCATCTATACATGGCTGACCACTTTCTGGATGCAACAAACTTAAAAGTTCAAGCTCATAAAACTGACAGTGCAGTTATTAGATTTGCCCGTTAGTGGGAAGAGCCACTCTCCTCAGGCCTTAAGGTTTTTATTGTTCAAGTGCTGAGCACCTGATTGATTTATGCCTGCTTTTTTGTATACTGTGATGATTTTTAAACTATTTGATCCAAATTTGTTGGAACTTTATTGTGGGTCATCCCCTCTTTTCTGAATGCACTTCATCCTTATCGGTAGCAATTCAAAAGAGAATCTGTTGTCTGAAACTTTAGCTAAAGCAGAACCTCCAGGGTGAATTGTTAGCCTAGCCTGCCCTGGCGATAAATTTACTTCTATGTAAAAGAAAAGACCATTTGCCAATTATTTATCATCCTGTGGCTTTTCAGCCACTTGGAATAGACACACATATATGTAATTAAACAGAATTATTTAATTGGACATAGAGAATAATAGACCTATCATTCCATCTCCCTGTCTCAAGAGCCACTGTTTAAATTTTCTTCTTTCTTTCTTTCTTTTTGCACAATTTTTATTTTCCTTTGACTTCTTGTTTGTTTTAGAGTAGGGCTTTGCTTCAGGTCCTATTCCCTAAAGGTACGTTGACACACACTTGGAATGGGAGAATTTGGTGCGGCCAGCTCACCACCACCAAGTCGCCTCTGCCAACTCACTGCTGCCAAGTTGCCACAGGACAAATCCACATGGGCAACTCTTCATAGGAACAACGCAGCATGGGAGGGCAGAGGGACAGCCAGGTGGACAGGAATGCAAGTGGGTGGACAGAGTGCAGAACAGCAGAACGGCTGGAGGCTTTCTATTTGTATACACCCACTACTTCTGCTGCTTCTGCCGCTGAGCTCTGGACCGAAGAGGCAGTGGGAGTCTCCAGCTGCCGCCACTGCTCCACACTGTGCCTACCCACTCACTCTCTCATTCAACTGGCTCTCCCTCCCTCCATCCATAGCAAGTTGTTCCTGCAGCAAGTTGGCCATGTGGAATAGTCCTGAGGTAACTTGATGGCAGTGAGTTGGCAGAGGCAACTTGCTAGTGGCAGTGAGCTGGCCATGCCAAGCTGGCCACACCAAGTTGTCCTAAAGCTGAGCATACGATCATGGGGAATATAGCCATGTGATCCAAGGAAAAGACATAACAGCTTTGAAAAGTTGCAGACAGGTGCTATATTCATACCTTCATGCACCCAAAAAGCTCATGTTTGAAACTGTGTTGCATAGCTTTCTATAATATGCCACTATTTTGTATGGCTTTTAATTTACAAAATGCTAATGAAACATCATTGTCTCTGCACTCATTTATCCCAACCATCATGGTATTGTTCATTTTGCATCTCTGTGGATCCAAATATAATAGGCTACATAGTTGTTGTACACAGTTTTATCATGAAGTCTAATTAGAAACAAGGCAATGCTTCTTTCTTGGTATCACTATTGGAAATATCATAATGTAGCAGCTATTGATTCCTTCTTATGATAAGGTTTTCTGACAAATACCACTTAGTGAAAGACAAGGGTGTTTGTCATTGAAAGAATGAAATACAATGAGCCTAATACAATAATATTCTGTATTATTGTACAAATAATTCTTTATACCAGAGAGATTTTCCATAGAAAAGCATCACTGAGGCAGCTGCTTCCTTATGAATTAGTGGGCAGATGCTTCAGTTCCAAAGTTCTATTTTTTTCATGTGCCATGAAAAGAAAGCAGCCACTTATTTTGTTGCATGAAGAGCAGCTGTTGCCAAAGAAATATTAAGGGAATGAAGAGGTTACAGCATGAATGAGCAACAGTTAATATGTGCTTAACTGTGAAGAGTTAAGAGAACTTAACTCTTAACTCTTCACAGAGAAGAGTGAATTTGAAAAAAAAAAGAGAATTTGGGAAAAAAAGTGAAAAGTGAAAAAGCAAGTGTTTTGGAAGCATTATCCAGTTGGTCAGCAAGGAAATATAGCCACTTTCTTTTCCCATAAACTACTCCTATCAGACAAGTATTTGATAGCTGTGCATTTCTGAATTAAGAGAGTCATCTGTTTAAAAAAATAGAAGTATCAAGTAATGACGATGGATGAGACTTCTAAGGATATCCATATGTAAAAGAGGTCCTTGTATAGGTACAACAGTGGATTATTATTACACCTAAGCAGCCTAGGGAATTTAGTTTGTTCTCACTTTGCTCCCAGTGCATATCAAACAGCTACAGCATGGTGTTTATACTTTGTGAAATGAACTGTCCACAAGCCCTCTAGAGTGTGAAGACCCTTTTTTGCGACTATAGCATTTGTAGTGGGAAATCAAATGAATTAAGTACATTAATCTCCAGTAGTTTTAACATTCTAATAAGTGTGATTTCTAATTCCTGATTCTACAATAGTGCAAATTAGTATTTATCATTGTTTCTGGGTGACAGCAATACAAAGGAATCCTGTTCTGCCTTAAAAACTAAATAACTTCCTTTATTTTTTTCCTACATGGTAGACAAAAATTTTGCATGACACAATTCTACCATGGCAAGAGAAATAATAGTTGTTCAGTGATGATGGGGGAATTATTTCATAGTGACTTCTCACCCTGAATATTAACCTTCATCTCCTGGAGTTCCTTTTAGCCAAGAAAGATCAAGGATATGTGGGTAGATGGAGGTTTATAGATTGAGCTTTCCTTCAAGCTATTTTAGTAATCATATAAGATTTAGGCTTCAATTTTAACACACCTTTTGAGAGCAACATCCTGAATCAATGGGAAGTGCTTCCGATTTGAGTAGTCATAGGCTAATGCTGTAGTCATAGGCTTATGCTGTTAATCTATTCAATTGATGGAAGAAGTGCAGTGCGGTTGATATATGATGAAAAGTAGCAGAAGAATTTAAAACAGAGTAAAGGCATTCTGCATCAACAATAGCATGCGTGATTCATATCTCTTGAGGTTGAGAAAAAAAACTTACAATGATTTTTCATTCGGTGACTTTTCTGTCTTGAAACACAAGCCAGAAATCCCCACTGAGCATACAACAATTGATCTGTTATTCTTCGATCAGTATCTCTTGCTAGGAAAAGAAAACATAGTCTTTGAAACACCCTTGCCCAACCCGGAGCTCTCCTTGATGCCCTGGATTTGGAGACATGTAGTTCAACATATCAGAGGACATCAGAGAAATATTCATAAAAAGATTGATTGGCAACATTTGCATTCAAATAATATGTCTAAGAACATCTGAATGTTACAAAGATGAATATAGACTGGATAGGCTGGTTCAATCTAATAATATTTTTTTGATTGTTGTTCCCCTTTTTTTTGCATTTTTATAAAATGCTTTTTTTTAAAAAAAATAGCCATTTCAATGCTGTATGATTTTGTTTTATTTATAACTCTCTTTGAAACTTAGGTATTTTTGCAAATGTAAACACCATCTTCTTTCCAAGTAGACAAGGCACTAGTTGTAACCTCTGTGGCACCTGAGACTGAAATGGGACAAATAGTTTTATCACATTTATCACAATAACATCATATATTTGGGGAAACTTGAAAAACTAAACCGGATTACACCTGGTTAATACTTGGAGGGGAAACTAAATATAATCCTGGAACAAGATCATGTAAAACAAACATTTAGATGGTCGCAAATGAATGTGTTTCTGTAGTCATTAAGAATCAGGCTCAACTAGGGTGAGAAATTTTAGGCATAGTATTCAATTAAATCAGTGGGATAAATTATGGGAGAGAAACTACAAACTAACGATGTCAGCTGCTTATAAGAAGAACTTCTACAAAATGTTCCACCAGTGGCATCTACCACCAACCAGATTGGGTAAGATGTTCCCAAACCGATCGCCAGAGTGTTGGAAATGTGGGCATAAGCAGGGAACATTCTACCACATTTGCTGGACCTGCTACAAGGTTAGAAAATATTGCCATAAGATAAGAAAGTGGCTTGAAGAGATAACTGAACAGAGGATAAAGTTGAAGCTGGAGTTGTTTCCTCTGGTAATCTTTGATGGGAAAATGGAGAAAAATTACAATACATAATACTACACATATTAACTGCAAGCAGAATTGTTTTAGCACAGAATTAGAAACAAGCAGATGCTTCCCCAAACCCAATTATAAGAAAGAAAATCTATGAATGTGCAGAAATGGATAGACTGTCTATGAAAATGAAGGAGAGGGAAAAAACTGAATACTATCAAATTTAGAATAGATAGTATTCCTGGATTGAGAGTAAGTGTAAAACTTAAGGTGCAAATGGTAAAAGTAGAGAATGTATTTAAATAAGCTTATAACTTATGATAATGATATAGAGATAGAATATTTTGTAAATAAGATTGTTACAAAAGATATGGATACTGATATGGAAAAGCTGTTATAAGTGTAAATTTGTGTTTTGGGTTTTAAATATTAGAAAATTCAATAAATACTATTTTTTTAAAAAAAATCAGGCTCAACTAGTGAGAGGTGTACAATTATTCCAATAGTTCAACTAAAAGTTCCTTGTTGCCGAAGAGTTTTATGGAGATATGTTCCAAAGATGCTTTTTCAAGAGGCAACTGAACTTTCTGATTTTTCTTGGAAGACGTTTCTTCAGAGCTGAAGAAGTTTCTTGGATCAGAAGCAAAACATCTTTAAAGGAAAACCAGAAAGTCCAGTTGCCTCTTGAAAAAGCACGTTTGGGACAGCTATGGCCTGGATGATTGAGAATCTCCATAAACATTTATGGAGATCTGGGTTTGAGCTTTATGGCCAACCAATCCAAATGCTCCTTTGGTTATTCTAGATGTAAGTAACTCAGTTCCAGGTAACCAGATTGCAAGTGGCAAGTTAGAATTTTCAGTTGAAATCAGAGCAATATAAACTTTTAAAAAGCCTCCCCTCCAAAAAAAAACCCACCTCATAACTCACCAGGTATGCAAAAGTTATTTGCAATAATTTCAGACAATCATGCTTATTATTTCAGGTTACACCTGGGTCTGACAATTGCAAGAATACTGTTGTTCTTCTCTTATGCAGACAGGTAAGAAATGAGGGGGTGGGAAACAGTCTACAAGAAACTGCATTAAGCCTACCTGGGAAAGAGCTGTATTTCGCAAAATTCTACTTGAATGGTATTGAGAAGTGAACAATAAGCAAAACATTTTTCTCAATCTGGCTTTATGCCAGGCAGGGTATGAATTAACCAGATTTTAGCTCTTCAACAGCTCATTCAAACATATATGAATGAGAGAGAAAAAGTTGGTTGTAATTTCTATATTCAGAGAACATAGGATAAAATGAATGGGTTCAAAATAAAACATTTATTTGAAGCTAATTGCTGAATGAAGCAAGAACAGTATATGGTGGAAATAAAGCATGGATCAGGATAAATGAGAGGTTTAACAATGTTTTAACATCAGACAAGGAATAAGGCAATATAAGTGTAAAAAACAGTCATAAATCACATTTTCCAATGCTGCTGAAACTTCAAACAGCATTAAACAAACTGTTGTAAATTGAGGATTATCTGGCTAAGGCATTATTGCAATGATGTTAAGATGTATTGGTTGGTACATGAATGAATGTGTATATTTTACAGAAAACAGCCATGCTGTTTGCTGAGAATGATGAATGGTCTATAGCAATTAGGTTTTATAATTCAATATGTGGATTGAAATCAAGCTGGCTGTGCTTGAGTGAACGATTGCAATTTATTCATAAACAGCAAAAAAGGCAAAAATAAAAACAAGCTGGTGTAAGTAGATGAACTTGTACACTTGGTAAAATGTTTAGCAATGGTGAGAAAATAGATGGAGAAATGTTAAGATGTGCAACAGCTGGAAAAAGTGAAAAGTAGGTGTACTTTGCAAGGAATGAATATTTAAAAAGGAACAAAAAATGCCTACTTCTGTCCACTTTATTACGTGGAAGCTAGAGTAGCCTATATCGAGAGAAACATAAAAGTAAATTGAATGCAGTTGAAATGGGATACTTAAGAAATGTATGTAATAAAACAGGAGACAGAGCCATGAATAAAAGGGTAATATGTGGATGTAGATTAAATAACAGGAGTGAGAGGTCAGTAGGAAAGAAATAAGTTCAAGTTGTTTGGTTATATAGAGAGAATTAATGAAGATTACATTCAAAGCAAAGATACAAAGGAAAATAAATTGATGAAGAGGAAGATCAATAAAATCATGGTCCAATGATGATATCCTTGGTAAATTAGATTATTTTAAAGAACGAAAGGTAATATATGATGTGAAGAACACACATGGTAGAAGCAAGAATGATTTGCAAGAAGTGAATTGTGTCAATGCAGTTTAATGGTATTTCATTTTTCTTTCTCTTAGCTCATATCTTTCCCCCACCCCTATTTTCTATTTATTATTTATTTTCTTTATTTCACTTAATTTTTCTGTGTCAGGAAGGGAATAATGTTATGGACATGCCCGGTTTCCCTGAAAGTAAGACCTCCCCGGATAATAAGCCCTAATGGGTTTTTGAGTGCATGCACTAAAATAAGCCCACCCCAGAAATTAAGCCCTCCCTGAAAATATTGCATCACAGCAGCAGCCATGAGGTGACCATCCTCGCTGCCTCCTGCACCTCAAAAATAAGACCTCCCCGAAAATAAGGCCAAGTGCTTATTTCAGGGGTCAAAAGAAAACAAGACCCTGTCTTATTGTGGGGGAAACACGGTATTTGTATGTAACTTCTTGAATGGTGACCTTACCGTTCATGACTAAATCTAACAATTTGTGGAGATGTGCAATAAGCATGCTCATGTGGGTAGGCAAGTCCAAGTTCAAAGTGTGAATGAAAGAGAAAGCCTACTTTTGTCCTCTCTGAACTTCCAAAAATTAAAGTTGGGACCTGAAAAAAAAACAGCATCCTTTATGAGCATATAATAAACAATACAGCCAGTACAGAGATGAGACATACTAATATTGTTTGGCTAATAAATTCAAAATTCAGTTACTATTGTGGCATTTTGAGCATATCAATAAAGCTGAACTTTACAATTGTAAATGTCAAAGCACTTTTCCCAATTTGAACAAACTGAATTAAAATGTACATTTCTTGCGTTAATTTGTTTGAATTAATTTAAAGAGGGAAGTGATGTCTGTTTAATAGATCTCATAAACCACTCTTTGATTTTTCCAAGTTCAATTTAATAATCTATTCTCATGTTGCCAAAAGGTGTTTTATATAAATATGGACTATTGTATTATTATGTGCAAATAAACTCTGTCAGTATCTCATCTACTTGAATATTGAGGTCCTAGAAAGGTCAGTTCTAAAGATTCATCACACTGTCTCCCATCAGTGTTGAAACCCATAGGAAATGAAGTAAATAATTAAAATGTCAAATGGAAATCAATGTGAATGGGGGAAACATCAGCATCAATATCTTAATATAATTATCTCAATTTAATTCAGATGAAATAATATTTGATCATATGCTATGAACCCATCTAACTGATTAATTTGGAAAAAGAAATTGCAGCCATTATATCGACCATCTGAACTGATGTACTTATAACACAGTATTATAATACAGTAAAATTATCACAGTGACTTAGCAGTCAATCCATTTCAGTTGGCCCTAGACAAATTGTGATCCTTTTCTTCTGGGACAATGCTGGGATGTAATTTATTGTCTTTGAATGTCATTTAGATATCACAGTTTTTAAATGTCTGTCTACATTAAGGAAGTGAAGTGGAATTGCCGGTCTCTATATCAGAACTCCACAGACCAGCAAGAACATCAATAGTTCTTAAAGCTACTCTATCAGGTTCAATGCATGTGTATTAGAACAATCTTATTTATTTATTTATTTATTTATTTGATTTGTTGATCGTTTACAAGATAATAGGTATAAAACATAGGTATGAATGAAATGGGTACAAATAAATGGAGACAGTAAGACAGGGATGGTAGGCACGATGGTGTGCTTATGCACGCCCCCTTACAGACCTCTTAGGAATGGGGTGAGGTCAATAGTAGACAGTTTAAAGTCAAAGTTATGGAGATTTGAAGATGTAACAACAGAGTCAGGTGGTGCATTCCAGGCATTGACCACTCTGTTGCTGAAGTTGTATTTTCTGCAATTGAGTTTGGAGCGGTTTACAGTGGGTTTGTATCTGTTGTGTGCTCCTGTATTATTGCAGTTGAAGCTGAAGTAGTCATTGAATGGGGGGAAACATTTTAGCGGATAATTTTGTGTACTATGCTTAAGTCCGACCATAGGTTGTCCAAGCTCAGAATTTCAAGCCTGACTGAGCTTTGATCAGACTGTTAATGGTTTATTGAATCATCCATTCTATAGTCTGTACCAAGTCTGTATGAATCTGAAACCTAGTCAATTTGATTTGGATTTTTGAATCAATTTGGGGGGGGGGGCATTTCTGCACCTATGAAGAAGTATTTAGATCATCAAAATATATGAAAAATCAAAATCATTTTTACTAAATGTTCCAAGTCTAAAAGTTCATTCGATTCCCAAATTTATCTAAATGGCTTTCAAATTGAAGCTCCAAGGGCATTTTTTGTACACATCTGGTTTATAAAATTGCTTTTGCGGTCCCTTTAGCTGCTTAGGAATTCAGAGAGTTATAGTACCAGCACATCTGGAAGGCAGCAAGTAGGAAAAGCTGATTAGGTCGTGTTCCCCAAGTACACACACTACATTCTATTCACAATAAGTTCTACAGCAAACATTACAGGTACTATTCAACTTACAATCACAATTGAGCCTAAAATTTATGTTGCTAAGTGAGACAGTTGCCAAATGAGTTTTGCCCCATTTTATGACCTTTCTTGGCACAGTGATTCACTTGTTAAGTGTGTTAGGAATATAATTCGAACGGTCGGGTTGGCAATATATAAATCATGTAACAATGTTGTATCTGTTTCTTTAAACCATACTGTAAAATGTGATTGAGTGCTGTTTTCCTCAATCGGCCATAAGAGGGAGCCAGAACGATTGTTAGTTGTCTCTCTGTTTATTAGATGCTGGGCTGATCTGGAAGTGCCGTGAGCTATTGTAAGTTTTGCAACTGTTAGCAAACTTTGAATACTGAACTGATTATATGATACTGGACTATGTTATTTGGATTATCCCTTAACTGAAAGGCATTGATGACTGACTGAATTATCCATGTATGACTTGGACTGTTTGATGGACTCTGATACCTCTATTTCCAACGGGGAGCTTACCTAGCAAAGTGAATCTGGCTTTCCCATCGACTTTGGTTGTCAGAACATTGCGAAAACATGACTCTGGAACACTGCAGCCATCACAAACATGAACCAGTTGCCAGGTATCCAAATTTGGATCACATGACACACAGGATGCTGCAATTGTTGAAAGTTTGAAAACATGGTCTTAAATCACTTTTTTCAGTGATGTTGGACGTTTGAGCAGTCACTAAATGAACTGCTGTTGTAAGTGTAGGACTACCTATAGTGAGATGGGGGTCTCACAAGTAACAAGGACCTGTACCATCTAGCACTTTAAGGATTATAAGCAGGACCTTGAATTGCACCTGTAAAGCAACTGGAAGCCAGTGCAACTCAGCAACTAGAGGAGTGGGTTTACTTGGATGAACGGCAGGACACCCAAAACATGTTCCATTCCATTCTAGTCCAGTTGCAGCTTCCAGCTGGCCTTCAAGAGTAGCTGTATGTAGATTTCAGTAATCAAAACAGAATGTGACTAAGCATGAGTGACTATGAGCAAGGCGTCCTGTTAGAGACTTAGACTTAAAATAACTTAATTGTCACTTTGAAAGTACACTAATCAGCATACATTAAAATTAAATTGTGTTGCATACAACTGTCAAAGGTTCCAGGAATAGGCAAAATTAATGCACAATATAGATTTGTGAAAGCCCTCCCAAAGCCGTAGCTGCCACCTGCTTTTCTAGCAAGAACTTCAAGTCCAAGTGGACTTCTAAATTGTATGCCAAATGTATGTGGAGGAGCGATAACATCCCGAGACAAAGATAGCAACTCGCCTGAACCCAAAATTCACAACCATTTGGGTCGAGTTGTTACCTAGACCTGAGTTGCAACCGGGTCCTCCCCATATAAGTGGGCACAGTCTGCTGGCACTGAAACATCTGAACAGCGTCATTTGCCTGGCAGGGCGTAGAGATATATAATTAGGTATCATCAGCATACTGGTAGTACTGAATTCTATTCTAGCAGATTATCTCTCCCAGTTACTTCATACAGATATTAAATAGGAGAGGAGAGAGACTTAAGCCCTGAGACACCTCACATAATAGGGGCCTAGGGCCTGAACTCTCCTCCTCCTTCAGTATAGACTGGTATTGGCCACAGAAAAAGGAGAATCACTTCAAAACAGTGTCCTCCACTCCCAGTCTCCAGACCCTGTCCAGCAAGATACCATGGTTAATGGTATCAAAAGCTGATGATAGATCCAGAAGGGTCAATATGCACACATCACACCACCATCTAATGCTTTCCAAAGATGTAAGACATGTTCATTTTAGACATTTCTTACATCATTATATCTCCCAGAGCTTCTCTATAAATGTAGGAGGCCCTGAGATCAACATATAGGGAGAGGCTGACTGGAAACAATTCAGCCCATGGATGAGGATGCCATTTCATTCCAAGCAGTGACTATGCTTTTAGTCTAATTGTTCACTGATCCCAAAAACCTTCCCATGCACCTTCTAAAACCTGTTGGATTCATTTGAAACCTAGGAGAGTCTGAATAAATAGGTGCATTCTTTCTGCAAAGCAAAGCAACACAAAATAGCTTAAAGACATCAATGATCTGATGATGATAAGGAACAAACGCTGGTATCCCCCATTATAATAATAAAACTTTTTGCTAAATAAGCAGGTTTGTATTGTTAGTGTAAGATATTCAAACAGGCATACTTAGTTACTGAGAAGATTCTATCTTTTCCAAAGTAACGATCAGCTATTTAAATACTGATCTTTCACACAAAGATGTAAAATCTACCAACTTACCCAAAGGTTATAAAAATGAGATGAAATGAAATGTTTAACACTTGCTCTCTTTAGAAAGCTTATGCAAAGAATGCACTTAGAAATCCATCAGGTGGATGTGGCATAATAAAGCCTTATATAACACTTTAAATGGTCTGCAAATGTAGTCTACAGGGGGTTATACTTCCTGTTTTATGAGGAAAATGGAATATATTATTTTCATTGATTTTCCCAATTGCAATTATTTCAAATCATTGTACGAGAACAGATATGAGAGTTTTGCCATTATCGAAGTCTAATGGAATGTTGTAGCAAGATAAATGATCTCTATAGGAAGGAACAATCTCAGAGTATATGTTATTTGTCTCTCTCTTTCTAAGCACACATGACTAAGATCTTCAGCATTATTAAAGAAAAGAAAAGTGAAGCATATGTAACTGAGGATACATGGCCACTAAATAAAATGCTAGACTTTCATTGAATACATCATATGATTTCTCATGTAAAGAACCGAATAGGGCAGAGGTGGGTTCCTACCAGTTCGCACCAGTTCGGTAGAACCGGTTCGTCAAATCTACCGAACCTGTTAGAAGAGGTTCCACCAGTGGACCCAGAAAGCAGGCCACACCTACAGAAGAGGTTCCAAAAATTTTTTGAAACCCACCACTGACACACACACACACACACACACACACACACAGAGAGAGAGAGAGAGACTCACACAGAGAGAGAAAGAGAAAGAGAAAAAAAGGAAGAAGGAAATAAATAAAAAAAGAAAAAAGGAAAGAAAAAGTGAGAGATGAAAGAAAAAAAGGAAAAAGGGACAGAGAGACAAAAGGAAGGAAGGAGAGAGAGAGAGAGAGAGAGAGAGAGAGAGAGAGAGAGAGAGAGAGAGAACACATGGCCGGCAAGCCACTCCCACCAGGTCACATGGCTGGCAAGCCACTCCCACAAAGGAGGCCACACCCACAGAGTAGGTTCGAAAATTTTTTGAAACCCACCACTGGAATAGGGATAAATATCCTAGCCTAACTATCTTCCTTAAATTGGCTAAGGTTCCCCTCACCCATATGTGCTAGTCGTTGCCAACTCTAGGGGGCAGTGCTCATCTCCGTTTCAAAACTGAAGAGCCAGCACTGTCCAAAGACGTCTCTGTGGTCATATGGCCGGTATGACTAAATGCCGAAGGAGCACAGAACTCTGTTACCTTCCCACAAAGGTGGTTCCTATTTTTCTACTTGCATTTTTACATGCTTTTGAACTGCTAGGTTGGCAGAAGGTGGGACAAATAACAAGAGCTCACTCAGTTACACAGTATTAGCTATTCAAACTACCAAACTGCCGACCTTTCTGATCGACAAGCTCAGCATCTTAGCCACTGAGCCATAAATTGGCTAGGGAAGGTCTAAAAAAGACAGCTTTATCTATCTCTATATGAAGATTTTCCACGTTTAAGAAGAGTTCAATCTTCTCATAACTGGAAATTGGATTTTCTCTGAAGAGCAACAGAGAAAACAGGATTAGTAAGCAAAGCATGCCAGTGTTAAAATCCCAAAGTGCTTTCAAATCCAGACATTACAACAGAAAATACAATAATTGCAGCCTTTAGGTTACATGTCCACCTTCCTCAAAGCCTTGGTTACAATACCTTTACATTTTAAGGGCTACCTTTCATGTCTTCTCTTAACTCTTCTCTCCCTCCCCCCCCTCTCTTGCATACAGCTTTCTCTGGTGTAATATAATATATCATTTTTGTATTAAAAATTAAAGAATATTTTCAGTTGAACTTATTGACATTTATGATTTATGAACTAAAGAACTGGAACATATGATCACAAAAACACCAATGGTTACATGGCTTAAAGAATGTTAAATTGGTTTATTGGACTTAAGACTAAAGTTGATTCATCAGGTTCATCAGACACCCCAACAAATGAATGTGAAAGGATGGATATAAGATTTCCTTTGATGGTGATATTAAATATTTGAGGGATCATTGATTCATAACTTTTGATCTTTGGATTTACTGGCATCTCTTTGAGCCGAGGTGGTACAGTGGTTAGGGTGCAGTACTGCAGGCCACTTCAACTGACTGTTATCTGCAGTTCAGCGGTTCTAATCTCACCGGCTCAAGGTTGACTCAGCCTTCCATCCTTCCGAGGTGGGTGAAATGAGGACCCAGACTGTGGGGGTGATATGCTGACTCTGTAAACTGCTTAGAGAGGGCTGAAAGCCCTATGAAGCGGTATATAAGTCTAAGTGCTATTGCTATTTTTGGAACAGTTTTCTAATATATATAAGTAAATATATGGGGAAATCTTTTAATGTTAAAAATGTTATTGTGATGTGGAATTATGTTCCAAAATTTGGAATTTGGTTCACTTCAAAGAATTTTGGATACTTTGCGTGTTGAGTATTGATAAGGGAATTATTTTGAGAAATTGGAAAAGTAATATTGTTTTGGATATTAAAGAGATGGGATTCAGGAAATTGTCAATTTTATATAGGGATTAAGGCATCTGGCTAAAAAGCAGGAGACTCTAAGTTCCAGTCCTGCCTTAGGCAAAAATCCAGCTGGGTGACATTTTTTTCTTAGCCCTAAGAATGAGGTCATGACAAACCATTTTTAAAATAATCTCACCAAGAGAACTGCAGGAAATTGTCCAAGTAGTTGCCAGGAGTCAAAAGGAACTTTTCTTTTCTTTTTTATTATTTTATATTTTATTTTATTTATATCTCACCTTTATTATTTTTGCAAATAACTCAAGATGGCAAAGATATCTAATAAACTTTCCTCCTTCTATTTATGTCACAACAACAACAACCCTATGAGATGGGTTGAGCTGAGAGAGAGTGACTGGCCCAATGTCATCCAGCTGGTTTTCATGGCTAAGACAGGGCTTAAACTCATGATCTTCCACCTTCTATCCTATTATCTTAATCACTGGGCAAAACTGGCTTTCGGTTTTCAAGTTTTCTTAAACTTGAATACCTCCAGAAAAGAAAACCCAATAAATAAATAAATCAGGAATATATAATGTGCCCATTTTTAAAAGCCATGTACCATATATTTGGAGTATAGGACGCACCGGAATTTAAGACGCACCAAGATTTTGAAGAGGCAAGTTTTTAAAAAATGTGCACCTCCCAAAAATTGCCCATTTTTCATTAAAGTGAGCCTGTTTTTTGTCAAAAAAAGGGCATGCATAGCCTTTCGGAAGCTTATAGAGTGCGTTTTACCCTAACCCTAACCCTAACTCTCCCCAGCCTCCAGGAGCACTCTGGAAGCCTCCTAAAGGCTATGCACGGTCATTTTTGCAAAGGGGGCAGGGTTTTAGGAGGCCAAAAATGCTGTATTCAGTGTGCAAGACGCACCCAGATTTTCACCCTCTTTTTTGAGGGAAAAAGATGTGTGTTATACTCCGAAAAATATGGTATTTAATGATGGCGTACAATAGTATTATATTGTTATTATGGGGCTTTAAATTAGAAATTATTACATAATCTTTAGTGTGTGATACATTTGTGACATTCTTAGACAGAGGTACAGTAGCTCTTGGGGGTTTATCATAATTTTGAATGATTACTAAGTGACCAATTGTAACTTGATGGCTATCTGCATTTTTCTTTTTAAATGTTTAAATGTTTAATTTGTCATTATTTATTACCGTAGTTGCGGTGTTGTTTTTTACAACTCCCATACACTATTGGAAGATGGTGAATTGAGTTATGAGAATATAATGTGAAATGCAGAGTTAACAATTCCTGCTCTTTGCCATCAATAGAGAAACTTACATAGCTCAGTAGGGTTGGTATGTCCATTATAAATTATGCCTGTAAAATAATAATGCCAAGAATCACATTATACCTTCTATCTAGTCTTTCTGTTCACCCCAATTAGCTAACACTGCCCTCATGTGGGAATATATAACATCATGGAATCATAGTTGGGAGATGCTCTTCAGAACATTAATTCCAACCCTCTATTCAATGGTAGAATACAAATTAAAACAGTTGTGACATATGGCTTTTTAGCCTGTATTTGAACAGACACATGTAGTGTAGTTCACTGATTTTATTTTATTTTTTGGATAACTGGTTTCATTGCCAATGTTCTCTTATTGTTGGAAGTTTCCCCTAGGAATCCAAGTTCCCATACTTTAAACCCATTATTCCATGTGCTATACTATAGAGTAATTGATGACACATACTTACTTTCTTTTGTACAACATTTCTTTACAAATTTAAAGAGTGCTATTGTATCCTTCTTGTCTTTCAGTTTCCCCTTTGCATGACTAAACATACCCAATTTCTTCTATCTTTTCCCCACAACATTCAACTTACAGTCTTTTGATCATTTTATCTTCGCATAGGTTCTCAGTTAGCAATGTAAAGGTCAAATCTTCATTTACTTTCCACCCTGTGAAAATAGGAAGATCATAATCAGCGTGAGCATAAAGTCTAACAAATCTGGGAAACATCTGGTGTGGGGAAAATGTTGAAGAGAGAGTTTATTTGCAATGTGGATGGAAATAAAAATATCACTATTATGCCAACAGACAAATTATTTGCCTTCAACAGCTAGAAGCATTTCAATAGACATACTGTAGCTAGTAAGTAGAAGGAACTAAGCGACTGGATTAAAGCTTGTATCCAAATGTAAGTCTTTTAGAAATAATTAAAAGTCTCATTTAGTATTATGTCACTTCAATACTATTATTTGAACAAAGTCAGTGGTGGGATTCAGCCAGTTCGCACCACTTTGGGAGAACCGGTTGTTAATTTCTGAGCAGTTTGGTGAACTGGATGTTGGAAGAAATTGTTAGGGTAGAGAATCAGTTGTTATTTGTATCCCACCACTGAACAAAGTGTTTGGATGCAAGCATGCATGTATGTATACAGTAGTCCTTGACTTACTACACTAATTGAGCCCTTAAGTGGGTCACCATGTGACTGCACCTGATTTTACACCTTTTATGTGAAAGACATTAAGTAAATGCCACAATTATTAAACAAGTGCTGTGTTTGTTAAGCAGACATCACAGTCATTAAGTGACCACCATGGTTGTTAAGCAAACACCACTGTTGTTAAGTGAATCCATTCCCTGAAATGGGAATTTTGTGCTGGGAACTGGAAGTCAAAGCTAATTTCCAGCAAAAAAAATATGTTGTAAATCATGGTCACATGATTGAGATGCTGAAAAAGATCTAAAGTGGACTGATCGCTAAGACTCTAAAATGTAATTGCATGACTGCATGACTGCATCACAGCCATCAGAACTTCAATTCTGAGTCATAAATAGCCCTGAGGATATCTGTGGTAATTTTGAACAGTCACTAAGTGATTGGTCATAAGTTAAGAATTACCTGTACATGTGTATGAAGAAGTCAGTTGTGGTTATTCAATTCAGGTCTCACAGTACACACATCTGTTTCTTAATCTATAAAAGTGAATAGACTAAATACATAGTTTGATTACTGAAGATTATGTTACTTGCTATCTGGAAATCATGGCATGTAATCTATCAGCTATCATAGCATTGGATGTCTTTTCTTATTCCTTTCTAGTTTTCACATGTCATATTGTTTAAATAATAAGTGAGCATTAATTAAATGAGCATGATTCATAACTTACTGTATATATAAAATAGAATCACTAATTCTAAAGACATTTAGAACAGGCTGGTTTCATCCATATACAAATTATTCTACTTTATACCATCTAACTCTTATCTTCTCCTCCCCCTGATCCAAAATATTTTACAGAGGGCTCTAGACACAATAACCTTGAAACAATATTCTATATTGATTGTAAATGGCTAATCTGGATTAAAAATGTCAACTAATTCTTGATTATTCTTGACTTTGCTCACATTCCACTTTTACATGAACCCAGAAGAAAAACTCTCTGTGAAGACAATAATAAGTTTATAGTGGAAACCTGAAGTCAGAGGAAAACTGAATGGAAATATAATCGATAAAAAAGAATGATTGTCCATACAACAGGACAACTTTCACTGTATAGATCAAAAACAATTATCTATATGCTTCTGCTTGTCCGCTGTGGATGTGGTGATAATGATCATGTGTGCATAATGCTTTTAAAGGTCTCAGTTGCCATTTCTTTTATCATAGAACATTCAGTTGCATATGTGGCAGCCACCATCCAGGCCTGTAATTCATCTGATCAGAAATTCTTTGAAGGAAAAAGACCTTTGGCTTCAATTTGAATACTCAGTATATTTACCATGGGCAACTGTCATGCATTTTTGTCAGATGGACATGAATATGCAAACCTGGGTGGGAAAACAGCTTTTATCCTCAATTTCCCAACTCTCCAGTAGTTCCATTCAGAGCATAATCAGAGTTTTATTGTTCTGCTGAAATTCAGCTGGTAGATGTTATCACCATCTGAAGTTGTTGCCTATAAATATAAGGGCTATAAAAAAACATTGTGCAAATTGACTTCAGAAAGAGGAAGCCATTTCATTGTGCTGATGGAGAGACATCTTTTAAAAAAACAACTTAAAGGAAAGTGTTGGGCACCGCTAAAGAGAGCAATAAACCATTTAATGTAGCTGTTTGAAAACTGTACAGTATCTAAACAACCAATTTTACTATAATAATGAAGGGAACAGTAAGAGTTTTATCCGCATGTTGAAAATATAAGACTAGGGCTGTATTAAATGTAATATAATCATGCAGGATCCAATCTGTGTCAGTCACCAGAGATTTATTCTTCCATCTTTTGGATTCGTGCTGGAGTCCATCTTCAGGGAGCTTCTTTCTCTCTACAATGAGTACAGAAGCTTGGAAAACTAAACCTGTGGTCCAGATAACCAACAGAGATTGGATCCTTCCTGCAACATTATTCTGAGACATGTATATCTGCCTTCATTTGCGTAATATAATCATATTTATTTATCTAAAACTTTGTGTATAAAACTCTTGCAAGTCATTTTCTACAAAATAAACCTGAATGTCAAATTCTAATATAATACAATAAATTAATAAAATCCAAAGTTAAGCCAGATTGTCCCACGTTTAGATGCAGATACTGTGACACAGAGCTTGATCTATTTTCAACTTACATCATTTTCATATATAATCATTCAAAAATGTATGCATACTTAATATTACATTATTTATAAATGATGAAGATTGTAGTGTATTTTGAAATACATTTTTCTCAATGTTACAGAAATTTTCATTAAAATCCCTACTTAAGTCAAGGACAGGTAGTCCTTGACTTATGACCATAATCGAGCCTAAATTTTTTGTTGCTATGCAAGACAGTTGTCAAGTGTGCTTTCTCTCATTTTATAATTTTTCTTGCCACAGTTAAGTGAATCACTGCAGTTATTAAGTTAATAAAAGGCTTGTTAAATGAATCTGGCTTCTCTATTGGCTTTGAAGTTTGCGAAAGTTGATTCTGGGACACTGTAACTGTCATAAAGATGAACTAGTTGCCCAGCATCCAAATGTTGATCACTTGACCATGGGGATGCTGCAATGGTGGTAAGTGTGAAAAATGGCCATGTCACTTTTTCAAGTGCCATTTGTCACTTCAAACAATCACTAAACAAATGGTTGTAAGTTGAGGACTAGCTATACTTATAATCATAGTGATGAAATTCATTTTATTTTTTTACTACCGGTTCTGTAGGCATAGCTTGGTGGGTGTAGCAGGGGAAGGATACTATAAAATTGCTGTCCCCATTCCATTCTGGGGCTAGCCAGAGGTGGTATTTGCCGGTTCTCCGAACTACTCAAAATTTCTGCTACCGGTTCTCCAGAACCTGTCAGAACCTGCTGGATTTCACACCTGGTTATGGTACTTTTGAAAAGTTATTCCATTCCTTTCAGGGGGTTATTACCACCATTTTGCCTGTGGGTAGAATCCCTAAAATCTGAGAGAAGGCAGGAAGGAAGTAGCATGTTCAGGTATAGTCTTCTCTTGATCTCTGTAGGGCCATTGGCACTAAATACCCTGGAAATGGAGTCTTAAGATTTATCGGTTTGTTTTCATATACAATTAATTGTATTTTATATGAAATATACTTTGAGAGTATTCTCCTGAAAGGTGAGATATTAAAAAATGAAAAAAATAATCAAAAATATGAAATCATTTCATCTGGAATATGAAATACCAAATCATGTATTAGTTCAAAATTGCAGTGTAAATCAATTTTCTATTTGATTCACATATCACATACTGAAACTCCTTTAGTAGCCACTTAATATCCCTGAGATGAATATCTTTAAAAGGAATAATGAAATAAACAAGAATAATACTATTAAAACATCAGATCTTTTCTGTGTCCTACTTCGGTAAAGATGCTAAAGATGTGAGCTATATAATTAATTTCAAGTCCTGAAGCTTTAAGGTGCTGGAAAAAGGAGGAAGTTTTTTCTTTTTTTCTGACTGCATTCTTGTGTTCTGCGATGCATGCATTTATTCTCCTGTTCGTTTGTCCTATGTATGTTGCAGGGCAGATTTTGCATGGTATTTCGTAGACTCCATGGTTTTCTAGCTGGATTTTGTCTTTGGGGTTTCTTAAGATGTTGGCTATTTTTTGGTCAGTGTTGAAGGCTGTCTTGATATTGTGTTTGTGGAGAATTTTGCTGATTTTATCTGTGGTGCCTTTGATGTAAGGGAGGAGGGTGATGCTGTTGTCCTGTTCTGTGTCTTGGTTTTGGATTATATTGGTAATGGTTTTTCTTTGGAATCCGTTGGAGATTAATATGTTTGTGAGAGTGTGTAATTCAGTTTTCAGGTGGTCTTTGTCAGCTAGGCGTTTGGTTCTGGAGATGAGGGTCTTGGCTACAGAGTTGATCTGTGCAGGGTGGTGATGGAATTGTGCATTTAAGTAGCGGTTGGTGTATGTTTTTTTCTGGTAGATGAGGTGTCCTAGGGAGCTATTGGGTTTTTTGTAGATTAGGACGTCCAGAAAGGGAAGTTGGTTGTTTGCTTCTATTTCCATAATGAATTGTATTTTGGGGTGTAGGCTGTTGAGATGTGTGAGGAAGTTGTCCAGTTTTTCTTTCCCATGTGGCCAAAGACAATCTCAATCTTACACAGGAAAAGACCCGAATACAACAAGACAAGCATACCTACACCCGTGAAAATCTATGAAAACAAATATATACATTATACATATACATATACATATACATATACATATACATATACATATACATATGCATATGCATATACATATACATATACATATACATATACATATACATATACATATACATATACATATACATATACATATACATATACACATATACACATATACACATATACACATATACACATATACACATATACACATATACACATATACACATATACATATATACATATACATACATCCTTAAATATAAGCAATGATATTTTATATACATATAAAATAATTTCACATCTTATAGAGTCTAGGAATGAGGTGGAGGTTAAACTGTGAATTTTTAAAGTTGTACACTACCCAAAATCACGGTGTGTGAATTGGGTGGCTATGCAAATCTGTTTAATAATAATGATTATATCCAAAGAAATAAGATTAACCAAGTTACTGCAATCTAGCATTCACCGGATCCACCTTCCAGAACTCTGAATCAGCATAATTAAATATTTTGTAATACCAACTACTCTGGAAGGTTATTATCAGAGGAAATGCAGAACACAGTACTGAGGGAAAAAACAATGCATAACTACTATAAAGCTGAAATCCATCTGGAATTTTTTTTGTAATATTAACAATCACACACCTGCTATATAAACCCGTTGCATTCCTAAATTGTGTACTCTAAATGTTTTCTTTTGTCCAATTGGCAGAAGTGTAAAGAATTGAATTCAAAACTAAACTTACGTTGCCAAAGAAATTTTTGGAAACTGTATTCCAAAGAACACATACTACAGAACATGACATTACTAACTCTGTCACATGCAAAGGTTTTCTTTGAAATCATGTGCAACTATGTGTCTAGCATGCTGGCTTGCCTGCCTGCCTGAAAAGCAGATGCCTCACATGATTCCTTTGTCCATTGTGAAGCATTTGCTGTCAAAAGAAACAGCACTACATCTCTTGAAGCATTTCCAGTATTTCATAAATCATCTGTTGACCTGAGGCCCATAACTTCTCTATAAGAGCTAGTAAAGATAAAATCCTATTTTTAAAAAAAGAGCAAAGAAAGCTGTTAGAAAAACTATCCATAATCATAATCATGCTATAAGAGTGTCCCTTGGCAAAGAGATCACAAATCTATCCTTTCCTCTCTTAGTGCAAACTCTTAATTGGCAATAAATTGGTCCAATTATTTGGCAAATGAAGCAGGGTTTACTGTTCTTCTCTGCCTCCAAACACTTCTTGATAGTAAAGAGATATCCATTTATTTTTATCTGCGCTGATTTGCTTCTTGTTGTCAATACCCTGCAGTTACACCTGCTGAGCACAATCTGTCATGACAAACATACAGTAACTTAGTAAAGACACAAAAGAATAAATTACTCCTTATAGCCTGTCATAGAAGAATGATGCTCCAAAGAACAAGAACCAATCCTATTTTTTTTTAAAAAAAAAATCCCTTTCTTTGCACTCCTAAATGGACTTAAAGTCAGGAAGACAGAAAAGGCACTTTTTATCGTTTTCCCTCTACAACGAGCATAGCATGAGGGCAAGGCAGAGCTCTATTCTCTGGCTAATCACATATTACTATTCTCACTTTCCTTCCATCTTGGGGAAAATTGGGGACACACACATACACAAATAAAAAAATCAAAATTGATTGTTTTGGGAGACACAAACTTTTGGCCAAGATGAACCCAATTCAGCCTAATCTGTTTTACGTGAGCTGATCTTAGTATATGATTACAGATGCCCCTACATTATGTCTTTTGGAGCCAGAGTCATTCAGAAGGAAAGAAAAAATATAGCTAAGTAAATACTTAATTCTTCTTTCTGCTTCTCTTATAGATACTGGGTACAAAGAAAAGGAATGTGTTAGAACTATAATTATGGCTTCCTCCTATGGAGGTAGGAGTAAGAAGATTCAATGACTATGTAGAAACCCATGGGAAGAAGTAGCATGTGCTTCTTGAGTTCATTCTGATTTGGTATTAAACAACATAGGTCCCAGGGAATTAAAAGAGAAAGACTTTGCAAAGTTTTCACAGTTACCATAACCTAACTATTCTTTTCTAATATCATCTTCCAGCAATGTCATACAACAATATTGAAAATCCATAAAATGAGCCATTTCCATGTTGTCTGAAGCTCATTTAGCTACTGCAAAAGAAGAACATAGTTTGGGCTGTCCAAGTAGCATGAATGTTACTTGGGGAGCCGTAATTAACCTATGTTTTATGACCACTAAAATATGTCTCAGTATTTATTGTTAAATGTGTCAATTTCAGTTTATCAGACCTATATAAAGGAAGACAAATTGTTGAGAACAATAATGATTAACTTATACAACCAAACACAGAAGAAACTATAATGGTACAGAATGGTAGAGCTTTTACCAATTTATCTGTTATGCCTTGAATGGTTTCCTTTTTATAGCCGATATTTGTATTGCATAATTGACCACATATATTAGAGAGATGGCATCTTTTATTTAATAAGATGGAGCATGCTTGAATAACTTGTACAACCTATGGTACTACACACATATATTTAAACAGTTTTGGTATGCAGATTTGGAAGGTATGGCCATGAATTTTTATTTTAAAAAATAGTTTTCTCAGAATGATGCTAAAAATGAGAAACAAAGAATTAAGGACAAAAGCCAAGCCAAGCAGAGGTGTAGTCTCTCTGTCTCTCTTCCTCCCTCCCTCCTCCCTCCCTCTCTTCCTTCCTCCCCAAGAAGATAGTGCCAAAACATCTTCAAAAATATTGCCAGGAAAACTGCATGAAGAATTCTCTCAAAGGCACAAAAACTATCACAAGTTTTATTCAAATAAGCACATAGAAATAGTTCAAGGCTGACTCAGTTCCTCATCAAATATAGAGTATATTTGCTGCAGGCTATAATATTAACAAGAATCCTGTAAACTGAATTTTCCCCCCAGGTTATAATGTAATCACTCCATGTAAATCACATTTTTCTCCAGAGAAAAAAATAACAAGTAATGGAACAGTTTCTTAAATATCTTCATAAAGTGCCAGAAGCAGCTTCCAAATAAGGTAGCCAAATAAGATTTAAAACTACCTTGTTTCACATTACTGCTCTTTTTTAATTTTTTAGATGCATGGTTTCATTTCGAACATGTTTGCTGAAATCGTTGTAGGAAGTTATCACAGCCCTCTTCCAGAAAAATGAAATATCCTGTATTTCTCTGGATGTGAAAAGGAAGAAAAATGTTTTAAAATACAGAATAGTTGCCTGCAGCTTCCTGCCCATCCCCCTTTGTCAATGAGCCATTAAAGCCTGAGCTAGTCCACTTTACATAATAAAGAGTTCTCCCCTTCAGCTCCAGAGTGATGGGATTAAGGCATGATAATATTGGCCCTTTACCTAACTCGGCACATGGCATCTAAGAACTCAACCAAACCTGGATTCAAAACGCAGCCTAGAGAGTTGCCCCTGCACGGGCCCATGGGAGTCTGACAACCAATCAGAATACAAACTCAAGATCAAAGGCCAGAGAGGGCATAAAACCAGGGACTCTGCTTCTCTTCCTCCTTTTTCCTTCCCTTCTCTTCTCTTATCCACCAACATTGAAGCAGGTGATCACCTTTTCTGTTCAGGACTCAAGACATGTGGTCCTGTCCACCATTAAAACCATCTTTCCAAGCAGCCTCCATGCCTCCAGTGTCTTTTTCCCCACTAGGAGCCGAACACAGAAGGACATTTCTTCCAACATCGTAACAAGTAAGAAAACTAGAAGATGCCTTGTAACTATTACAATAGATAAACAATGAAGTCTATCATAATCAATCCTGCTGTGTTTAGCAAATATAATTTTAAAAAGTTCACTTTTCTTTCATAATAGGAATAACCTAACTGGTTTACAGATATACTATAAGGCTATGGACCACACAAATAAACTTTTGTTAAAATCTGAGTCAAGACTTTTATTACGATGCAAACCTTGGTTTCACCTCATTATTTTCTTGCTAGGATTAATCAGGAATAATAGCAAGTATTCGGTCTCTCCTGATATTAAGTTACTAGTTTGAAATTAGCTATTTTTGAGCCCCAAGATGAGTGCATTTAGAATTTGAACAATGATGCAGATAATGCAGAATGACCTAATTGCAGAATTGATGGCATATTGTAGGTGACCGTATGTACCTTTTTACTCAATGTTGCATGTAAAGTGCAAGATGCAAATACTGAACCCATGACAGATCACTACCTACTTCATTAAAGGAGAGTCTTCCATTTCTTGAGGCTGTTTGTTCCATTATTCTTCCTAATTTACTTAGCCCAAAACTTTGATTGCAATTTTCATGCATTAATCTAACTCTACAGTTGGGAGACTACAGAGAATTATTCTTCTTCCTTGTGATCACCCTTCCTATAGTTGAACTCCTTTCAGTTAGTTTTCTATCCAGAATTCTATTCTCTATTTTTTTTAAAAAATCATAACTTATAACATAGTATAATATTTTATTTTGTTTAAATATTTTTTCAATACTTTTACTAAGTTCTCTTTTGTTGATAAAGTTGGCAGTTTGGTGGTTCAAATTCCTAGCGCCATGTAACAGAGTGAGCTCCCATTACTTGTCCCAGCTTCTGCCAACCTAGAAGTTCGAAAGCATGTAAAAAATGCAAGTATAAAAATAGGGACCTCTTTGGTGGGAAGGTAACAGCATTCTATGCACCCTCAGCATTTAGTCATGCCAGCCACATAACCATAGAGACATCTTCGGACAGCGCTGGCTCTTCAGCTTTGAAATGGAGATGAGTACCATCCCCTAGAGTCAGGAATGACTAGCACACATGTGCGAGGTGAACCTTTTCCTTTATCTTTTGTTGATTAATTCATTATGCTAATTAGTTTTTATTGTGCCAAAAAAACCCATAAATAATATAATTATATTGGTTTCTGTCTTTGTTCCTTTTTCAAATGGAAAGCATTATTTAACCTACAGTGTTCATCTACAATTTTTCCATCTTCAATTAGAGAATTTTACCCCTAAAATTCTCCATAGTTTGCAGTTATTACAGGTTCAACACTAAATATCCTGGATTAAAATATTTTACTAGCAGGCATTAGTAAAAAAAAAATTACAGTAATGAGTCATCATTTAAAAAAATGTTTACCCTGATATTTATCAGAAAGCTAGCTTTGCAATTTACATGATCTCAGAAGAATCCACGAATTTTTTTTGAAGCTACAGCTACAGTAATAACACTGAAACACCTTTGTTCATTCATCAATACGGCAGCTCGAATGTTGAATCTAATTTTACATGCTAAACCAGAGACAAAAATAATACTTGATTCATAATACATCAGAGTCTTAAGAGATGCACAAATTCATTTTCAACGCTAAGTAATTACAAACTTCAACAAGATCTCAAATAATTGAGATCTTTCATGACAAAGTTTGTTTTCAAATCTGATCTGCATTATCATTTGAATAAGAAAGCTGATTATGATAAGTGCTTATGAGTATGCAAAGCAGGGGCAGTCAGAAGAGAGGGAGCACAGTGGGAGAGAAAGATTATCTATGGCATTAAAGGAAGACAATGCATTGGAGAACGGAATTTTCTTCAGAAGGGAAAAAGAAAGGGGAATAAACAATACAATGGACCCACTTCATTTTGAAGTTATTTCTTGAGTAGAGAAAACTACATTTCTTTGACTCAGAATATGCATTTAAATTTTGAAATCACTGATTGCATCCTTATGATAATTAAGAAGAAAAACGGTATAATTTTGGACTGAATGACTGTCAGTTTTATCCAATGGGAGCTAGGGAATAATTTACACCTTCTGACATAATTGCATGAAGGTTAGCAATTTCATGACTTTTACCAGAAAATGCATGACTGGCTTTTTTTTTTTTTTTTTTTTGGTAAGGAAGCCCTTTGTGATATGACATTTTTCTCTGTGTGGTTGATTGGTAATGGCTATTTCACATGTTCAGGTCATGCCTTGATATTGAAGCCTTTGAGTGATGAACCTGTGCAAAGTATCACTGGCAATTTTTCAAGTAGCCACTTTAGCTTCCCTCACAATTGCCTTGATGTACAGACAAGAAGAGGTGCTGACAGCTCTATTTAAGACTTCAATCTGCCATAATTAATGGGTGAAAGGGGAGTGGAAAGCAAAGGCCATTGGCCAAATTGCTCCTTTTGCATCACTTTGAGCCCCACCTTGATGTGTTCCTATCTTACTGCATGGCTTCTCTCCTATATTTCATTATCTGCCATTAAGACAAGCACTTGCCCAATGTCCCCATTGCTAAAATTAAAGGGATTAAATGAGCCCAAGTTTTTCACATGAAAATCTAGACCCTCATACTTAAACAATATTTTTACTCCATGCAGATTGTGCTGCAATAACTGGAGTTGTTATGAAAAAGTAACCCTACGTAGGAGAAACATTTTTCTGCTGTATAGCTAAAAGCCTAAACTTCTCCAGGCTAGATGTTAATATTTGATTTCTATTCACAACTCGCTCCTTTCATGAGGTGAATTTTAAATTATCTTCAGAGACATTCAGGATAAACTGAACTTCTCACACAAGGAAATGTGTGTTTTATTTCTGGAAAAAGATAAACTTGGACTAAAAGACGTTTCTTTCATTCTTTGTAAGTAATTGTGAATTCTTATTGTAATCCCTGTCAGAAGTCTAATAATAAGAGATGAGAGAGAGACAGATACGAGAGAAAGAGAGATGAGAAAGATGAGAGAGAGAAAGAGAGAGAGAGAGATGGGAGACATGACAGAGAAAGGGAGAGATGAGAGAGAGAGAAAGAGAAAGATGAGAGAGATGAGAGAAAGATGAGAGAAAAAGAAAAATAGATGAGAGAGATAAGAGAGAGAGAGAAATGAGAGATGAGAGGGAGAAAGAGAGAGAAAGAGGGGGATGAGAGAGAGAGATGAGAGAAAGAGAAAGAAAAGATGAGAGAGAGACAAGAGAGAGATGAGAGAGAAATAGAGAAAGAGAGATGAGAGAGAGAAAGAGAGATGAGAGAGAGATGAGAGAGAGAAAGAAAGAGGTGAGAGAGATGAGAGGGAGAAAGAGAGAGAAAAAGAGGGATGAGAGAGAGATGAAAGAGAGGGAGAGATGAGAGAGAGATGAGAGAGAGATGAAAGAGAAATAGAGAAAGAGAGAGATGAGGGAGAGAAAGAGTGAGATGAGGAGGGAAAGAAAGAGATGAGAGAGAGAAGAGAGAGATGAGACAGAGAGATGAGAGAGAGAGAGAGAGAGAGAGAGAAAGGGAGAGCAATAGATGAGAGAGAGGGGGGAAAGGGAAACGGAGAGAGAGATGAGAGAGAGAGAGAAGTACTTAGAGAAAGAGAAAGATGAGAGATCCTAGTGTTTTGTTTTCTATGGGAAACTGGTCCAAATGGCTCTTTGAGTGTTTATGGTTGCAGAAACAGGTGGCCAAGCGAAGTCCCTGAAGGACCCCATCACTGGGAATCCAGGCCCTTCAGGGAGCGCTGTACTGGATTCATATGAGTAGTCCGCATAATTTTTAAATTATGAATTTAGTGGTTCCTGAGGTTCAAAAGGTTGGTGACCCTTTTCCACCACTGCTTCTTTTTGGTGCCCCTTTTCCACCACTGCTTCTTCTTTAGGGGTCAGTGGAGGATCTGCTGCAGCAGCTCAGCAGAGCAGTGCACAGAGCCCGTCTCCCCAGGGATTTTCCTTCAGCTGGCAGCAGGAGGAGTGAGAAGCCGCTTTGGCCATTCACTTCCAGAAACCCCGCTGGGACTGAAAAGGTGCCCTTTTGGCCAGGAAGGGATCAGCTGTGGATGTGGAACCATGGGGTCTTTTCAAGTGTCTAAGCTGAGCAGAAGGAATGGCCCTTCCCCAAACCCAGACAGCACTACTCCCGCCTCCCGGTGTCCGAGCTGCAGTAAGTGAAGTGCCATGGGTGGCAGGGGAAACAAGGCTTCTTTACCAGCCTCCCAGCTGGCAAAACAGAAATTTTCACCAATTGGAAGGTATGGGTGTGTGAGCGGTGGGGGAGAAAGAGTGCGAAAAAGAAAGAGTAAGAGAGAAAGGAAGGAAGGAAGGGGGAGAGAGAGAAATATAGAAAGAGAAAGAGAAAGAGAAAGAAAGGAAGAAAAAGAAGAAAGAAAGAAAGAAAGAAAGAAAGAAAGAAAGAAAGAAAGAGAAATAAGGAAGGAAGGAAGGAAGGAAAGAGAATGAAAGAAAGTTGGAGAGAGAAACACAAGAAGGAAGGAAGAAAGAAAGAAAGAAAGAAAGAAAGAAAGAAAGAAAGAAAGAAGGAAAAGAAGGAAGTGGGGGAGAGAGACACAAGAAAGAAGAAAGGAAGGAAGGAAGAAGAAAGGAAGAAAGAAAGGGGAAAAGAAAGGAAGGAAAGAAAAAAGAAAGAAAGAGGGAGAGACAGAGACACAAGAAAAAAGAAAGAAAGGAAATAAAGAGGGAGAGAGAGACACAAGAAAGAAAGAAAGAAAGAAAGAAAGGAAGGAAGGAAGGAAGGAAGGAAGGAAGGAAGGAAGGAAGGAAGGAAGGAAGGAAGGAAGGAAGGGAAAGGAAAGGAAAGGAAAGGAAAGGAAAGAGAACTTATGATCACAATTGAGCCCAAAATTTTGGTTGCTAAGCAAGAGCGTTGTTAAATGAGTTTCACCACATTTTACAAGTTGGTCACTCCCACCCAGCCACATGACCACCAAGCCACACCCACAAAATAGGCCACACCTACAGAATAGATTCTAAAAAAATTTGAAACCCACCACTGTTGCATAGGCTTTGTTCTTGGCCCCAGAGGGCTGCTGAAATGGTTTTTTGGTTTCATTAAACCTGTCCTGATGAACTCAGATTTTTAGTTTAGAGATTTAGAGAGATTTTAGAGATTTTAATAAGACTTATAGGCCGCCCTTCTCCCTGAGGGGACTCAGGGCGGCTTACAATCACAAAGGGAAGGGTGTGCAATAACAAGACAAACAATAAGTGACCAATAATAAAATAGTAAACCACAACATACATTCAACAATCAACATTCGGGCGGGTAAATTGAAAACCTATCCCCAGGCCTGCTGGGAGAGCCAGGTCTTGAGGGCTGTGCGGAAGGTCTGGATGGTGGTGAGGGTACGAATCTCAACGGGGAGATCGTTCCACAGGGTCGGAGCTGCAACAGAAAAGGCTCTCCTCCGTGTAGTCGCCAGTCGGCATTGACTGGCGGATGGAATCCGGAGGAGGCCCAGCCTGTGTGATCTAATCGGTCGGAGGGAGGTAATCGGCAGAAGGCGGTCTCTCAAGTATCCAGATCCACTACCATGGAGTGCTTTAAAGGTGGTCATCAGTACCCTGAAGCGCACCCGGAGACCCACAGGTAGCCAGCGCAGCTCGCGGAGGATGGGTGTAATGTGGGCGAACCGTGGTGCGCCCACTATCACTCGCGCGGCCGCATTCTGGACTAACTGCAGTTGCCGGGTGCTCTTCAAGGGCAACCCCATGTAGAGCCCATTGCAGTATTCCAGCCTAGAGATCACAAGGGCTCGAGTGACTGTTGCGAGAGCCTCCCGGTTCAGGTAGGGCCGTAACTGGCGGACCAGGCGAACCTGGGCAAATGCCCCCCTGGTCACAGCCGACAACTGGTGGTCGAGAGTCAGCTGTGGATCCAGGAGGACTCCTAAGTTACGGACCCTATCTGAGGGGTATAAAATTTGACCCCCCAGCCTGAGTGTTGGAATGTCGGCCAAATTATTGGGAGGAAAGCACAACAGCCACTCGGTCTTGTCCGGGTTGAGTACCAGTTTGTTAGCGCTCATCCAGCTCTTAACGGCTTCAAGACCCTGGCTCATCACGTCCACCGCTTCATTGAGTTGGCACGGGGCGGACAGATACAATTGTGTATCGTCCGCGTATTGGTGGTATTTTATCCCGTGCCTCCGAATGATCTCGCCCAGCGGTTTCATGTATATGTTAAATAGTAGGGGGGATAAGACCGAGCCCTGCGGCACCCCATATGTTAGGGGCCTCTGGGATGATCTCTGCCCCCTGACCAACACCGACTGCGACCTGTCCGAGAGGTAAGAGGAGAACCACTGCAAAATAGTGCCTCCCACCCCCACCTCCCGCAGTCGTCGCAGAAGGATACCATGGTCGATGGTATCGAAAGCCGCTGAGAGGTCAAGGAGAACCAGGATGGACGCATGGCCTCCATCTCTGGCCCTCCAGAGATCATCGGTCAATGCGACCAAAGCGGTTTCTGTGCTGTAACCAGGTCTGAAGCCTGACTGGAAGGGGTCAAGATAACTAGCTTCCTCCAAGGCCCGTTGAAGCTGGAAGGCCACCACCTTCTCAACAACCTTCCCGATAAAGGGGAGGTTGGAGACAGGACGATAGTTGTTTAAAATGGCTGGATCCAAGGATGGTTTCTTCAGGAGGGGTCTCACCACCGCCGTTTTAAGTACGGCGGGGAAGTGCCCCTCCCGAAGAGAGGCGGTCACAACCGCCTGGATCCAGCCATGTGTCACCTCCCTGCTGTTGGCAACCAGCCAGGAGGGACACAGGTCCAAAATACAGGTGGAGGCACTTACAGTTCGAACGGCCTTGTCCACATCCCCGGAGGCAACATCCTGGAACTCAACCCAGAGATGGTTTGCCAAGTAATCTCCCTGTGTCTCGGCTGAATCTACTGCGGTGGAGTCCAAGTCCGACCGAAACCGAGCAACTTTGTCCGCCAAGAACTGGGCATAGTCCTCAGCCCTACCCTGCAAGGGGTCTCCCACATCCCTCTTATTAAGGAGGGAGCGGGTGATCCTAAACAGGGCGGCTGGGTGTGACTCGGCAGACGCAACCAAGGCGGAGATATGCGTTCTTTTGGCAGCTCTCAGTGCCCGGATGTAATCCTTGGTGCAGGTGGTCAGAAGTGCTCGTTTCGCCTCGGACTTATCGGACCTCCACAGGTGCTCTAGGCGTCTCCTCCGGCGCTTCTTCTCCCGGAGTTCCTCGGTGAACCAAGGAGGTCTCCGGGATCCACTGACCCGGAGGGGCCGTAGTGGCGCAACCCGGTCAAGAGACTCCGATGCCGCCGAATGCCAGGCGGCAACCAGAGCCTCCGCCGAACTGTGGGCGAGAGCGTCAGGAATTACCCCAAGCTCCGTCTGGAACCTCAAAGGGTCCATAAGTCACCTGGGGCGGAACCACCTGGTCGGTTCCTCCTCCCTACGGTGGGGGTTTGGCCTCCGGAAGTCAAGCCTCAGTAGGCAGTGGTCTGACCACAACAGGGGTATGATCTCATTACCCCTCAGACCAAGATCACACATCCACTGCTCCGAGAGGAATACGAGGTCGAGCATGTGACCCGCTGTATGGGTTGGGCCCCGAATTACCTGGGTCAAGCCCATGGCTGTCATGGAAGCCATGAACTCCTGCGCCCCGTCAGAGCGTTCACCGAGCGATGGCAAGTTAAAGTCCCCCAGAACAATAAGCCTGGGGAGCTCAACTGCCAGCTCGGCTACTGACTCAAGGAGCGAGGGGAGGGATGCTGCAACGCAGTTGGGAGGCAGGTACGTTAGCAGCAAACCCACTTGACCCTTGAGGTCCAACTTTATCAGCAGGGACTCACACCCGACAAGCTCCGGAGCAGGGACCCTACGAGGTAACAAAGACTCCCGGATAACAATAGCCACACCGCCACCCCTTCCCTGGGCTCTCGGCTGATGAAGCACCTGAAAACCCTCTGGGCACATCTCTACAAGGGGGACTCCTCCTTCTGTGCCCAGCCAGGTTTCAGTAATACATGCCAGGTCTGCCATCTCGTCAACAATTAAGTCCCGGACGAGAGGAGCCTTCTGAATAACAGACCTGGCATTTAGCAACAGCAGCCTGAGACCAGGGTCCTGGCTACTCGCGCCATCTGGTCTTGGAGTGGGACTCATAGGGCCAGAAGGAGGGATCTCTGTAATGTAGCGAACCCTCCTTCCCCGGTAATGGCTAGCCCTAAAGTCCCCGCCATATCTGCCCCTCCCTGTCATGACCGCAATGCTCCGACCCACTCCCGTGGCCATGGTCCCCCAAACCACCCCGGTACCCCCCGCTTTCCCCAGCAGGTCCTCCGAATCAGACATACTCAAACACTCACACAACCAGTCCCCACATAATTATTAAAAAACACAAATACAGCAGTAACAACAATAAAAGTGGGTCACACACACACTCACATACAATCCCATATACTCAGCATACCTGTTTAGAAATTAAGATTTAGAAGTGGAGAAAGAAAGAGGGGAAAGGGAAGAGAAGGGGATTTGTTAAGAAGGAGAAAGAGAGGAAAAAAGTTATAAAATGCGCGAAAGTTCTATTAAAGTTGCGAGTTCCGGGGGAGGCCAAATAGTTCTCCACAGATGGCTTCACAGTCAGCAATAATGATGTTAGAACCAGGACAATAATGATGTTAAAAACGAAGGCTAAGCCACGGGGCAAAGCAGGGGGGAGGGGAGGGCGTCTGTGAGAGTTGTGATGATGGCAGTCACAGTCAGTCCCATAATTTGGGCAGCCTCTACAGACACCCAACCCCAAGTGCAGTTATTGTAGTCATCTTTAAACTGTGTCCATTTTTCAGAACAGTTTCCCAAACTACCAAAGAGTTCTTCATTAAGTACATCTTAGAAGTGTTGGACTTGGTTTGGATCTTGTATTTTCCAATGTTGAATGACTTTCTGACAGTCCTTAGTTGCTTATGATGAAAAGGGGCTATGTGTAGATTGAGGACTGATTAGATCAGCCTGTGATCTGTCCAGCAGTTAGCATCTTGCATGGCACCATGATGTCTTTAAGATCATACTGGTGTACTATGATATAGTCAAATAGGAGTGTTTCGGCCTGGGATGCATTCAGATGGTTTGTACTGTTTGCAAGCCTGAACATCATGTTAGGCATGCACAAATTGTTCATGGGACCTTTATTCAGAAATAGCAAGCTGTCAGATAGTGGTGAAGCAATGGGTGGAAATGATCATTGGCAGGGTAGGTGGCTCTTTGACATTCATTTTTGTATCTGGGGCAGCAAAATATCCAGCATCACCCACGGCAACAAGGCATTCCTTCTAGGTGTTTGTGTGTATGTGTGTGTCTGTGTTTGTGCACCTGCATCCATATACATTAAATATACACAAACACTTATCTATACATACACACACTGAAATACACATGTATGTACAAATAAGACAATTTGAATTTTTAAGAAAAAATAATTATTAGATTGTTTAAATCTTAGACTCACTGTGAACTTGAAATTCAGGTCCTCCTTTGTTGAATCTAAATTCAATCATAGTTTAATTAATCTAATATAAAATGTAGTATAGTTAATCTATACTATAGTTAATCTAATATAAAAATGATAAGGAGGGAATATGTGAAATCGAAAACAGGCTAGGCTTATGGCTGTGCGTAATGCAAAACCACAGTTTAGTATCGCTAGTGACTGCAGGCTGTATGCTTTATTTCTATTACTCAAAGGTACATGATGTTCATATCATTGTTCGCAAACCATTTCACCTTTGAAAGAAGCAAAGGACAAATTAGCATCACAACCAACACAACAACAGATGACTTTTTGGAGAAATGCCAGCTTTTGTATGATTGCTTCTCTCATTCTGGTCTTTACTCAGAAATTATCTGAGTCTCTAGACGTTGCAAATGCAATTGTCCCCGAAAGAATAAACCCCAAATTTGAAAAGGAAGGATATCAGTCAAACCATAATACAGCCAGGAAGTCTTTTTGTGGAATATTGCATTCATAGTATTTGAAATAAATTGGAAGATGAGGCCTTCCTGCTCCAAAGTTTCCTTTACAAAATCCATGCATTATGACACAGTATAATGACCTTTCCCTGGTTTCATAGCAAACATTCACAAAAGACATATCATTCTTTCCTTCAGACATTAATCATGAAAGTCCCACTGTGTCACCTGTCTTAATTAAAAAGAAAAATACAGACTCTTCTATGAAGCTTTGGATAATAACATTTCATTGAAACCTGTCGAAGAGAAACGAAAATACTCAGCACATTTCAGGAGAACAAAATGATAAAATAAATCTTATTTTGCCTCTGGCAAAAGAAAAGGAAAAGAAAGAAATCCAAAAAGTAATAATTGAACTACTTATCTTTTCCTAGATGTTACTGTGTGTTTTCCTCTATACTAAACTTCATATGTATTATTATTGTTCATATAAGAAGGCTTATAGGAAGTATTGTTGCTATGCAGAGGCTGGCATATTCTTAAAAGATATTAAATGAACAATGAAGGACAAAGCAGGCTCTGTAAACTAGTTTAAAATCTAGCAGATGTAGAAAGTAGTTTTGTTGCCGACTTATTCAAAGTATTCGTGGATTTCAAGCACATTCTAGGAACTCGGCTCCATAATCTAAGAAGGTTTCTTTTCTTGACAAAGCTCTCATTGGTTTTTATTTGGCCCCTTCTGTTTCTGCGAACAATATTATGTTCTAGGGCCACCTGATCTAGGCAGCAAAACTCTGGATACCTTCTTTACTGCTATTTAATGATTGTCCAAAATTTTGCAGCCAACATCTGGTAGCCCTTCTATAAAGAATTGTTAAATTAAAATAAACACAGATATGGAATGTCTTGTGGTAAGCGATTTTGCACTAGAGTTTTTTCTTACTGTGAAAGACTGAAGGTTTCAATTTGTTGACAAAAAATATGTGAAGTTTTGTATTCGAAAGAAAAAGTTGGACAAACAGCAACAACAGCAAAGAATGATTATAGACTCTTGCGAGTCCCTTGGGCTGCAAGGCGATCAAACCAGTCAGTCCTAGAGAAGATCAATCCTGACTGCTCTTTAGAAGGCCAGATTCTGAAGATGAAACTCAAGTACTTTGGCCATCTAATGAGAAGGAGTAACTGTCTAGAAAAGAGCCTAATGCTGGGAAAGATTGAGGGCAAAAGAAAAAGGGGACGACAGAGAATGAGGTGGCTGGGTGGAGTCACTGAAGCAGTAGACGTGAGCTTAAATGGACTCCAGGGGATGATACTGTAGAGGACAGGAAGGCTGGAGGAACGTTGTCCATGGGGTTGTGATGGGTCGGACATGACTTCGCAACTAATAACAACAAACATCCCATTAAGACAATTTGAAGGACCTGGGAAGATTTAGCTTTGAAAAGAGAAGACTAAGGGGCCATAGGATGTCGCTTAGAAAATATGTGCTATAATCGTGCCAAAATATGTAACAACAAGAAGGCAAATTCTGATTCAATGCTTACAGGGAAAACCTTGTAACTTTAATGAAACCAACTGAAGTGGTGGATTCTTCTGTGTTGAATGTCTAGCGAGATATTAGCTGTTCAAAGCAAGCTAGGTCAGAGACTCCACAATGGCTACTTTTATTGCTATGGATATAATAACAAAAAACCTAACAGCAATTCTTTCCCCTTCCTCTGAAAGAATCAAGATAGGACAATCTTGCACATTGTCTTCAGTCCTCCTCCCTTTCATAGCTACGTTAGTGTTTACATAACCACTGTTGAATATCTTTTTAGTTCATTTCTATACATTCTCTACATCAGTAGATTCCTACAGTAAGGATGGACTTAGACTTACATTCTAGATGACTCCCTTCAACTTTGTATTCTATTCTATGATTCTAAACACACCCTTTCCCTTTGTTGCTCAACCTCCATTAGTAGATGATATTATGATCCAATTCTAAACCTAGAGAAGTTTTGATTCCACAAGTCCTACAGATTGGACTATTACAAACACCTCAAAAACAAGTTTCTATCATTTTATTTTGTTTTCAAGTTCTCATGATTTTAACATCAAAGTTTTACTTTACTTAAGCTGCCTTCTTTGAATATTTATTTCTTCATGTAAGGCCCTAATTTACATGCAAACTTCTAATTTTCCTCTTGTTTTTCCTTCTAAAATTTTACAGACAGAATCAAGTAACTCTCCTGTATTCCAAAATTCTTTAGTAATTTGGATAGCATGAATCACTGGTACTGGTATATAATGAAAATATGCTAGGTCTAATTTTAAGAATGATTACAATATACATACCAATAAAGGATTTCAGTATTGCCATTAAATATTTCAGTTGTCAAAGCAAATAAAAGTTAATATTCCTTTCTCAACCATACATTTTATTACATTCTTACAGATTTGGAAGAATTTGACTCTATCATTCACAGAGACCTATGAAATTATTTTAATAGTGAAACACTCCAAACTAAATATTATACCAATTCTACAACTCTATAATCATTTTTTAAATATCAGAAATAAATATGGGAGAAACACTGACTACAATTCTATACATCATTAATTGGCAACCTGAGACTCATTGGCCCCAGATCTCCCCTTTCACATTCACATATGCAAATTTTAAAAAATAGGGTTTAAAGTTTCTCTTAAGTCCATTGTTTCTATTTTTCCCTATCTACATTTTATATGCTGGGAGTTAGGAGGTATATAAATTTAATAAATCGTTATGGATGGTTGCACTGTCAACCAGAATTTGGCATTTTTGTCTATCTATTGAGGCCTTCTCAATAGGCAGGCGTTAGTTCATATAATAATAAATATAATAAAAATTGTTATGTTATGTTACGTTGCATTACGTTATGGTATCAGTTATGATGTGATATGATATGTGGTGTGATGTTATACTACACTACACTACACTACACTATACATTTAAAGGTATTGTTGCAGGATGTAACCTGTTATAAGTAAAGCTGCCTTTTGCATTTGACTAATGCTGATTTTGTCAGTGCTGATAGTATTCAAGTGGTGCTATTATTATTGTTTACTACTGAAGAAAAATACATCTCTCCATTCCAATAATTTGATAGTAGGCCTGCACATGCAATAATTATGCAGATTATTTCCATAATGGTGCTTAGTTACTCTACTTACTGAGGCTAACTGCCAGCGAAGATAATGGGACTATCTTCTGAACAGAGATGTGTAGATTGGTCTGTTCTCCTGCAAACCTGTATGGCATGAAGAGTAAGCATTATCAGACATAATGGGGCCTTATTTCTAATTAACATGTAGGTTTACATTGTGAAACCATTTATTCCTTTGCAGTTATGTATGCTGTATTCATCATAATGCAATAGCTCACAAATCTGGGAAACTGGTATCTTCATACAACCAAAACAAAGATGATTGACCGACCTGAACTGCAGCTTAAAGGAGGAATTAGATCTGTTTCCATAGAAACAATGAATTATAAATCTTAGCGAGTGAATGGAAATTATGATGTCTAAAATGACAATATTGTCAGTCACCTTGCTGCAAAATACTTTGACCATTAACTAAAAAAAATCAGTTATTTTGCACAGTTGCTAGCTTGATACATGAGGCTCTTTTAAGATCAGATCATTTTTTGAAAACCTATGTGCAATCTTCAGTTTCGTCCATACTTCTTCTTATTCCAGCAAAGCTTGTATACAGATGTTATTCATTTATAACTAGGGCAAGAATCCAAAAGGAATAATTTGTTGGTTCCCTTGGTTTTCCCCAATGGACTTCTCCAGCTGCTGAAACTAAACTACGGTACATAGGAACACAAGCCAGAATTTTCCCTTTTCGGGAACTTAATGGGATAAATTGGAAGAAGGCAGAATCAGGGTTCTAGACTTCTTTGGTTATATTTCATTTTTCCTAGAAGGAATTCTGCAGGTACCAGTATTATTTCTTTCAACCAATGTATTCTTCTCTTATTCCTATACATTTCCATAAAATTAACACAAAAGTAACCTAAATTAATTTGTTTCCTTTGAGACTGGAATCAGTTTGTTGCCATTTTGCTCTTGCTGCCCCAGGACTGATTGGAAGAAAAGTGTGCTTACTTTTTATCTATAGCAATTGCATGCGCTAAGGAGGTAATTGTTATTATAACATGACATTAATCTTTTTTTTCTCTCCACTGGAAGTACTTCAATATAGTATACTTACTAGGTTCTAATCTACAATTCAGCATATAAATCAGAGCTGCAGAGTTCATTAAAGCAAATAATTCTGCCAAGATACTTTTCTTAGCTGCATTCATCCATCTTACTTATGCAGGCCTCCCTTCTCTTTTTTGCCTACTCATTCACTCTACTTACAGAGATTTGATAATTGATGAAGTATAATAAAGCATTTATTTTTAGAGAAATGTCCAAGTTAACTGTGCATCAAATGAAAATAGAAGGTACTTTTTACAATCAGATTACTCAATCAACAGTTAAGATGATGGTTATTCAAAGTTTGTATCATAACACAGCATCAGGTAAACATTTTCCAAGAAGATCAGGGCTCTCCAAATTTTAGGAGGGAGGGAAGAAAAGTCTTGTGCCACCCAAAGCTAATAAATTTGTCAGGTGTCCCCTGGCAAGCTAGCCTGAAAAAGCAAGCATTCAAGGAGTTTAGATTAATAGAATTTACTTTAGAAATACTAAATATGGCATTATGAATGAACTCCAGGGACTGCTGTGAATCAAATTCAAGACACTAATTATAGTAAAATTAAAATTTTTGCATCTGTTCCTCCCACCCACACAACATAATGACCTAAAAATCAGGAGTGAAATTCTGTCTCCCTTCATTTTGGTAATACACTCTAATACAAATCATATCAGATTTTATGCTTGTGATAATTGAAGACCACTTCCACCAACCCTGACAGAGCAAGCCACTTATCATCTCCATTTAATAACCCCATACTTCATGTGGGGTGGAGTCTGGGCAACTGAATGGAACTGAGTGTTTTCTGGCCAGAAGCCCTTCCTATCACTAATGTGGAGTTATATTCAGAAGATAGATTCTCATCTTGCCCAGAGAGCAAGCCACTTATATATAAACAACCCCCCTCCTTTCTTCTAGAACTGAAGGTGCTACTTAGCAAGCAATTAAACTCAGAGGGCATCAAGGGTTCCACAATTCAACTCAACCAATATTCTCTTCTATTGAAAGAATTGTCCCTCATAACCTGTTATCACTATATAATGAAAAGTTTCATCTTTATCAAGTTTTAGGTATCTGAAGAGCTTTTCAGGCAGTGTAATATATTTAACAACAACAATGAAGTCCAATTGCAGTCCTTTGGGATGAATTGTGCATTGATTTTGATAACTTCTGCACTTTCAGCATGGAATGATCTCAGCATTTTCACATGCAGGCATCATGCTAATCAGCATTACTTAAACCATGGTTAAGTAATACATTGTAATTTTCCCATCAGAAATTTGGATACCACAATTTTATTAATGAAACGTATATTAAGGGATACTCGTGTTGGTAGAAAGGAGATAATTTCCAATTTTGGGTTTAGGACATCAAAAAGAGCATTAGAGGAGCCTGAAGGAAAATGCAAATGAATTGGCAAAAAAGTTATATTTTCTTTCAGTAGAAATCTTTGTGGAATATGTACTGTGTATATATTGCTAATGAAAGATCCACTTTCATTTCTGAAAGGCCAATTCAAAAAACAAGTTTGGCTAACAAGCCAGGTGAAAATGGTTTTAATATTTTCTTAAATAAGGAGTGGTAATAGTTGGATCTGCCTATCTTCAATCTTTTGTGTCTCTTTTTTTTCTCTAATACATAAGAATGGCTTCCTCATTTCTACTCTAACCATGTTGTGGTTATTCATTTGCTAGTTTGTTTCACTGTTGACTGGGTTTCTATGCCTGTTTTCCATGTTCTGCACACATGACTGAGCCAGAACTCAGCCAGTGTAAAATCTGCCTACCTCCATTGACTTTGATTTATGCCGTGGACTTTGTGACTTGATTAATTCCCAGTCCATCATCCATGAGAACAAGGGGGAAATGCCAAGTGAGATGGAGGCTGAAGAGTTCCAAACACTTATTCTCATATAATCTTAAACATTAATTCTGACAGCATAGATTTATGCACACAAATTTACCCATGTCAAAGATCTTTCTCCTTATCTATGTATACTTTCAGTAGCTGTGCCTCTGTAAAAACAACCCCTCATTTTCCACATGCAGGTCTTTGTATTTCTAATTCCAGATTTTAATGCTAGGAAAAAAGAAAAGAACATCAACCACAGCCATTTGTTAGAAAAATATTACTGTAATTTTCCCCTTTTTGTGGCTGCATTTATATGAGACTTAAATAAGCAGTAAGCACTGACAGTGTTGCTTAGGTATTATTAGAATTGGGGGGGGGAATTAATTGCAGCCCATTTTTAAATAAATTTATCTTATTCATGCTTTCAAAACATATAGGCATAAATATATAGAAAATATAGAAAATCCAGTATGCATGTATGTCCCAACATCCACACTATTCCAGATACACATTATTTTACTGATAATTGTCCAGATCCTTTTTTTTTATTCAGATCAATTTTAATGTTGCATTACATTGTTAATACTTCTTAACATATTTTTTGTTGATTAGTTTTCCTTAAATTACCATTTTGTTGTTGTTCAGTTGCTACATTGTGTCCGATTCTTCACGACCCCATGGACACAACCAGCCAGGCCTCCTGTCTTCCCAGAGTCCACCCAAATCTATGCTCACGCCATCAATGACACTATATAGCCATCCCTTTCTCCTTTTACCTTCAATCTTTCCCAACATCAGGGTCTGTTGTCCCCAAAAGTGCTTTTTCAAGAGGCAACTGGACTTTCTGGTTTTTCTTTTGCTAGCTCAGAGCTGAAGAAGCGTCTTGGATGAGAAGCGAGAAATCTTCAAAAAAAGACAACCATGACCTGGATGATTGAGAATCTCCATAGACAACTGTGTTATCAGGGTCCATTCCAATGAGCCCCTTCTTTTCATTTACTATCCACATACAATTCAGAAAATGGCTAAACCTATTTGCACTAATAAGTCTTAAAACATCCTTGTATAGAAAGCAAATTTTATACAGGTAGTCCGTGACTTACAACCAAAATTGAGCCCAAAATTCCTGTTGTTAAGTGAAACATTTGTTAAATTAATTTTGCCCCATTTTACAACCCCTCTTGCTACATTTGTTAAGTGAATCACTGCAGTAGTTAAGTTAGTAGCATGGTTGTTAAGTGAATCTGGGTTCCCCATTGACTTTTCTGATAAGAAGGTCAGAAAAGGTGACCACATAACCCCAGACACTCCAACCGTCATCCCTATGAGTCAGTTGCCAAGCATCTGAACTTTGATCATATGACCATGGAGATGCTGCAAAAGTTGTAACTGTGAAAAATGATCATAAGTCACTTTTTTCAGTGCTGTTGTAACTTTGAATAGTTACTATATGAACTGTTGTAAATGGAGGACTCTCCATATCTAACATACACAAATGTTTTTATAGGTTTCTATAGGCAACATTTTTCAGTGGTTTTCTCTGTTTTGAACAATTCTATATTTTCACATGCTTTGCCATTTAATATACTACTTAGACCTGAGTGGGGATATTTACATCCTTTCTTTCTCTTTTCTTAGTAGCCAGTCTCTCTCTTTCTCTCTCCCTCCCTCTCTCTCTCTCTTTTTTCTCCATAGTGAGGGGAGAAGTATCCAGGATGGGTTGACCTTATCCTCTCGTTGATTGGACTGAGTCAGATAAGCTCTTGGTATACGCCCCTGGTCCACCAGGCTCCACCCAGTTATCGACTCAGTCCCTCAACTGGACGGATTGCCATCCTGGAGCTTCGATAATTTGGAAAGAATTTTAAAGAAAGAAATAGGATTAATTCATCTCAGTATGGCAGCAGCTGCAAGCGAGTTGGACAACTCCCTGAGCTGCAAGAAAGCCTGCCAAAAGCCCCCTTGGGGGCGGCACACTGCCCAGACAAGTATCACTCAGAAAAGGAAATCTGCTGGGCAAGCAGGAAACAAAGGGCACAAGCCTTCCAAAGGCAAGCCTTGATGCAGAGGCTACAGAGGCACTGGAGCGCTCCACCGCACCCCACAGGGTCATCAAGTTCCTCAAGCACTGCAGGGCATGAATCAGGGCACCAGCAAGTGAGGGCGGCACTAGATGAACAAAGCTCCCCTCGTCCAGGACTTAATATTAGACAAGGAGGCAGACCTGGCATGTATAACTGAAACCTGGCTGGGCAAAGAGGAAGTAGTCCCCCTCTCAGAAATGTGCCCAGAAGGGTTCCAGGTGCTCCACCAACCACGACACCAGAGAAGGGGTCGGGGAGTAGCAGTTATCGTCCAAAAGTCGTTAGTTCCTTGCAGGAGCCCTGCCCCAGAGATTGTGGGGTGTGAGTCTCTCCTCTTGAAGTTGGACCTAGGGGTTCAATTAGGCTTGCTCTTGACGTACCTACCTCCCAGCAGCGTCACAACAGCCCTGCCTGTGCTGCTAGAGGCAGTAGCCGGGTTGGCGGTGGAGTTCCCCAGACTGATGGTACTGGGGGACTTTAATCTGCCGTCCCTTGGTGAACACTCGGATGGGGCACAGTAGTTCATGGCCTCCATGACAACCATGGACTTGACCCAAGTAGTTCAGGGTCCAACTCAGAGCGGGACACACGCTCGACCTTGTATTTCTCTCGGGGCAGTGGAGACGTGATCTTGAGTTAAGGGGTATAGAGATCTCGCTCTTGTCATGGTCAGATCACTCCTTGCTGAGGCTTGACTTCAGAACGCTACTCCCCCATTGCAGGGAGGTGGAGCCAATTATGTGGTTCTGCCCCAGGCACCTGATGGACCCGGAGGGATTTCAGAAGGAGCTTGGAGAGATACCTGACTCCCTTGTCCACAATCCGACCAAGTCTTTGGTCGCTGCCTGGAATGTTGCGGCGGCTGAGACACTGGATCGGATTGTGCCTTTGAGTCCTCTCCATGGCAGTGGATCCAGGAGGGCACTGAGGAGATGAAGCGCCAAAAGATATGCCTAGAGCGTCGCTGGAGAGCTAGTAACTCTGAATCTGATCGAACACTATTAAGAGCCTTTTTCAGGACTTACTTAGTGGCGATTCGGGCAGCAAAATGTACACATTTTTCTGCTCTGATTGCGTCTGTGGAATCTCGTCCAGCCTCCCTGTTTAGGGTGACCCGCTCCCTCCTGAAAGGTGAGGAGGCGGGGGAACTCCTGCAGGGAAGAGCTGAGGAGTTTGTTCAGTTTCTGTCGGATAAAATCACTCAGATTCAGACAGACCTGGACTCCACTTGGGCAGTACCAACTGAGATGCCAAGGGTGAGTCTTAATCAGATTTGCTGGGATGAGTTCGAATTTGTCACACCTGAGGAAGTGGGCAAGGCCATGGGAGCGATGAGTGCCTCCACCTGTTTACTGGACCCGTGCCCCTCCTGGCTGGTTTCGACCAGCAGGAAGGTGACACGAGGCTGGCTCCAGGCAATTACTAACGCATCTTTGCAGGAAGGGTCTTTCCCACAACCACTAAAGGAAACGGTGGTAAGACCCCTCCTCAAGAAGCCTTCCTTGGACCCAGCTATCTTGAAAAACTATCGTCCTGTCTCCAACCTTCCTTTTCTGGGGAAGGTTGTTGAGAAGGTGGTGGTGCTTCAACTCCTTGAATGAAGTGGATTATCTAGACTCCTTTCAGTCTGGTTTCAGGTCTGGGTACAGCACAGAAACCGCTTTGGTCGCCCTGATCGATGAACTCTGGCGGGCCAGGGATAGGGGACATTCCTCTATCCTGGTGCTTCTTGACCTCTCAGCAGCTTTTGATACCATCGACCATGGTATCCTTCTGTGACGCCTGGGGGAGGTGGGAGTGAGAGGCACCGTTTTACGATGGTTCTCCTCTTACCTCTCTGACAGGTCGCAGTCGGTGTTGGTCGGGGGGCAAAGGTTGACCCCTAGGCCCCTCAAATGTGAAGTGCCACAGGGTTCGGTCTTGTCCCCCCTCCTATTTAACATCTACATGAAGCCACTGGGTGAGATCATGCGAGCTGCACTGGCTACCAATTGGTCTTGGGACGCAATTCAAGGTGTTGGTTATTACCTTTAAAGCCCTACATGGCTTAGGGCCAGCGTACCTCCGAGACTGCCTACTGCCACATACCTCCCAGCAGCCAATAAGATCCCACAGATTGGGCCTCCTTCAGGTGCCATCAGCCAGACAGTGTCGGCTGACTGGCCTCCAGAGGAGAGCCTTCTCTGTGGCTGCTCCAACTCTCTGGAATCAACTACCCCCAGAGATCCGGACTGCACCCACTCTCATGACCTTCAGGAAAGCTATTAAAACCTGGCTGTTCTAGCAGGCCTGTGTCTGTTGACCTCATTGTTGAGGTCCAGCCCCGATTAGAATGAATGCATGTGGATTTATGATTTTAAACTGTCTTTTTTTTCTTAATTTTTCTTTCTCTCTTTCTTTTTTTTCTTCTTTTGTAAGCCGCCCGAGTCCTTCGGGATTGGGCGGCATATAAATTTTAATAATAAATAAATAAATAAATCCCTGCCCAGAAGGTGAGCCTCACCGCGGGAACTTTGCCAGGGGTCGGAGTGCTCCGCTGCTCCCCGCTGGGTTGAGCAGCAAACCGTGGCTTCCCAAATGCCACGGAGTGCCCACACCATTATCCACATGGCCCACCTCGCTGGAGGGGGTCCACGGGCAGAGCAAAGCCTCCAGCGGTGCCAGAAGGAGGCAGAAGAAGCAAAAACTGGCAGCAGAGGCACACGGCAGCTTCTCGGAACACAAGCCGCCAGAACAGGAAATTTAAAAGAGGCGCCCTTTGTCTCCTGGGATGGGCGCCATCTTGAAGCCAGGAGGAGCCATGTGTTCCAAGATGGCGGCACCCAGCAGCAACGAGGAGACCGACAGGACTCAAGTACCTGCAGCAACAGCCAGCAGCCCCACCAGAGGGGCAAAGGATCAACCAAGGTTAGTGACCACCCCAGAGGCTGCCCAGAAGGGGTGGAGCAAATGCTAGAGATAAGAAGAAGCACCTTTCCCCCAGGCCGGAGCTGGCGACAGAGGGTGGTCACAAGCCTTCCAAGCCATCTAAGTATGAAAGGCGAAGGCACAAGAAGCTGGAGCAGCTCTACAAAAAGGCAAATGGCCTTAACTGCATCCCAGGTTTGGGACAGAAGGGAAAGGTCCCAGGAGTCCCTGCAACAGGCGGGGCTACAGGGGAGGCACCCACATTGCAAGCAAGGATCCCTATTGACACATCAGGTCTTCCTCAAGGGTGGCAATACCCCGGACATACGGCTTCACTGGGATCAGCCCTGCCCATGGGCTGCCACCTCTGGTTTTCCCCCCACACACAGGTGGGCATGGGTTCCAGCCAGCAACCCCCCACAGGGGTCCCCAATTTTCAAGACCTAATGATGCAGGCCTTCCAGCAATGCATGATAGCGGCATTTCAGCAGCCACAAATGCAACCTCAGGTGGCATCCTCTCCTAGGATACCAGAGGGGCTGGAAACCCAGGGGAAAGACAGCTGTAGTTCCTCAGCCTCATCATAAGAGAACAGCGACCTGGATTGCGAGGAGCGGGAAGTTAGGGAGGATAAACTATCCGAAGATGAAGGCATGCCCCCTCCTAAGCTGGCCTTCACCAGGTTGTTCTCTCTTACACACACGCGCGCGCGCACACACACACACACACACACACACACACACACACACACACACACACTAAAGAAGAGAACACCAGGTAAAAGCATTTCTCTGGAAGATAAGAAATGAAAGTAGTAAATACATGCAGATGTACCAAGTGGGGCCAGGGTGTGTAGTAACCAGAGAACTTCTTCTGAGAATGAAGCATGACCCAGCTCTGTCACTACATATCTAATATTTGAGACAATGAAATATTTGAAATGGATGGAAATGATGAGTCCTCCTAAGTTAACTGTAATACACTTGTGAAGTATTAAACAACTTTCCAGAAGAAGGAGTGATTGAATAAAGCTGTGTGTGTGTGTGTGTGTGTGTGTGTGTGTGTGTGTGTGTGTGTGTATACATACATATACAAATACATATACATATACACATACACACATACACACACACACACATATATGTAACAAAAAGGCAACAATAAAAATATTGGGTTTCTGTCTGGATGGTCTCTTGTGACGAGCCGAAGGACAGAGAATGGAAGTAGTGATCTTCCTCCCATATTTGGGCATACCGGGGGTTGTATCTCTCTCTCTCTCTCTCTCTCTCTCTCTCTCTCTCTCTCTCTCTCTCTCTCTCTCTCTCTCTCTCTCTCTCTCTCTCTCTCTCTCTCTCTCTCTCTCTCTCTCTCCATATATATATATACATATATATATATATATATATATACATATATATATATATATATATATATATATATATATATATATATATATATATATATATATATATATATATATATATACACACACATACACACATACACACATACACACAAACACACACACATATATGTAACAAAAAGGCAACAATAAAAATATTGGGTTTCTGTCGTGATGGACTCTTGTGACGAGCCGATTGACAGATAATGGAAGCAGTTAGCTTCCTCCCATAATTGAGGCATACCAGGGGTTGTGACACTAAATATATATATATATATATATATATATATATATTTTCCAGAAGTGTTTTAATGTAAATTACTAGGATTTTTTCACTCTTTAATTTTATCTGGATTCCTCTTAAAGAGAGGCAGGAAAGACATTTTATATTAAAGCATTCTACAAAGAAATATAATAATGGGTTGTAAAAGTCCCCAAGAGGTGTTGACATAGATCATAAAAAATAAAGAATATTCATGTGAGATATTTCATATTAATGGTATTAACAAATGTTACTTATAGTAAATACCATCTTTATTCCCATGTCTTTCTTCTTCTCCTCTCAGGTTTATGCATATGTGCCCTTTGGGAACTTTCTCACGATTCTGTCAATGAAGAACTCCATATTTAACTTGACATTATTATTTTTCCCTTCTCCTCCCTCCCCTTTTCTGTGTGAGTCAAAGAGCAGCCCACATTACAAGGAGTACAGAAACCCATGACCCCCACCTTCATCCTGCTGCAAAGAATTGTTCTAAACAAAGATTATCCTGCTATTAAAATAACAAAAAATCAAGTCGCATTAAGCATTCACACTCATACGGGGAAGAAATGGCTCAATGCTTTTTAAAAATCTGATTAGCCAAGCATGCGCTGCCAAAGCTGCCTGCCTCTATTGTGTGAAGCCCGTTGGATGCCTGCCAACATTCACCTTCCAATGACACAAACCAGCAGGGACTTCTGTGCATCCAGACTGAAATTAATTCCACATTACGGGGAACAAAAAAGGGAACAAAACCCTTATTACAACACACATTAACTTCATTATTGTAGAAATCTCTTTTTGGAAGGTGAAGCTAATCCTCTGTCTCTAAATATTAAACCTAACACCAATATTACAGTAGAGAGATAATATCCTTCCCTTCATTGTATCCGGTCCTTGTCATTGTAATGAAATGATAAATGTGGACACCTAGGGAAGGAGATGACTCAAGAATGAAAAGGGCCTCCTGCTAGATGAGTGAGAATTATATTCCTTTATCAAATTAGGACTTTGTTCCTGCACAACATGGAACTGCACTTCTACTTGCAAGTAAACACAACCAGAAAAAGAAATTCCAAAATATTGGGCAATAAACCAATATTTTATACACTCCATTTACTACCTCATGAACCAACTAGGAACCTCAAGGAATGCCTGTCACTCAGCAAGCCCTGAAGGATATCAAAACACCGATCTCTAAAAGGATATTAATTGGCCCATTTTTGACAGGGTTTTTCAAACTTGCAATCCTAAAATGTGGGAACTTCCAGAATTGCCCAGACAGCATTCTGGGAGGTGAAGTCTACACATCTTAAATGTTGCCAAATTTGAAAAACACTGATCTATCAGAACATCTAGCTTGGCAACTTTAAGACTTGTGGATTTCAAAACGGGATAAAAAATAGGCAGGGGTAGAGACAGCCAGTGGTGGGATTAGCCCAAACCGGTCCAAACTGGCTGAATCCTGCCTCTGCCCTTGAGGTGAGTGGCCAGGAAGTGGTCCTGGGTGTGATGAGTGATGTCAATTTGGCCATACTCACCCAGTCATATGACCACCCAGCCACACTTACCCAGCCAGTCATTAGGGTGAGAACCTGTTGTTAAATTATTTGAATCCCACCACTGCTGTTAGGTGGCAAACCTAAGAGACTTCGCTGAACTCATAGAATTAAAGTGAGGCAGATCTCACTAATACTTGGAAGAGAAATCACAGAATCATTAGGAGATTAAACAGGAGTGATTTTTTAAAAATTTCCATAAAAATAGTAAACCACTCCCATTTGTTTATATTTGGGGTTCAAGGTCTTTTAGCAATTTTATCATGGTTTTACCCTAATTTAATATTTTATTTTGTCTATTGTATTTGTGTTTGTACATATAAAATGCTTTCTTGTATATCAGTGATGTCATACACTAAGTAAATAAACAAACAAACAAACAGCTTACAAACAAACATTTGTAAGATATTGAGAATTTTAAAGAGCTGTTTCATTGCAACAGCATAATGCAGACAATAATACATTCTCCGCTGGGTATTTAGCCTTGAGTTATATCAGAATGTCCTTGTATAGCAGTTCTGTGGGGAGAAGAAGAAGCTGAGATTTCAAATCTCTTGACTGCATAAATACAATGACACACATGGAGATCCAGGTCATATGTATTATACATGTCCTTTTTAAGTCTGATGTAGTGAAAATTGGGGAGATGTCTTTCTAGTACTTTAAATATATGAGCTTTCCATTGGGATATTTATTTTTTTGATGTGACATTTCAAATGGTTCAGCAGTGCTGATGCCCATCACTGGTTAATCAATAGATGTTGAAAAAAGATACTGTATCACCTTCAATTTACTATTTTATTGCAAGAACAATCAAATGAGCCATTTCTTAAGAGAAAAGATTCATGAAGCCATCCTCCTAGGGTAAAGACAATTGACAGAGAGACAAAAGAGCATTTATCATTCTTTCCCTAACATTAAATCTTGTTGCAACCAATGTATAGTTCTGTAGTTGATGGAAGAGAAACTATACGAGAGCAATGGCACCAGTTCCTAGACTTTTTTCCTTGATTGTTAACCTTGTTAACATTATAATAGCCCTTTACAGCTGAGCTACTGCTGATAATGACTTTTGATTATATGTCAGTTCAATTACAAGAAGTGTCAGTCTTGTTCCTTGCTGTATTTTCTTTTTCCCATTGGAACCCATCTTTTATCCTCTGGTTGTGATTGAAAATACCTGTAGTGGTCAATGAATTTAGGTCATATATTCCAGAGGATCTTCCACATAAGTCAAGAGTTTGAAGAGAAAACATAAGAGCCACAAAGAAACATCACAAGCTGTACAGCCTACAAAGTAAAATTAAATTGTCACCTTAACTGAAGGTGGAAGAATTTTGAAAGTTAGTATCATGAAAAATTCACAGAGAATCTATTCAATTCATATTCATTCAGTATCGATTCATTCCTGACTCTATTTCATCTTATCTTACCACACATAGTTCTATACATTCCTACAGTTTCTTATTTTTAGATCATTTCTAAGATGCCTAACTCTTATTTCCATATAGTAAAGGTGGTGTTTTTTTTTTGCAATCAGCCACTCCATTTTCTCTGAAAAAAATATTTATGGATAAATGTACAGTATAAGGTATGATTGTTATCATGTTAAAGGTAAATGAATATGTGTGTACTTTTGCTTGCAGGCAGTGCTGTGCTATTGACAGAGAACATGAATCATTTGCAACTTGGTGCAGATTTTGAAATCATATCAAAGACCAAGATGGTTCTACTTGACAGGGGAAATGGAATAAATGACTGCAAGTTATATATACTATAGAAGGTGAAAAACTCAAACATGTAGATGAATGCAGTAGAATGTGTGCACCTTGATAGGTTTTTTTTTAAAGAAGGTGGGAAACATTTAAAAATTTAAGATTTTCAAATACTGCAAAAAGATAGACATAGTTATTGTGAAAAATGAATGACAAAAGAAACAGAAATGAATGCATTGAAGAACACACTTCTTTCTACTTTGTTAAAAGAACATGACAGTTAGAAGGATCATAAAAGTTGAATGCAGATGGAAAAGTTATAATAAGGAAATATATGTGGGAAAAGTATATTTGTAGGGTCACAAATGAATGGGTGGAGAATGAATGCAAATTGAATATGAAAGTGGTCTAGATTGGAGTACACTGAAGTGGTTTGGTCATATATAAAGAATGACTGGTTGAGAATGACTGAAAAGGTTACCTCGAATAGAATTGATGAGTGCACAAAAGGAACAAATTGAGAAATTTAAAGAATAAAGGGCAAATGCATGAAGCAACCCTTGGATATAATAAAAGCAAAGATCATTTGCAAGTTAGAAAAAGCTAAGTATATTGAAGGATTTGAATGCAAACTAGAGTTAGATATGTTTTTCCTTTTTTCTTATAAATGTTAGCTTTTGAGATTATTACTTTGCTCTTTTTGGCTGTAGCTTTGCTTCAACTTTTACATGTCATACCACTTTTTGAAATGGAGATTTAGATATACAAATTCAAGAGATAAGTGTAACCCAGAGGCTTAAAAAGTGTATCCAGAGTCTAAATATTGAGTGACGTATAGATAAATTATTAAGGATAAAACCTTATGAGTTCCATAATTTGGCTGTTTGTATAAGTTGATAAACCACCTCATACATAGCTTTTCAACTAAAGTTTTTTTTAATAAACTTACTGGCATTAATATTAGTAAAGTACAACAAACCTTGATTACAAATGTCTCTTTTTATATTTTCACATGATTCTATATTCAGATGGCATGGTATGCATAACAGTTTAGAGAGCTACTTATGAAGACATTATGTGTTCATTCAACCAGCCTATTATATTTAATCTATTATGTGACCATATCCACTGGAATTTTATATAAAAAAAACCTAAGAGATTTTGAAGAAAAGCACCAGACACATCCTGGGTAATGGGGTATGCAGGGATGAGTGTCAAAACAAACAAGAAGACTATGCTCTCCCTCCAACAGACACCCATAAAAACAACTAAAAGTATGTATATAGAGTACAGGGAGAGGAAAGATATATTGAGTAAAACAAGAAAAAACAATGAGAAGGCCAAAGTTAAGTAGATCAGGGACTTCCTTCTTCATTTGTTCAAGAAAAGGAGGTTGCTAAGAGATACTGTAATAAAGAAGCAATTTATGAGGTTAAATCCACTAAGAACTGTCAGATATTGTCAAAGAGCAATTAGAGGTAGGCTAAACATTTTCTCTCCAAGCATTCATAACGGTGATGAAAGACATATAAAGGTCTCTCCTTATATAGAAGAGCTTAATAAATGACCATGAACATGTCTAAGTAATAGCACATGTCCTGATTTTACTAATATGGCCATATAATTGCTATTAATATACATTAAGCTAATCACTCCTTTTCATTTTAAAAAATCTCTTTAAACCTACTATGTACTAGTGTAGTCAATGGGGATTGTAGTGATAAATGCTTGAACAAGATAGGACGCTGTCTTCAGATGTAAAGACAATCATCCAAAATCAGTCTACCTCAACTTGCCCTTTGTTCAACACTACTCTTGGGATATACTAAATGCTTCCTCAGCTGTAATCAGTGAATAATTCATCTACTGTATTTCCTCCCATAGTCTAACATGAAAGAGTAAAAGGTCTTTGAAAGTTCACTAGCTAGTGAATAATGAAAGTACTTACAAAAGGGATGCCCTGCAATGCTTATTAAATATGCAGGAATAGTGTCATGAACCTAATTTCATTTCAGCCAAAGTTGGTTACTGGTTTGTTGAACTGGATACTTGATTCATAAAGCTAACTATTATTCAGCCTTCTTAATGATTTCTGAAAAACTCTAAACAACCAAGAAAGAATTACAAATTAAGTAACATAAAGACCAAATCCATATGGAGAGTAGATGAAAGTAAAGCACTAGGACTTCTAACATTATTTATTGCAATAATTTCTTGATAAACAAAAGAAGAATTTCTTTACATGGTGAATATTTAACTTATGGATTTCATTGCTACAAAATGTTGAAACAAATTCCACTTAGTGGTTAGTGAATATATGAATAACAGGCCTGTCATTGTGGATGTTCTGATTTCTAAAACTGAATCTCCCTGTTCTGAAATTCACATGGGCTAGCCACTTCTTCTGTACAATGTTCATCCTGTTAATTTCCAATACTGTCTGGCTACATTTATTACATTTACATCAGGGGTGGCTTCTAGCCAGTGTTACTGCTGGTTTGCTCGTGTGCGCACTGCACACGCAGGCGGAATTCAATGAAAAATGTTCTGCGCATGTTCAGAACTCCAAAAAAAAAGATGGTGGCAGTGATGGCGGTGACCAGGAAACCGGTTCAGGGTCGTGGCCAGCCTGGGTTGCTGCCGGTTCTGCGACCCAGACTGGCATACCACTACCAGTTTGACTAAACTGCACCGAACCGATAAGAACCCACTTCTGATTTACATTAACAAAACTATGGACTAGAGTGACCTTTTAGAGTCAATATTTTTACATTATTTTGTTTTCTAGCTTAATAAAAATCAGGACCAGGATATCCAATGATGAGCATTACAAATTAATAATGAATAACAAATATTTAAAGAAAACAAACTAAGCAAAAACACAAAGACATTACCTCGGTTTGCAGTTTTTAAAAAAATTCAATTTAATCAAGATATAAATTGTTAGCATGCTAAATTTCACTTGCAATTTCCATGTGTTCTAAAAGAAATCAATTTCTATCAACCTAATCTGAAAGACATATTCTTTTGTGCCACCTAAACTTTGTATACCTTTGCTTCATGGAGTAAAAAAAAATACAAACCTTGAGATATCATGATGAGACACATTTGAAGAACATTCATTCCTATCTATTGATCCTTTTATCTCCTGCATAATTTTTGCCCATTTATTTGTACTGTCAGAGAATGAGGTACTATATTTAATATTCCCACAGCCTAGAATAATGAGGATTAGTCACAAAGTAATGGAAAGTGATAAAATCAAAATAATAAAAATTAAAAACAAGTGGTTGTATATATAAATTGAGGATGACACATGCAGAAATATGACCATTTAATACCAAGTGTTACCTTCTATTTTCTATGATGGTGGAAGTTTCTGCCTCATTTAGCTAGCCCAACTCATCCATAGGCTATCTAGAGAGGCACCTTTGCAATGCTTTACTCTCAAGCCATGTTCCCCTCTATAATCATGCACATATAGGTAGTCTTTGGGGTTTGAAGAAGACACTCTGTTCTGCAGTTCATCTGTGAATATGGAGGTGGCTTTGCAGTAGAGCATAGTGTCTAGTGCAATAGGGCACTGGAAGTCAATTGCTGTGTAACTGTTAGTCTGTAAATTGTTTTCTATCAGTTTTTGGAAGTGCCTATTTTCAAAGCCAGTGGAAGCTTCATGATGGCTAACAAATGGTCATAAGCACTCACAAATGGTTTCTGTCAGCAGTGACAACTTCTAGTTCCCTTGGCTGGTTGTCACTGTTGTGTGAGGTTGCCTTCACATTGCTTTTTTAGCACATGTGTGAATGATCTTGAGGTTCTTCCCAGTCTGCAATGTTACACTGGAGTATATCACAGACAAGTGGTGAGGCACATGGTGGTTATCATTCTGATGATGTGTCACAATGATCCCTTAATTAACAAGTATCAATCAGAAATCTTTTTTTAGCTTTCAATTTAGGAAATCTATTGATCAATTCATTAAGATGTGTTGGCTATTTTGGCGCATCTTTCTGAGGATTGTAGTACTAACATACATGGCAATTGGGAATGCTATTCTCCATGTATTTTATAAACAGCTATACAACTTTACATGTGTTTATATGTTTCCACTATTTTTTAATTTACTGCAAGTAATTATATATTATGTGTAATTTGTTGCAAAAAAATGTCCTACTCTCATTTAGCATCATGCATGTAACTTTGATGGTGGCAAAACAGGAGGATTGAATAAAAAGAAATGCATCCAGTGTTATAAATTTCCAACTCTGAGCTGTTCTTTGGTTTGTTTTTTTTCTTTCACTTCAGGAAATTAGAAAGTTGCTGCAAGAAAAGTTTTTGTTGCTATTGTTTGTGAAATGAGATACTCTCGCAGCTTGGTTGTCTTCTTGCAGATGTTTTATTCTTCAAACTAGGTAATATCATCAGTACTAGTAAGAAATCCTTTCTAAGGACAACAAAGTCCAGAGTGCATCAAGTACCCTTCATTTCATCCATGAGCTACAAATATTCTCCTTAATTCATTTATGAAATGAAAACCTGCAGTGGGTACTTGTCAATGTGTACCACATTGACATAATAAACTGTAACTGGATTTTTGACTCACAAAAGAGTATTTCAAATTGAAACTCACTAGCAAATGCAGGTTGTTTTTGGTTATGACTAGATTGACATAAACGTTCTGTGTTGCTGGGCCAAGAAAATGTAAGATAATGAACTGGGAAGAGCTAATTTGTGTGATAAAGAAGAAAGTGGACAAACTATGACAGCAACTGTCAAGTTTCACATGAAAAAGCTTGATGAACTGATTAAAGATAATCAGCAGATCAGTCAAAGGGAAATTGCAGTCAATCTTGGCATTTCACTGAAAGGTATGAGACACATTATTGATATTATTCAAAACTGAAAAGGTTGTATAGGATGGGTTCCTTGCATGCCAAAAGCTTCACAATCTGAATTATGACCCAGAAATAAAGCATCAGTCAATGGAATATGGGGCAGGAGTAGGAAATCAAAATTCAGACTTTGACAGGAATCTGTTGGTTACAGTTATTTGGGAGTATTTATTACTCACATGGATTTTCTTGTACCATGTACCACGATAATATTGCAGCATTCAAAACTTTTAAACAACAATTAAATGAATTTGAAAGCAAAAGAAGTAAATTTGTTGTAGCATGTCAGTGTTATATCTCATAGACCATCCAAGAGATTATTGTGAAACTGGATCTTATTGTCCTATCCCATTTGCTATGCTATTGAGAATCGGTACCATGAGATTAACATCTGTTGCCCAAACTGAAGAAATATCTTAACAGGCATCTGCTTAACTAAAGAGTTGACAAGAACTATCAGGACCTGGTTGAAAAAACAAAGTGTAGTATTCTTTCTTGATGATTTTAATAACTTTTTTATCATTAGGAAAAGTATGTACAATAGTTCATAGTGGTGATTATGTGGAAAAGTAAATACAGATAACGATAGGATCATTTTTATGATTCATTTTAAAAATATATTTATTTAAGTACAGTTATGGAAATGGGGGAAGTACTTCATTCATCCCCTTATAATTTACATTACCAGAATCTCTGATTTTAATTATTCTGAATAGAAAGAATGTCAAAAAGTAAAAGAAGTAATTTTTCATGACAATGTTATAGACTTTAAATTAAAAATTGTGAGTCATCAAGTTTTCAAAACTGATAAGGCAATTTAAAATGATACACAAAGATCAACTCATGGGAAGATGAAAGTTCAATTCAATTTCAATTTTAATGGAATTGTATGCCGCCCAATCCCGAAGAACTCCAGGCAGCAAAGTCATAATTACGGTACTCAGTGATGAAAAATTAAAGAGAAAGTCAGTATGTAAACTGAGAAAACATAGTATGGAGCCCTGAGGGACCTCTTAACATGATGAACATAACCCATAATGGCAAAAGCCATAATATGACATGGTATTATAATATCTAAAATATTTGTTAAATGCGCTGTTGAATCAGGTCTTCAAGATCCAATTCATAAAAAGGATTCTTAAACAATTTATTAGTATCAGCAAAAACAAAAACATTACTTTTAAGCAACAGCAAAAAAATATTTTTAGCATTGTTTCCTCAAAATCTATTTGTCTATAATTAGAAACAAAATCTATTTGTAGCTTTTCCTGGTAGCTAGAAGGAAATTGACTTGTTATAATTCTTTAATAGATGTTGGGACAACACCAGAACAAATGAGGTAATGACTGCAAAATGAACCAACTAATAAAGTTAGCAAATCCTTAGAAGTCAAGAAGGCCAGAGGTTCAATGAGCAGATGGAGAAAGCATCTGTGAAACATTTGGACAAGCTCCAGGAAAAGACTTTTCATAACTTACTAACTTAATTTGTTTCATTCAACAAAATATGACTATGTAAAGCAAAGGTATATAATCTATGGCCCCAGATTCACAAGAGACTGACACAAAATCTTAGTATACCTTATTCAAACAATTTCAAATTTGATACAAAACTGTATTTTAAGGGGTAGAACAATTACATTAAATATAGGTTTTACTCTGACTCCATCCCCATTATTCAAAAAAAAAAAGCATAGTTTACCCAATTTATCTTTGTCCCAGGAAGGTCTCCATCCTTGAACTAAAGTAATCAATATTGGCAAAAAAAAAACCTCTACTGTAAAGCAAACCTAGTTTGTTCATGTTACTAGACCATGCAAAGGTTAAAATTAGGTACAACAATCCTTCAATTCGAATTCTCTCAAGGATTAGAATTTGAGAAACTTTGAAAGTTGTGCTGTATGAAATTATGCAATTTTTATCTATCTTCAGTTGGAAATAACATTTTACAAATCTATTTAGAGATCCTTAAAACTGAAATTAAATATCTGCCACTAAAGACATCCCTACCTTTTCCTGTACTTAGAAAAGTCTTCTAATTCCAAGTATATGACCTGATGTCACCATTCCCCCCCCCCCTCTTTTTTTGCCTGCAATTCCATTATAGTGTATTTTGTGATATATCAGCCTTTTCCAGGCAGGTACCCTGAAGACATGTTAAAATTGCAGTTTCCACTAAGTACAGTATATATTCTAGATAGCTACAGTCATAAAACATTAAAGAAAATCACACTGGGGAAAATTAGATTATGAAATGACATGGATCTCAACTTCTAATGGTGGATATTCATTTCTCAGGTTGTCCTTTTCTAGTTTAAGAGCCTTCCTCTTTCCTTTCAAAGACCCAAAGATTCTGACAATAAATAAAGCAGGTTTTGATTCAATATGTTATATGAAACTGTCTGTAGCTGACTAATCAATAAACAATCCACATTTTAAGGCCATACAGTATGTGAATCTTAACTATTGAAAGTTGATGAGCATTTATAAAAAGAAGACACATCTTGGAGGACAAAGCGACCTAGAAACTGATCCTGAATGAGAGTAAGTTTAAAGAATTATTCATGCCTTGCCATTGAGCCCGCACATTCACTCTCTAGTCAATTCATTGAGCAAATAACTTGTCTTTTAACTCTTCCCTATTTTTCTTTTTGCAAAATAAATATTTTTCTACCAGCTGCATCTACCTAAGCAAACATTTTGTGAAAATCCATCTCTATTGTCCAGAACCATCCCATGGTTCTTTTTTTCGTAAACGGTGGCTTCTTTTTTGGTAAAAGTATATTGTTCATCAGTTCACACATCAAAAATACATATCCCTAGGGCAGTGTTTTTCAACCTTGGCAACTTGAAGAGGTCTGGACTTCAAGTCCCAGAATTCCCCAGCCAGCAAATGCTGGCTGGGGAATTCTGGGAGTTGAAGTCCAGACATCTTCAAGTTGCCAAGGTTGAAAAACACTGCCCTAGGGTATCATTATCCAAGTCTATAACCCCCTTAACTTCTAAAGATGTTTTAAACAATCACCTTGCTTAAAAGATTCTAAGTAAAAAGTTGTCTATCAAAAAAATGTTGCAGCCTGTTAAAAAGCGCAATAATGATTCACAGTTAAATAGGAAAAGATTTTCCTCATGCATTTTCTCACATCCGGCCTAATGCATGCCAAATGTGATATGTGTGTGAGAGACTGAAACAGAAAAAGATTAAATGCTATATTAGCTACAGGCCAAAACCAATAACCTGACCGTTGCAGGAAAATAACATTTTTCTTCCAAATTATTAAATTTTATATAATTGATTTTTTCCCCCACCAACACTGTTTAGTTTAACGTTTCTAAGGTAAAAGCTTCTACAGTATAAGGATTTTTCCATATTGGGTTCTTTCCTCTATATTATATTCTTCTTTTTAGTCTATTGTGTATTCTTTAAGCTGTTATTGTTAATTTTATGTGAGCAATTGCTATTATTCAGTTAACTTACTATGAATAAAATGGCTAATTCTGGCTCACACCCAATAGTGTAGTAATGGGTTCCTGTTCAAATAGTGAGGCTTTCCCTTATCTCTCCCCCTCTCCTCAGATCTGCTCCAGAAAACACCTTGAACCCTCCAGAGTAGTTTTCAGAAGTGAACATTGGAAAGTTTACAGTTCACTGCAAATGGCTCTTAATGGCAACAACCTTACTATTCCTCATGAATATTTAAGCATTACGCATTTATTCTTAAACTTCATGTGCTACATTGTCATTCTCTCATATCCATTTGACTGAAATTAAGCAGCACAATAATATATTCTAGAATATACATTCTAAAATGGAATATGAAAACTACACAAAACATTTCTAAAATATTTCTACATGTGTCATGCATTTAAAACACATAAAAATAAGGGTGGGGTTTCAATCTTTCCCTGACAGAACAATTAAGCAGGGGAACAGCTTGTTGTTGTGGATGCTCCATCAATAAAGGTTTTTAAGAAGAGATTAAACAACCGTTTGTCTGAAATAACAGGATCTCCTGCTTGAGCATGAGGTTTATACTAGAAGGTCCCTTACAACTCTGTTATTCTGTTGTTATTCTATTACCTATTATTGCATGGATGCCATTTTGACCTTTTTGACTCTTTGATGCTCCCGACTGTGTGTGGGTGGGTGCGTGCATGTGTGTGGGGGGGTGTTGTTGTTGTTGTTTCACATGTACATTTCTATAACATTGTTTTCTCTAATGTCTAATATCATTAGATATTCAATTCAATTCTTTCTTGTGCTATTATTTTCCTTTCTTTGCTCCAACAACATTGTGTCTCATTCACTCTTCATTCTTCCTTTACTTAAAAAGAAAAATATGCTGGTTGTAGACTTGATTATTCAAGCTAATATCAAGTATTATCTATCCACAGCCTCCCAGAGTTGTGGATGCTCCATCACTGGAGCTTTTCAAGAAAAGATTGGACAACCATTTCTCAAGTATGGTATAAGGACTTCTACCCTGGGCAGGTGGTTGAACTAGAAGACTCTCAAGGTCTCTTCCAGCTCTAGATTGTATGATTACTTTTAATATGGTTTCTGATAATTCAGGTTTCTTTCTCCTAACAATTTATCTGTTTTCTCTTTTCTTCCTACATTTCCTTCATTCTACGAATTGTCAGTCTTTTGAATTTTGACTTCTCTTTTTGTTTTCTTTTTCCTTTCCAGCAGGGACATCCATGAGAGGTTAAAATGTCAAGATGGCATCTATGCTGCATGATCAAAGCTCTGTTGCTTCTTAATGTGTGTTAGAAGCACAAAACAAAGGGAGATGGTTCGGAACATAGTGTTACTGTGCTATCTTGACTTTTTTGAGCCTCCCTTCTCTCCTCACCATTGATGTCCTTGCTTTCCACTATAAATGCACAAGTCATTTGGAATTCACTCTCTCCAGCACCTGGAATTCTTTAGTTATAATATTAAAAGTCTAAGCAAAAAGCAATTGCTTTCTTGATATGGATTTTCATCATTTCCCTATCCGAAAAAAAATTCGTTTTCAGAAAAGTTACCCTGATTTTTTCATACAGTTCTCTGCTCAAAACTTGCATACAAACATTTTATGTTCCTGTGAAATATACTAAGCATTGTCTTTCAAAACATTATGGAACATATAGCATCTTATAGGGAATCTTTTCCTTTTCCTTGTCTTGGTTCCAAGGCATTTTACTGTATCCTGAAGAAATGGAAATAAAACTATGTATGGAAAATGTTTTTTCCAGCTGATTGGATATAGAAAACTTGGGAATTACTAACTTTTCACATTCATCATATTTGCTTATGAAATACAGTTTGATGTAGTAGCTAAAGCATCAGCCTAAAACCAAGAGACCGTGACTTCTAATCCCCCCCCTCCTTAGGCACAAAACCAGCTGGATAATCCCAGGCCAATCAGCACTGAGAAGGAGGCAATACCACTATGAAGAAACATTGCCAAAGGAATTATGACGCCTAATCCAGAAAGTCACAAGAATCAAACTGACTCAGAAGGGTAAAAATCTTGTTTGTACCTGAAAGCCTGGATATACTTTTTAAGATAAATCTTTTGCTAGATATCTGTCAGTTTAAATAAATATATCGTTTCTTAGTCTCTTGATTCAAACAAGAATGGCTTGCTTTCTTGAAATACTTTCATTCCTTGATTTAATGATTCCTTAATATCACCTTCATTTTATTGGCAAGTCTACATGTATACAGAACAAAGCCAGAGGAGGAGTAAGAAATGTTCAATTTGCTGAAGCCTAGACAGAACATCTATCTATTTTCCTTTTTGTCAAATTAAGAACTGAATCTAATTTAATGATGAAAAGTCTGTATATCTCTTTTAATTAAGAGGTATAGACTGGATTGTGCTTGTTTTTACATGGTTTTTCTCTAACATTATTGCACTGACACAAAGCAGATATTTGTAATTCAGCCAAAATGGATAATCATTATTGATATTTGATGTGAAATCTTTGTACAGTATTATAATCCTCCATTACTTAAAAGGAAAACATTAGCATTCCTCTGTTTTGTTTGGAGTTTTGTCACAGAAGACATCAACCATACACATTCTTTTAAGTCCCAATTTAGAGAACTATCTTGGAGTAATATAAAAGTTGACGAATACAGAATATAGAACATTAGAGTTGGAAGTCCTTGGAAATCTTCTAGTCCAACTCCCTGCTCAAGCAGGAGACCCTATACTATTTCAGATAAGTGGCCGCCCAGTCTCCTCTTAAAATCCTCCAGTAATGGAGCAACTTCGCACGACAAACTGTTCCACTGGTTAATTGTTCTGTCAGAAAATTTCTCCTCAGTTCTAGGTTGCTTCTCTGATTGATTAGTTTCCATCCATTGCTTCTTGTCTTGTCTTCTGGTGCTTTGGAAAATAAGTTGAGCATCCTTCTTTGTGGCAGCCCCTCTTATATTGAAACACTGCTGTCCTGTCACCCCAGTTCTTTTTTTTTCACTAGACTAGACATACTCAATTCCTACCTGTAATCATTTTTTGTGCTCTTCTCTGCACTTTTTCCAAAGTCTCAACATCTTTTTTATATTGTGGTGACTTCACCTGCAGTTCTACTAACAGCCACATCCCCATAAACCATCTTGGTAGATGGACCAAACAAGGTGAAGGTGGCTGTCTAGTCTTCGACCTTCACTGAGATAGGGAATTTGTCTATCCTAACATATGAAATCTGGCCCTGAGAGTCTGAGTGAGGGAAAGAGATGAATGGTCAAGGAGGAAGGACAAGCAAGCCTTGTAAAGTGTTAAGGACATGACAAGACACTTAGACATCATGATCATCCACTGCAGCAAGAAAGGTAACTGTTCTGACCCGCTCCTCTGTCCAGTAACGAATGCCAAGACAAGCTTAACTGGAATGTCACAGCACTTTATTAGCAAGAAACCAAAACCTTGGTGGCTGAAAGCCAAGCATAACAAACAGATAAGAACCTTGGCAGCAACTCAGACTTCGACAGATAACAGCTTCTCCAGCGTTAGGAATGACGTTGACTCCTGCAAAAGGGGCGTGTGCACAAGCATTCCTTTTATAGTCTTGAGAGGAGCCTAATTACCACCAGCTGAGTGCAATTACCTCCTGTAACTGCGCAACTGTTCCTTACGCCTATTAGCTCTCCAGTGCCGGGCATCCAGGAACAACTCCCTTGGCTCCTCCCCACTGTTCCAATGCATAACTTCAGGATCACACTCCCTTGTCTCCTTCCCACTGGTCCAAGGCTCAGGCATCTAAGAGAGCCGAGGTGGTGCAGTGGTTAAATGCAGCACTGCAGGCTACTTCAGATGACTGCAGTTCTGCAGTTCCGCTGTTCAAATCTCAGTGGCTCAGGGTTGACTCAGCCTTCCATCCTTCCAAGGTGGGTAAAATGAGGACCCGGATTGTTGGGGGAAATATGCTCACTCTGTAAACCGCTTAGAGAGGGCTGAAAGCCCTATGAAGCAATATATAAGTCTAACTGCTATTGCTATTGCTATCTCCTGGTGGCCAGCCAGCCTCTCTGCACTTTGCTCGGAGCCGGAACCCTGTCCAGGGTCTTCCACATCCTCCAGAACCGACTCATAGGGCCTCTCACTGTCAGAGTCTGATGGCAGGTCGAATGGCTCCTGCTGGGCCGCAACAGGTAACCATAACAGTTCTCTGTGCCACTGGATTAAGGTCTCTTCTGTCAAGAGAGTGGGATTGCTACTATACAATAGCTGTTCCACTTAAGACACCATCATGCACAGTTTCTGCCGTGCAATTCATCTTCATCTACATCTCTCAATTCATCTGCAGATCATATGAGTCAAAACCAAATTCATTGAGCCTTGTGGTGTTGGAGAAGTGCTGAAGCAAAAGTTGGTGATAACTACTAGCAGTTGCAACCACAACCTACACATGGGTGGCCCTTGGACTTTTGGTTATTTGTCTCAGTAACTAGGACAGGAATGACTGGACATTCCTTCTAGGATAACATTGCCCACTCTAACAGAAGGAAGGATGTTAGAAAAAGTACCCTAAACCTTTCCTGCCCTACAACATCTGGCTAAAAAACTGCAGATGGCAGATTACTTTATTGGCAGTTGATCATAAAAAAAAACAAATTAAAAACCCTCATTTTTAGAGCCTGGAACCAAGATGAGACATGATAGACAAAGAGACTCCTAGCAACCAAACTTTGCTGATATAGCATTGACATGGCTACACTGAGTGAGACCACCAGACGGTTCATTACAGAAAGCAGCAAGTGGATATACATCCTTTTGGAACAGGAAACCACAGACTGACAAAAAGAGTCTATGAATATGTTTATGCAGTCAAAACTGTTCTGCTGAAGAACATCTCTGCTCTACTGACCAGAATAAATGAATGCATTATGAAGTTCCTCTTCCCTCTCAGGAAATCCTGGTATATTACCATTGTCAGCATCTATAACAAGGTCTCATGAAGCCAGAAGAAGACAAGGAAGTTTTCATCAAGGACCTGGATCAGATTATTTGCCCAGCCAGGTGGCAAACTCATCATTCCGATGAACTTTAGTGGGGACAGACTTCCGTCTCCTGCTATGTGGTATATGAGCTTTATAAGATCTGTATATCATACCCCAATCAGTTTGTGGTTTTAAATCATAACATTCTTGTATTTCACAGACAATATTTGAGAGATTCAGTCATGCTGCAAATTTTAGATGCCAGACACAATTACATCATTCTGAGAGTGAGATGGGTGGTACCTACATTTGACAAACAAACAAATAAAGTCATCACAGCTATGTTGATAGAATCTTTAACAAGGAGGCCGGATTAACACTGTTTTCAGTAATCCAGATTTTCATTGCAAAGAAGCAGGATTGGGTGTGGACAACTACCCTCAAATAGATACTATTTCTGAAGAGTTCTATGGAGACATGGCAATTTTCTTTTTACTACAATAGTTAAAAGCAGCATGTTGTTCTGCATGATTTAGGATTCGAAATGTAAATGAGCCCCCTTTCAATTACCAATTATGTTCTCTATTCCATGTTGTGGAAAGATTCAGCTGCCTTATTTCATGTTCCCACAATAAATATACAGAAAGAAAATTGATATGCTAATTTGTCTATTATTTTTTTAAAAAAAGATGTTACTACATAGAATATTAGCATGGTCTGTTTCAGTCTGGAAAGTATAATGTTATTTTATAATAAAAAGAGCTTGCAGTGCTAATTAACAGTATAGCAATCGCAATAAAATTGTTAAGCACACCATATTACATATTTAATTTAAATGGGAAGTGATAAATGCTGGATGTTAAATCAATACTAATCAACTCTTCCAAAACTTCTGCTAACTGCCACATCTTCAGTTCTATCTGGACTTACAACAAAAGTGAATTTTAGGAATGTGCAGTGCTTTGGACAGGAACAGGAAAATGGCATTCTTCTGCAATGCAACAGCTGTGTCTTTTCCTCTATGTACATGACAGCTACAAAAGACAGCTGCATGATTTGGGGAAAAGTTGTGGTTTCTTGAAAGAACTGCAGACAGACCCAAAATGCTTCAAATCCCTAGAAAAGAGATATTGCAGAGTGCAAACCTAGCAAAGAGATATTGCAGAGTGGCCTTAAGAAAAATAATTTGTTGTTAGTTACGGAGTCGTGTCTGACACCTCACGATCCCATGGACAAGAAGATCCTCCAGATCTTCCTGTCCTCTACCATTCTCTGGAGTCCATTTAAGCTCATGCCTACTGCTTCAGTGACTCCATCCAGGCACCTCATTCTCTGGAAAAAATAATTAGAACGTCCCCAAATCTTCTTTAGATGTAGATATAGATTTATTAACATTTTTATGCTGCCCACTCCCTTGGGACTCTGGGCAGCTTACAGACAAGACAAAAGAAACACATATTAAAAATTTAAAAGAAGGATACAAGTATTAAAATTTCACACCATGCATACTGTTAGAATGGGGCTGGATATTAATCAACAGCCCCAGGCCTGCCGGAACAGCCAGGTCTTAGTGGCTTTGCGGAAGGCCGGAAGAGTAGTAAGGGTCTGGATCTGTACGGGTAGATCATTCCACAGGGCCGGAGCAGCTACAGAGAAGGCCCTCTGCTGGGGAGCCGCCAACCGACATTGACTGGCTGACAGCACCCGGAGGAGGCCCAATCTGTGTGATCTTATTGGTCTTTGGGAGGTAAATGGCAGGAAGTGGTCTCTCAAGTAGCCAGGTCCTAAACCATGTAGGGCTTTAAAAGTAACGACTAGCACCTTGAAGCGCATCCGGAGACCAATGGGGAGCCAGTGCAGCTTGCGGAGGATAGGTGTAACATGGGTGTATCTAGGTACACCCAATATCGCTCGCGCTATTGGAGCAGTGTTCATCATAAAGGGCAATATCAATTCATATTTCATTCAGAAGGAAATGATTTTGGTTATACAAACCTCGTGCATCTTTATTATCAATGAGGAAAATTAATATCATTATAAGTAAATCTGGCACCAAAGTAATGATTTATAGTTTATTGCCTACCTATCCAAGCTGATGATACTTTTTGGACTGTCAAAACGTGTTGTTTGTTATCAAATTAGTAACAATAAAGGTTTGTTGATGGTCTACTGCAGTGATGGCAAACCTTTTAGACACCAAGTGCCCAAACTGCATGCGCACATGCCCAAAGTGAAAGATGTGCACACATGTATGCACAGCAGAGACCTGGAGACTAGCTGGCCGGCAGAAGGCAGGGAATTCCATCCCAGGGCGACAACAGGTAAGATCTTTTTGTTTTGTGAGCTTCTGTTTTGTCGTTTGCAGGGAAACAGTAGCTCATAAAGAAACACCACAGAGATGTGACCTGGGGCAACAGCATATGTGCCAGGAGAGAGGCTCTATGTGTCACCTGTAGCACACCTGTATCAAAGGTTCATTATCACGAGTCTACTGTATACGCTGCATTCCAATACATGAGCAGAAGGTTATATAGTATTCTAACTTGAATTTCTACTATAACACAAAAAGGGGGGGCTGGGAAAAGGCATGCAAACAATTAGCATAACAAAAGTTTGTCAATCTTTATAATGTTATATATTCAAGTAGCTGAAGTATAACAATGAATCAACAATGGGAAAATGTTTTCCTTTTCTCCCTTTTATGTTCCTTCTAAAGGGTTTAGAATCAACATGGTTAACAAAAGAAGAGTGCTCAAATATATTACTGATGAATAGTTAATCCTGCTTCAAAATGTTCATGTTGCATTTTCTTTCCCACCTTAACTCTCTCTCTCTCTCTCTCTCTCTCTCTCTCTCTCTCTCTCTCTCTCTCTCTCTGTGTGTGTGTGTGTGTGTGTGTGTGTGTGTGTCTGTCTGTCTCTGTCTCTGTCTCTTTCATGATCACGTGAAGTGTTAATATCACTTTATAATGCCTTGGTAGGGCCACACTTGAAATACTGCATTCAGTTTTGGTTGCCACAATGTAGAAAAGATGTGGAGACTCTAGAAAGAGGGCAGAGAAGAGCAACTAAGATGATTAGGGGACTGGAGACTAAAACATATAAGGAACGGTTGCAGGAACTGGGTATGTCTAGTTTAATGAAAAGAAGGACTAGGGGAGACATGATAGCAGTGTTCCAATATCTCCGGGGTTGACACATAGAAGAGGGAGTCAAACTATTCTCCAAAGCACCAGAAGGCAGGAAAACAATAGGTATAAACTAATCAAGGAGAGAAGCAACTTAGAACTGAGGATAAATTTCCTGACAGTTAGAACAATTAATCGGTGGAACAGCTTGCCTCCAGAAGTTGTGAATGCCCCAACACTGGAAGTCTTTAAGAAGATGTTGGATAGCCATTTGTCTAAAATGGTATAGGGTTTACTGCCTAGGCAGGGGGTTGGAGTAGAAGACCTCCAAGGTCCCTTCCAACTCTGCTATTGTATTTGTACCTCTCATTAGCTTTGCTGATCTCTGATGAACACACAAATTGTTTGCAGTGTATGCCACTAAAATGAATAATGTGGAAGGCTAAATGACTTTTTTCCCAACACATAAAACTTTGTTCTTGAATTAATCTGTTTAATCAATTCTTAAAGGCACTGAAACATAAACTACCTAAAAGAATTGAAAGAAGAATAAGAGATTAAAAACAAAAACATGTCCCAATTATACAAGGTTCATTAATGACACATGAAGCCAGATTGTTTACCTGGAAAATAGTTCTCACTCCTTGTACATTATCCTTGGACCATTAAATGAAGATGGAACAATAAGACTGAGTGGGAAGCATCTCCTTTTCACACATGATTGTTTCATTCCAGAGAAATTACATAAGTGCTGGATCTGCACATTGACTCTGTTATGGGCTTTTCTAGACTACAAATCCTTTCAAGATTTGTTTTTCAGAATTGGACTGCTACGTGCCCAAAGGATAGGATAATTAGCAAAGTTATCTAAACAACGTGGGGCAAAAATAAACACATATGCTTTCTAAGCTAAACTTTGCCATCAAAAGCTTTAATCACTGAAATCATAATTAAAGCAGTGTAACCTTAACAGAGCACAAGGTAATGATTCATTGACTAAAAGAGCTTGACAGGCATGCAAGTACCACAAGATTAAATGTGTTTTCCTGTGTTTTCTAAATTTCAATTACAGCTTGGATTGAAGTCCTGATTTGGCATTGTGCTGGAATATCTTCCTTTATCCAGCTGCACCCACTCCCCCCAGTTTAGTTTTGGTTTTACATTTGGTTCTCATATTTCCATACATCCCATGACTCAGCTGCTAAAACATATAATTGATCTCTTGGAATATGAAACTTTGCCTGGCATTGGCCCAGCTGTTTTCTCAGCTAGGCTTAGCAGAAGAGGTATCAGTGGGAACCAATACAGAAATTGCTTTCTTGCTGATTTCACCAAGTGTCCATTTAAGTCATGTGCTGTTGAAGGAGGATTGTTTCAATGTGCCAAGTGTTGTGATTCCAACTTCAAGGAAATCCATGTGAATAATATTTTTTTATATCCCAAAAATTGTAACCATGAGACTTCCTGCCAAAATCTAAGTTTATTTCCTCCTTTGACAGAATTATTATTGTGGTTCGTTGCCTAGTCATCCAGATGTGGATTTGGCATTTTTGTCTGCCTATTGACTCTTTCCCAAGGACCTGAGATAGACAGATGTGGATGTTTGATCGTGTTACAGATATTGTCACAGGATGTGTTGTTTCAAGTAAAGCTGCCTTTTGCAATAGACTGATGGTGAATTTGACAATCCTGATGATGTTCTAGTGGTGCTCCAATTGTTTTGGGATTCATAAAATTTGGACTAGGTGTTACAGACAGATGAGTTCACATCTGGCTATACAATTACACCTAAAGAATGCTCAATAATGGCTCTATTTTAAGTTGCAGGGAAATCTTGATTTAGAGCCACAAGGCTCTGTCTTGGGTCCTGTGCTGTCCAATATTTTTCTCAAAGATTTTTTTTTTTAAGGGACACACAATATTTGCAGATTACACAGGGCTGGGAGAGGTAGCTAATGCCTTAAAAAGGAGATAATATTCAGAAAGATCTCAACAGGTGTGAGAGGAAGACAAATTGATAGGGTGGATTTATTAGAGAGAAATATAAAAAGCCTAAATTCCAACATAAACACCCTGAATGCATGTTCCACAAAAGTATGTTCATTTTTGGATATGCTTTTCCTCAATGCATGTAGTCTTCGATTTATAAAATTTGTTTAGTGGCCTTTTGAAGTTGCAATGGTCTTTTTTAAAAAAAAACAAACAAAGTAACTTAAGACCATTTTTCACGCTTATGTCCATTTCAGCATCTTAATGGTCATGTGATTTACATTCGGATTAATAACTGGTTCATATTTATGACAGTTGCAGTGTCCTGGGTCATGCAATCCACTTTTGTAATCTTCTGACAAGCAAAATCAATGGTCAAGTCAGATTCACTTAACAACCGTATTACTAATTTAGCAACTGCAGTGATTCACTTAACAAATGTGGCAATAAAAGTCACTGAACAAGTTTCTCATTTAGCAACATACATTTTGGGCACAATTGTGGTCGTAAGTCAAGGACTACCTATATAAACTGGTTGTTTACCAGGCGTAATGGCCACTCCATTCAGCCAACCCCAAGTGGCCCAATCTCCACCATACTTAATTAGCAAAGTCATTTCTGGTCATGTTCTTGGGTAAAATCTTCCCAGAAAAATCTAAAAATTCCCTTCCACTGAAATCTGTGGCAAATTTCCTTTGTATCAAAATGTATTATATTTTGAAAACTCCTCTAATTTTTTTTTCAAACAATGGGTAGAAAGTTTTGCATCATGTGATTAAAAGGAGGAATTAAAAAAGCTTTTGCAAATAACAGGTCTCACCTGCATTCTTTTTTCAGATTATAACTTTTTTATTTTCTTTAAAAAAAACACACAAATATGTCATCATTTGTCAATCATTAAGACATTGAAGTACAATTTTTTTTTGTTGTGTGTACCCCTCCCTCCCTCTACCCCCCCACCCCCCCTCCTCCTTTCCCCCCCCCCCGACTTCCCAGAACCCGTACACGGTATGGATTTTTAACTAACACAGTCTAAAATCTATTGAGAAAAAAGAAATAAAGAAATTAATGACATTCTAGATTGACCTTAGCTTCTTCTTACTGAACTGACTTTTAACAGTTTAAATCATTTCTGATCTTAAGCATAGGCTAACTGGAATTTCTTAGTCCCGTATTTATTTTGTATATAGTCAATCCATTTTTTCCAGTCTCGTTTATATCTCTCATTTGAATGATCTTTGAGATATGCCGATATTTTAGCCATTTCAGCTAAGTTTGTTACTTTCAATGTCCATTCTTGGATTGTAGGCAAGTCTTCCTTCTTCCAATATTGCGCCACCAACAGTCTTGCTGCAGTTATCAGGTGCAGAATCAAATTGGTCTCTACCACTGTAAAGTCAGTACATATACCTAGTAAAAATAACTGAGGACTAAACTTTATCCTTCTTTTAAAAACATTTTGCATGACCCACCATATTTTTATCCAAAATGCCTTAACCTTTTGGCAGGTCCACCATATATGATAATATGTAGCATCGAGAGAACCACACCTCCAACATTTAGGCTGTACATTCGGATACATAGAAGCCAACTTTTTAGGATCTAAATGCCATCTATAGAACATCTTGTAAAAATTTTCTCTCAGATTTTGAGCTTGTGTAAATTTCACATTTCTTACCCAGATTCTTTCCCATGTATCCAACATTATTGGTTCCTCAATATTTTGAGCCCATTTTATCATACAATCTTTAACTAATTCTGTTTCCGAATCCATCTGTATTAATACATTATATATCCTCTTTATATGCATTAAGCTTTGATCTCTTATTTGTTTAAACAGATTATCCTCAACTTGAGTAAAACCAATTTTTTGATCTATTTTCCACCTAGCCTGTAATTGCCCATACTGGAACCATGTTTGAACTACCTTCTCCTCTTTTAATACCTCTAAAGATTTTAATTGTAATACCCCCCTTTCCGAGGTAAGAAGCTGTCTGTAAGTAATTCTGTCCTGTTTTTGTGCTGTATTCATATTTTCAATTGCGTGTCTAGGAATTGCCCACATGGGTATCTTGTCATTTAATTTATATTGGTATTTCTTCCAGACCCGCAATAAAGCATTTCTTAAAATATGACTTTTAAAGTTCTTATCCAATTTTTTGTTGAATAACAGGTAAGCATGCCAACCAAATACCAGATCGTGTCCCTCAATGTTCAATATTCTATCATTGGTTAAATGAATCCAATCACTAATTACAGATAATGCCACTGCATCATAATATAGTTTTAAATTAGGTAGTTTCAATCCTCCTCTCTCACGTACATCTTGCATTATTTTCATCTTTACCCTCGGCTTCTTTCCTGCCCACACAAATTTGTTGATACCCTTCTGCCATTCTAAAAGGTTCGCATCTTTTTTAAGTATAGGTAACATTTGGAAGAGAAATAAAAATTTTGGTAAAATGTTCATTTTCACTGCCGCTATCCTACCCAGCAAAGATAAGTGCAATTTCTCCCATTTTTTCATCTCTGTCTGTATGCTATGCCAAAGTGGTTCATAATTATGCTTATATAATTTCCCATTTGAAGTTAAAATATTAACTCCAAGATATTTGACTTTTTTAACTACCTCACATCCTAGCATCACTCCTAATTCTTCCTTTTGTTTAATATTCATATTTATAGCTAATATTTTGGTTTTTCCTAAGTTTATTTTAAAGCCAGACACTTGACCATATTGATTAATCATATTCATTAAAACCATACTGGATTCCTGCGGTTGTTCCAATATTATGACCAAATCATCCGCAAAAGCGTGGACTCTATATTCTTGCTGCCTAATCTTGATCCCTTTTAAACCATCCAAGCCCCGTATTTTATTCAACAATACTTCCAAAGTTATAATAAACAATAATGGGGACAAAGGACAGCCCTGTCTTGTACCTTTTCCAATTTGAAAAGAGTCTGTTAGACTTCCATTGACTATGATTTGTGCTGTTTGCTGTTGGTATATTGCTTTAATTGACTGTAAAAAATTATCTCCTATCTGCATTTTTTGCAGTATCTTCAACAGAAATTGCCAGTTAACTCGATCAAAGGCCTTCTCAGCATCCAAAAATATAAACGCAGCAGGGATCTGGTTGTTCTTTCCCAAATATTCTAATGCATTAATAATTAATCTAACATTACTTTTCATCTGTCTCCCTTGTATAAAACCTGTTTGGTCCGTATGTATCAATTGTTGAGTGACCAACATTAACCTATTTGCTAATATTTTAGTAAAAATTTTATAATCTACATTCAGTAATGAAATAGGTCTATAATTTTTGGGTTGAGTAGTATCTTGATCTTCTTTGGGTATCAAAGATATAAACGCTGTCTTCCAAGATGGAGGGACTTTACCTTCCGTTTGAATCATATTAAATAATTCTCTAAGAGGTTCTACCATTTCTAACTGTAAGTTTTTATAGTAAACCGCTGTCAAGCCATCTGTACCTGGTGCTTTCCCTGACTTTAATTGCTTAATTACCTGCAGGATTTCCCCCGAGGTTATTGGTTGATTCAATTTTTGTCTGTGTTCTTCTCTAACTGAAGGTATTTTCTCTTTGTCTAAATATTTGTCTATGTCTAAACCATTAATTTTATCCCCTTTATACAGTTCTGTAAAAAATTCCCAGAAAGCCTTTTGAATCTCTTCCTGTTGAAACACCTCCTTCCCTCTGTAAATCAGTTTAGATATATTTCGAGTTTTCCTTTTTTTCCTAATCTGATAAGCTAACCATCTGCCAGGTTTGTTTGCATTACAAAAAGTATTGTGTTTTGCATATAATAGATTAGTAGCCACCTGGTCAGAGATCAACATGTCAAATTGAGATTTTAATATGTTAATAGCTTCCTTAACCTTTGTATCGTCTGGGTTCATTGTTAACTCCAGCTCTTTTCTCTTAATTTCCTCTTCCAGTTCTGTTCGTTTTAACCCTTGCCTATTTCTATGTGTTTTATTTATATTCATCAAAACTCCTCTCATATACGCTTTGCTTGCGTCCCATACAAATTCCATAGATGTACCCTTATTCATATTCAAAACAAAATATTCAGATAGTAATTTTTTACAATCATTAATATACTTTTCATATCTAAATAAGTTTTCATTCAATCTCCAAGACCTTCTTGCCTGCACTACCCTTCCCAACTCCATCCAAACTGGGTTATGGTCCGAAAGGATCCTAGCTGCAATCTTTGTTTTCTTGACCCTAGAAAGCAAATCATTAGTGGTTAGAATAAAATCAATCCTTGAGAGGGATTGATGCCTGTCCGAGAAGAAAGTGAAGTCACATTCCTCTGCATTTCTTTCTCGCCAAATATCTCTCAATTCAAAATCATCCATAATGTCAAAGAAAGATTTGGGTAACTTTGCTCGCATCTTGGTATTTAGGCGGGAAATCTTCTTATCTCTCTTAGTGTCTATCACTCCATTCCAGTCACCCAATAGTATACAGGAACTATAGTCCCACTGTACTAATTTGGCATGAAGATTTCTATAGAATCTATCTTGCTGTTGATTGGGAGCATAAATTCCCAAAAGTAATGTCTTTTTCCCTTCTAAGATTAAGTCTAAAGCAATATATCTTCCGAAGGGATCTGCTTCTATTAATTCAGCTTTCATATCTTTTCTTAAGTATACAACTATACCATTCTTCTTTTCCATAGCAGAAGCTGCAAAATGTTGACCAAGTTTTGAGTTGATCAAATATTTTTGATCAGTTGACTTGATATGAGTTTCTTGCAAACAAATTACATCGTTCTTAAACTGTTTGAGATAATGAAATATTTTCTTCCTCTTCTGTGGAGAGTTCAGTCCGTTGACATTCCATGTTAAAATCTTAGTTGTCACCTGCATTCTTAAAAGCCATGTTCATATAGTATTTTTACTGACAGACATTCTGATTTGCATTTCTATCCCTGCTCATTCATTTAGAATGGTGGAAGTTTAATACAATGTTTTTGAACCATAGCAATTTTAATGGTGGCTGGACTTCAACTCCCAGAATTTCTTAGCCAGCATGCTTATCTTAAAGTTGACAAAGTTGAGAAACACTGCTCTAATGTATGACATATATTGCTTTTTCACTCCTTTAATTATATATAATAGTAGCCAAGGTATATGATGCAACCTCCTCCACTTCCTATATTTCAATTAAATCCCAACAATCATAATGTGATCATTCCTCCCAGTGGCCTTTCACACAAATGCCACAATCAAAGGACTATCATGCCTTGACATTTTTTTTTCTTTTTCCTGACAATCATTTATCTAATTTCTCTGCTGCAAATTGGCTGGAAAAGGTGAACCGTTATTTATGGCCATGGCTTATTACAAACAAGGTAACTAAGCCACCATCCCACGAAGCAGTTAGTCTCATTAAACCTTGCAATTATATTCATACCAATACTTATGATTTATTTCCAGCTTTCCTCTTTTTCAAAACTTGCCTCTTAGTAATTAAACAGGAACTGACTGGAAACAAAGTTGATTACATAAATCTGGAGCTGTTCTCCAATATTTTCATCAGCTGATTTGAGACAATCAGCTTCATTTCCATTAAGAGAGGAAAAAAACTGTGTTGTAAGGAATAAAAAAAAGTACTGAGAGCTTGCATTTGGGTATATCTTAGTGTAAATGCTGCAGAAGGCAAGAGAATCAAATCTAGGAATAAACATAGATAACTGAGGTTGCGTAATGTAGCCTGGTGGCTTTTATTCCTTTAAGAGAAAGCCAGCCTGGAACATTATTGCTATTTCAATGGGATGCAAGTTCAAATGGTCATTATCTTTCAGAGGAATTACAAATGCAATTTGGTTCAGACATGAGCAAAACTGGACAAATTTAATTTGGTTACTGAACAAATAGGCAGATGCAGCAACAGTACATTGCCTGCTTAGTTTCTGTTTATTATTTCAGTTCAAATATCATGTGGCATCTGCTCCCAGGATCAACAACAGGACCTGATCCAAACCATCAACAGGCATTGTTCATGTTTTCTTAACCAATATGAAGGAGAGCCAGACAAGATGTTTTGTTTGTTTATGAATATATTTTAGCAGGTTTCTATGCAGTTCTAATCATGTCTGAACTTGGCTTATGGATTCCAGAAGAGTAATAAGGTTTAAAAAATATAACATAAATATAACAACATAATAATATTGTAAAAGGCAATAAACCATCATATACAATTGTAATCCCGTATAGCGCATGCCTTAGAGTGGAGACTGTATATGTGTGTTTATAGCTTTTTTATGTATTGATATATAGATGTGGGCTTATCATGTTTTGCATTACAACAACCAAAAGTCAAGACATTGTACCCTACTTAAGTGTTTGTTTAGAACAATATTATCAAGTAGTTTGTCTATATTTTTTATGTCAGCACATAGACAAAGGTACATCTTCCTTACATTTAGATTTCATTATTACTACTTTTAGCATCTGTCTTCCACATCCAATATTTGAACTAAGCTTAAGAAGAGTATATCTTTTTATTTGGAACAAATTTTGTTTGCATACATTTTCTTGCCCCATGCTTTGACATTCCATTTTCCAGATATCTAATCAAATATGCAGAGAAATGCTAAGATGTGAACATTTCGAATATATAGTGTATATATACTATAGGCACGTTGATTTTTTTTCTGTTTATACTCATTCCTGATATTGATATGCCTTTCAGGTACTGAAAAGGAATAAAGTGATAGATATTCCAACAAGCTCTGAGTGATAATGAAATGACAATAAGGCTATAAAGTATATTTTAAATGTTGGTTGGATGGGAGACATTATTAGGAGGTCAACTTAGCTAGTTTCTGGATATGATTCCCATATTAGAATTTCCACTTTCTCCTTAATCAAGAGTTATTCCTTAACTTGTTTATATTTTATTACACTTTAGCACCTAGTAACAAAAGTTGTCTCAATAAATGTTGACACACAAAAAATCTAAAGATAACACAAAGCTAAGATCTTAGAACTAAATGTTAATATTCTTAACCTCAATCAGAATAGAGCTAGAAGGGATCTTTGAGGTCTTCTAGTCCAGCCGCTGATCAAGCAGAGACCCTATACTATTTCAGATAGGTGGCTTTCCAGTCTCTTTTTAAAAGCCTCCAGTGATGGAGCACCCACAACTTCTGAAGGCAAGTCATTCCACTGGTTAATTGTTCTCACTGTCAGGAAGTTTCTCCTTAATTCTAGATTGCTTCTTTCCTTGATTAGTTTCCATCCATTGTTTCTTGTTCTGCCCTCTGGTGCTCGGAAAATAAGTTGATCCCCTCTTCTTTCTGATAGTGCCTCAAAAATTGGAATACTGCTATCATGTCTCCCTAGTCCCTCTCTTCTCTAGACTAGCCAAACCCAAATCCCGCAACCATTCTTCATATATTTTTGTCTTCAGGCCTTTAATCATCTTAGTTGCTCTTTTTTGCACTTTTTCCAAAGTCCAAGGTGACCAGACACCCCGCTTTTGGCGGGACAGTTCCGATTTTTAACAATTTGTCCCGCGTCCCACAGCTCTTTAAAAAAGTCCCGATTTTTGGAAATAATGCACGACAAGCTAGGGAACGGCGGGAGAACGGGAAGGAATATATGGTTTTCGGTAGCCATGTGGCTATTGTGGAATACGCACTGTCCTTACCAGGAACTTATGCTGTGACTGAACGCGTTTTTTCTACAGTAAATAAAGTGTGGACATCATAAAAATCACAATTAAGTGTTGAGACTTTGAAAGCCATTTTATGTGTGAAATATAATTTAACAAATTCTTAAACAACGACAGCAATCTACTAAAAAAAATTCACTCAAATGAGAAATATGTCAAAGAATAAAATAATACTATACATAATTTTTTTAATGTATTATATTTGTAAATTGTATTTATGTTGAAATTAAGAAAAATATATTACAATACTATTTTTGCATTCTTTGAAAATTTTTGTTGCTCCATATAGACCACATTTTTAATCAAGACACCTCCCCCAGGTCAATGGTGTCCTACTTTACCAATGTTAAAATCTGGTCATCTTACCAAAGTCTCAATTTCTTTTTTGTAAGGTGGTGACCAAAAGTGGATGCAATAGTATTCCATGTGTGGCCTTACTAAGACTTTATAAAGTGGTACTAATACTTCACATGATTTTGATCCTATGCCTCTGTTTATACAATCAAGGAATGTATTAGTTTTTTTGGCTGCAGCCGTACACTGCTGATTCATATCTAAGTGATTGTACATTAGGACTCTAAGGCCCCCCCCTCTCTTTTTTTGGAGTTTTCTGATTGCACATATTCAGAGTGCTGCAAATTGGCAAAAATTGCAAAATAAATGTGCAATGCGAAAGTCAGTTGTATAAATGCAGCATTGTGTCAGAGGAGGTATGTGCCAAGGACATAGGGTAAAAAATCGCTTTGGGTTCTGAAAGATGGGAGAGACAAGCACTAAAGTAGAATAAATATCAAATTGCAGCAAAGAGTAGCAGAAACTGATGTTATGAAATAAAAGCACAGAAATACTGGGTAATTTGCAAGGCTACTGCTATCAAAAGAGATCAGTGTAATTTTATACGTGAAATAACCCATTACTGGTTTAAAAAAACACATAGAGAAATAGCTCCAGGAATTTTAGTGCCCATAAATCCAGAAAACAATTGATGTCATAATACATGCATTAAAGTATTTTCATTTCTGTTGCAATAAATGAATGTAGCTGTAGGTCTGAAAATTTTATCTTCTCCCCTTTTGTTTATGGGAGATGGATGGAGATAGGAAGGAAAAGAGAGAGATATTGGATAGATACTCCTGGCATTATAAATCTGTCAGAGATGCTATAGCAAACTTAGTTGATTAGAATAAAAAGTATTTAAGATCAAAACATTTGTATAACACTTGATATAAATAAGCTACAGGAACAGTAACTCAGCTGACTTACATTTGAATTTTAGCTACTCTTCAGAAGACCTCTAAAACCAGCAAATAAATTATTGATATTTAAACAAAGGATTCAATAGAATAAATGAAAATAGATTTACTGATACCGTGCCTGTGTAATTTCCTATGGTATTCAAAATTGTCTGATTTAACTATGTTACTAAATCAACACATCACAAATGTTCCCGAAGAACTGCTTATTCTAGTATTAAAGGATACAATCAGGGGCATCTCTAACTTTCAGAACTGAATGTTTTATAATAATTTCTGTAAATTTACAAGGTTTCCGAGATGATCATATGAGTGGTTAGTTAAATACTACCTATCAAAAGTATCCAGAATGAAAATTATACCATTTTTAAATTAACTTAAAATTCTAAAGTTAGAGCAGTTCTTGTGATTCATAGTCCTTGTAGTCCATATGATTTATATTTGTGACCAATTTTGTTTTTTCTTTGTGGTCTTATACAAATCCTATTATTGATATTATTAAATGAATAATAAAAACTTTTTTTAGCTCAATTATGCAGTTTCTTTGTCAAAGACAATTTTTTTTAGGAAGATGCAAATAATTTAAAATATAGGTAACCTAGAATAACAGAGTTGGAAGGGACCTTGCAGGTCTTCTAGTCCAATACCTTCGTCAAGCAGGAGATCCTATACCATTTCAGACCAATAGTTGTCCAATCTCTTTTTGAAAGCCTCCAATGAGCACGCATAACTTTGAAGGCAAGCTATTTGACCAGAATACAGCTGGAGTGGACCTTGGGGGTCTTCTAGTCCAACTCCCTGCTCAAGCAGGAGACATATACCATTTCAGACAAAGGGCTGTCCAATCTCTTCTTATCTTCTTAGGTGATAACCAGTGAAAGATATCTGGCACCTTAATTTATAATCACAGAGAAATAGGAATCAGGAATATTAGCACCAGGGAAATGATATGGAATAGGTATGGAATCCATGGCGTATTATTTTTATCCGTATGGTTGAGGAAGTCATTCAACAACATATAACAATCATGATACAAAACCCATTTGCATCCTCTGCATCTTTCTTTCAAGTGCCACAAACAGTTTGAAGCATAGACAATTACTGGATTTGTCATTGTCATTGTTACAGAAGGTTTACTTCAATAAAGTATGGAACTACAACTGAGTGATTATCATCAGCTATTGCTAATATTGTACTTATCCTAGGTATTTTTGAAGTGAAAATATCACTAACCACAGCTAACTAGGTATCATGTCATTTTAAATCTATTACAAAGTGTTTTTACATCACAGGAGCATTGTAGGAACGATCAACAACCACACTTTGCTTGTGTATCTCTAAAAAAAGCAAATAAAAATGTAAAATTTTTGGAAACTGAATATTGGTATGCAGCAGATTTTGAACCATTGTATATTTATGGGTTCTAATAATAACAATCCAATTCTAACCCTACTCCAAAAAGAACAGCTGTTGCTATTGAATTGAATACGCTGTACATTTCCAAATAGCACATGGAGTAAAATATGCTAGTCTTCTAATGTACACAGACTAGGGGTAACATTAGCTAAAGAGCCCTATTTGAAGAGCATTTAATTATACAAAATATTTTTTATTTGTTTATATTCCATCTTTAGTTATTTTTTACAAATAAATCAAAGTGGCAAACATACCTAAATACTCCTTCCTCCTCCTATTTTCCCCACAACATCTCTGTGAGGTAGGTTGGGCTGTGAGAAAATGACTGCCCCAAGATCACCCAGCTGGCTTCCATGGCTAAAATTTTAGCTAACTTTAGTGATTGTTTTATTTATTATTGAGAAATCAAAAGTTATTCACCCATTATTTGATTTTATACTTGTTGTCAATCATTTTGCTATCCATTCTTCAGATACATCAATGATTATAGAAACATTGGCAATTCTACTATGGCATAACTATGACTAGGTATGAATCTATGAGGAAATGGGAAAATTTTAACTTTTCCAACATTAATTATGGATGTTTTTTATGTTTTCTCCCACTTTGCAAAAGAACTGTTATGTGATTAGCATTGAATTAATAACTGATTATTATCCACAATGATCTTATGTACAAACTTATGTACAAATTTTGTTCCAAATCATTTCCTGTAACAAAGGTTTGTGCTAAGATAAAAATACCTACAGAGGCAAGCTGCTTTTTGAACTAGCCATCTGCAGATAGCAGCTAGTTCCCAAACTTGGCATCTGTTGTCCATTTGGACAGCTGCTCTGGATGAAGGGAAATTGTTATCGGAGCACACAACATGATTAACAAATTAATATAATGATTCAATACAACAAGAACAGAGTCAATGGGGAGACCAAGCTTTGCAGTAACTTCTCAGAATATATGTAGTGGGCCAAATTGTATCCTTAGTTGCATGTGAATAATCTAATTGAATTCACTAGAGAGGTTGAGCTATAACTAGAAACAAAAAATTACTTGATAGTTGCATCACTATCATCTGATATATTTGGCTATTTGCTCACCATGTATTAAACATCCAACAAAACATATACAAATGCAAGTTTGAATTCCCCCCCCCAAAAAAGCCCCAAACCATTGAAATGACTTCTGCCTTTTAAAATGTTTCTAGATTTGTTAATTATTAATAAAGACAGGCATAAGGAATAACACTAATTCTTTTCCATGAGACTTTAAGTGGAAAATGTTTAGTCTTGCTCTCTTCAAGAGGTAGCCTTCTGCTGACAATGCATGAAATCCATATTTCAATATCAAAGAACTGTGTTCTTTTTTCTTTGCAAAAGATGACATTTGGTGGGATTAATCCTTAAATAGTATTTTTAGCCCAGGGGTTTCAAACTCACATCATCACAGCGGTGTCACGTGGTGTATCAGGGACTTTTTTCCCCTTCGCTAAACGAGGTGTGGCCACATCCACCCCTCGGGCAGGGGGTTTTACAGCCCTGTTTTAGCCTAGGTTGAACTGACAACAGCTAAGAGAAGAAGAAAGTGATATAATGATAGGGGAAGTATGCATTATCATTGATAGAGTTTGTAATAAGTAAATGTAAACAGTGCAGTAAAGCTTGGTATCTCATAACATACAGAATGCACATAGGAGCATCCATTACTCATATGCAGGTAAACTAAATAGATTTCCACTTTGCCTCTCCTCCACCCCAATTGTTCCCTTGTGCATCTCAAATAATTGTACTTAGTTGAAGTAATTTCTTTAGTATGAAGATGAGTTCCCCTTTGGAGCTATAGTCTTAATCACCTTTAGAGCTCCTCTATACATGCCTTTTAGCACAGCATCCCCCTTATTATTTCTTGTAAAAATATCTTCACCACAAGAGGGTGAGGCAAATCCTGATGTAAAACTAGTGCTAACTCTTCAAAAACAAGAGCTCCCACCAGTAGTGGGCTCTGGATCCCATTGCAACCGGTATAGTGCAACGGGGCCAGGTGTCCACCACATGCACATGTGCAGCATGCATGCAGTGCACATATGCATACTTACTGCCCACAATGCTCTGCAACGCCTCCACAATGCTCCAGCTGCTCGACAGAGCATCGCACAAGCGCCATACACTCCGTGCACGTACGTCCCGATCAGCTCAAATACAGATAAGGAGGACAGGTGGGTGAGCCCTCCAGATCACCATACTGGAATGGTACCTGGTGCCCCCAGCAGGCATCGGTATGCCCATACCAGGGCATACCAGTTGTATCCCACCACTGGCTCCTACCAGACAATCCATGGCAGAGAGAGGAAGAGGCCTGAGATGATATGGCCAAGAACAGTGACTCCTCAACATTTCTATTCATCTGTACTGGTGTGTAGGAATGACCTTGAGAGATGAGGGGAGGGAACGTATCGTCTATAGAGGCATTATAGACAGATCAAGAGGTTCAGAAAAACACACACACACAGGACTTCATCAGGATTAATTCATGTGGCTCTGTTTACTGTTTGGTGTACCTGGGAAGCCTAACGCCTGTTCTACATTTGTGTCTTTGGTGAAAGGAGACAAGAAAACTTCCTTTTTATATGTGGGTCTTCTGTCTTTCTATAAAAATCTTGATCAGCTGTTCACCTAGAGAACACAGTTGCCTGAAACCGTGTAGCCTCTTTTCAGTTGAAAGGATGTAATTGTAATTGAATAAAGTACTGTTGAAATGACTTGATTTTTCTGTAACCTTTCTTGTCAGAGAATTTCCTTCCCAGGGACCACTGGAAAGCCCTGGATTCTTGTGCAACAATCTTTTTAAAAAATTACTTCCCTGGAGTACGTAACTAGTAGAGGTATGGTTTAAGCCTAGTCTTATTTTATTTTTTTTCCTCTCCTAACTTTTGAAAAACATGATCTGCATGCATGCTATAATGATGCAATAATCAATATAGTGATTTTTTTTTTACACCTCAGCTGTTGAACAATACTAATCCAATGATTGCATCTTAATTACACAATTATGGACAAACACTAGATAGCAACTAAAAGAAACAAAAAATGCTGACACGTTTGCTGTTACCTAGCAGTTGGCTGATTGACAGATCAATACTTTTTTGGGAGAAGTATCCAAGAGCAAATTACAGATGAACACATGTCAGATGTGTCCCAATTTGTCCCCCATTCTTGAATTCCAAAATTACTTAGGCAGCAGCTACTTCATTGCAGTTAAGAGAGATGGATTCTTTGCCTCCATCTAGTGGTTGTTAGGTCAAAAGTATTTTGTGACACCCCCTCCCCTCTCCCAAAATTGGATGGTGCATCCAATTTTGGATACAAGCACTGTCTTGGCACTTATTCTGAATAGCAGCTTTTTCCGCAGTTGGTAACATTTTAATTGCAGCCAGGGACAACAGCCAATCATTCTCTTATATTGTTGTGTGCAGGAGCTGTATGGTTCTGCTCCAGAAATCTACATTAAGGATACTATATAAGAGCAATGCAATTTATGTCAATGTGGCACCAGGATGGGAGAAATAAAGTTAAACCTCAAGTTAATTGTCCTCTCAGCAGATCATTTGAAACCACAGTGGATGCTATTAAATAGATATGTTAAGTTTGTATGATCATTGAATTCTTCTAATGGACTTTGGCCAATTAACAAAATACAATAAATCTTTCAACTGGAGAATAATTTTTAAAATAAATTAAATTATAATTAGTACAGTTATATCAAGAATAACTGGGGTCTCCTCTCAAAATCAAAATCAAAAGTTTTGTAGCATTTGGATGTATCCAAGCTAACATATACAAGACAATGAGTTGCATAAAATAATCCAATTCTACCTGGGAATCTCCAAAGTGATAATTCTAGATGTACATTCCTTATAACCTGATAACTAATACAATATAGAATAATGTGTTTCTAAAGTACTAGAGTCACAGGGATAGATACCAACGCTTTTTCCTGAATTCAAACCTTAGTCTGGCTTAATCTGAATACTTCCATCATCTCATAATATCATTTGGGCACACCTATAATTTGAAATTTCAACACAATTATCTATATTGATTTCCATAGAAAGATACATCTCATCTGATACATGTACCCAAATCTTCACTGATGGAAACAACTATATCTAATTCCAAGACTCCCAAGGGTATGGTTCCCCCAATTTCATTCGAGTCAGAAGCACCAGAGGCACTTCCATCTTGAAAGGATTAGCCAGTGATATCACCATTGCCCAGGGGATGCCTGCTAGGGCTTCTTTCAATTCCAGTGTGTGGACATGGATTTAATAAATTTCCACTTCTGTCAGAAATAGAAAATTCTGAGCAAGTTTCTGAGCAAGCCATATCTAAGGGTTTATGGATCATGTGGCCCTTGATTTAGACCACCATGAACATATTGGACATCATGTTTTCCCAAATAATCAGCTTAATTAAACCAAGTTATGTATCTTCAGAAAATGTTCTTTATTTATATACTATAAATAATGGCAGGGAAATAAATTACAAGCCCTTCCAAGCAATTTATTGATGTCAGAAAAGATTGGTTTTCTGGACAACACATTGTCCACTCTTGTGTCCAACTTCTGAAATAGTATTGTACTTCTTGAGTTGGGTATTGCACTCTAATCTTGGCTGCTTTTGGTTGAAGTGCTTTGGAGCACCATGTTTAATTGTTTAAATTTTAAATATTAAAGTAGATGTACAGTTTTAAGAGCCAGTTTGGTGTACTGGCTAAGACATCAAGCCTGTAAGTTCTAGCTGGCCATTGGGTACAAAGCCTGTGGGGTAACCTTGAGCTAGCCTTAAGAAGGAGGCAATGGCACAGTACTTCTGAACAGCCTTGTCAAGGAAACTGCAAGGATTTGTCCATGTGGTCTCTGAGAATTGGGCAAATTAAATGGAAGGAAAAAATGTTGCCTTTATCTAGAAGTTTATTTGTGATTAATGATTGTACGGACATGTCCTTGGTGCTACTGTAAGTGTTGGTAGGGGTGTTGTCTCCTTGATAGTTCCTTTATTAGATTCCTTGAGAAAATAAGCAGCCCCACCAATACTGACAAGAAAAGCCAATGAATATAAACAGAGAGCAAGTCCCTTTCCCGTTCTGGAACTGAAGATGTTACCTAGCTTGATAATGAAATATCTGCAAGAAAACAGCACATATTTTCTTCTATTGGAGACATGGAAATGCTCAGCTACATTTACCTCAAATCTTGCAAGAAAACATGTAAATGCTGATGAATTTATTCCTAAAGAGGCAAAAAAGCCCCACCTTTAAGAATGAGAAGAGGACATAAAAGGAACCAAGAATTAATCACAATCACAGAAGATAATTGTGTTAAAAATATAGAAATGACCTAACTGCCATCCTTCAGCCTTGAAGAAAATGAGCTCATACACATTAACAAAAACTCTTGACTACATAACAAAAGTTCCATTACTATCAATGGAATTCCTTAAAAATAGCTATATATGTTTTGTAATAGATCAAAATAGATTAATCCAGTAACATTGTGGTTTAAAGCATAAGGAAGGTGCTTAAAAAGAAATGTTCCAGACCACACTATTTCAAGGAGGAGGAGGGGAAGGAGGAGGAGGAGGAGGAGGAGGAGGAGGAGGAGGAGGAGGAGGAGGAGGAGGAAGAAGAAGAAGAAGAAGAAGAAGAAGAAGAAGAAGAAGAAGAAGAAGAAGAAGAAGAAGAAGAAGAAGAAGAAGAAGAAGAAGAAGAAGAAAAACAAAAAGAAATGTTTTTTTCTTTTCAACATACATCTCATTCCAGATCCTGGGCATTGTAGAGGATCTATTTTTTAATTATAGTATTTCTAATTAAACCTACAGTATACTGAAATTCTCCACACCTTCTCTTCACACTATTATAATTATTCACAGAAATAGAAAAATCATTAAACTCATGATGAGTAATAAATCATAATCATGTAAGGGGTGAAGTATCAACTAAGCTTTCTGCTTTTTTATTCCTTTTTGGATGTATGTACTTTGTTTCAGTTTTTACTGGATACTTGTACAACAGTAATGATTCCAGCATCAGAGAGCACAATAGGGAGAACAGCTGTAAAAGACATCATCAAGCATCATCTTCCCATTCTGCTATTGTATTTGCCAATTATTGTGAACTTATCCTTTTTAAAAAAAACTCACTGGTTTGGTGTTCACCCAACATCTCTCAGTACCCATCTTAACAGCAGTCATGAATGTAGGCAGATGTGAATGGCACCGTACCCATCTTAACAGCAGTCATGAGTGGAGGCAGATGTGAAGGGCACCGTAATTACTAGTTAATTGGATGCCATTCATTTAGCACCACACATATCACCTCCAGTCAAAGATCTATTGTTCTCATGTCTGTTGTTCCTTTTCAAGGTCACCAGCTCTTATTGACAGGATTCGGGAAGATCCTTTTCACACTTGCCCAGTTGCAGATCAAATTCCTGTTTAAAACACATTGCATTCCTTCAAGAATATCTTTTGTTACATCACTTGCCTCTCTCAGCGTTCATAAGAATTCTGTATTTGCCATCAAGGTCACTTTTGTGAATTATTGCAACCAGATGCACTTTCCCATCACTAAATAATATTCACTCTGTCCTTATAGAATTTGTCTCCTATCATGCTACAGTACTTAATATAACCCCCTCCCTCGTTCTGATCCCTGGCTAGACTACTATGTCTTTGAACGTATTCTGACAGGTAAAAATTCAGCTAAAGAAGCTTTATCATAGTGATAGGTTTTATCATAAATATGACTCTAAGTAAAAAGAAATCTGCACTTGTTAAATAACAGTCAGCTTCTCAAATGGAGAAACCAGTCTTTAACCAACCTGGCCCAAACTATTAGGACATTATTGGTAAACTTCAGTAATATATAAATGTTGAAAAATAAATTAAAATATAGCTTTAATTAAATAAACTGTACCTGGAAACAACCTGGAGGCCACTGTGATTCAGGTAAATCAAACTGCAGTTACACCATAGACTCTTAGGGCATTTCCAGTTGAGCAGTTTGTAGTAATCCAAATAAGAAATGATTAAGGGCATGGATCACTCGTCCAAAAATTACCTGGTACAGCAGTTGAAGTTGAGCAAAGATACTATATGAGGAATATATGGCCCATAAGTCTGCTTTTCTTTTGCAATTGGCACAATTGTGAGAAGGGCATCCATAGGGAGGATGTCAAATGGGCAGCTACAAGACCATGGTGAAAATTCCTTGGTTCTTTATTCACACAGTTGTGGCTGCCATTTTGACTTTAGGGAAGGTGGGGAATGGAAGGATATTCATTCCATTTATATTTATATTCCTTGCAGACAGTAGGTATTTGCATTCTTTTAGAGAGTTGTTGAGGCCACTTGTAGGTTTATCTGTGTGCTCAGGGTCACCTGAGTAGTGAAAATGGGTGTGGAGCCTTCTTAGCTACAGGATATTTTCTGCCCTGTGTCCCTTCACTGTTGAAGACAGGCATAGTCTGTTGGAGATGAGTCTGTGTTGTCTGCCTTCCCCACCATCTGTTCCCCACCATCCAGCTGAAGAAGTTTCTTGAATGAGAAACAAAACGTCTTCAAAGAAAAAAAAACCAAGAAAGTCCAGTTGTTTTCTGAAAAGTCATCTTTGGGACAACCCTGACCTGGATGACTGAGAATCTCCATAGATTCATATCCTTCTGAGAGATTGCACAAAGAGCACCCTCCTCTATAATGTCATGAGGCAAACTCTGCAGGAAAGTCATGTGTCATATCAGCTGAGAACTCTTTTGGATCTTCTGAAGATGTAAGTGGAGCAGGGCATGACAAAGTATGGAGGAGAAAGCCCAAGGGTGTGGGAATCAGTGGGATGGGAAGCTGTACAAGGGATGCCTCAGGTTGGGGAAAGCCCAATGCAGGCCATCTGTGAACTGGCGAGATGCTGCAGTGTGGGCCTAGACTTATGTCTAGCCTCAAAGGCCTCCCCAAATTCTTTTTTTTAAAGATTTTTTTTATTTTTAAACAAACAAACACAAACAAACATAAAACCATCTTTCAGTTACATTTATTTATTTATTTATTTATTTATTTTATTTGTCTTGTATGCCGAGGACTCCGGGCGGCTCACAAAAGACAAGGGAAAGGGGGGAACGAGACAAAAACAACATATTAAAAACAAAACCAACATTCACAATTTCTGTGGAGGTAGATGCTTCTCAGCTCCCCTCAGCCTGCTGGAACAGCCAGGACTTGGTGGCTTTGCGGAAGGCCGGGAGGGTAGTAAGGATCTGGATCTCAACAGGGAGCTCGTTCCAGAGGGCCGGAGCTGCAACAGAGAAGGCTCTCCCCCGGGAAGTCGCCAGCCGACATTGGCTGGCAGATGAAATCCGGAGGAGACCCAACCTGTGCGATCTAATTGGTCTGAGAGAGGTAATCAGCAGGAGGCGGTCTCTCAGGTACCCAGGTCCGATGCCATGTAGGGCTTTATAGGTAGCGACCAGCACCTTGAAGCAGATTCGGAGACTAATAGGTAGCCAGTGCAGCTCGCGGAGGATAGGTGTAACGTGGGTGTACCTTGGTGCACCCACAATCGCTCGCGTGGCTGCATTCTGGACTAATTGGAGTCTTCGAACACTCTTCAAGGGCAGCCCCATGTAGAGCGCATTACAATAATCCAGTCTTGAGGTCACAAGGGCGTGAGTGACTGTCTGAAGGGCCTCCCGATCCAGGTAGGGTCGCAATTGGTGCACCAGGCGAACCTGGGCAAAGGTCCCCCTGGTCACAGCCGACAAATGGTGTTCTAGAGTCAGCTGTGGGTCCAGGATGACTCCTGGACCCACACATACTGTGTGTCGATTGGTTACAAAACTTTTGTGCTTCCTCTCCATAGTCTTCACTTACAATTTATATAGAATCTCATATTATCAATCTATTATATATGTATACAATTATTATCATTGTTAATCATTTATTTGACTATAACTATTATTACTTCATTTTATCCGAGATATTCTAAATTTTGAATAAATTTATATTATGGCATTTCATTACATCATCCTAAATCCATCCAATAGTAGTAGTACATCTTTATATTATATTCTGTATATAGCCTTATATTGTAAAATTTTCTAGCATATTTTATTTCCATATTTTTTTGTCTAACCATTGATAAAATAAGTCCCATATCTTGTAAAATTGTTTATCTTCTTGTTGTCTAATTTCAAATGTCAATTTGCTTATTTTGGCACATTCCATTATTTTCTGAATAACTTCCTCTTGCATTGGTATTTTCTCATTTTTCCAATTTTTTGCAAATACAATTCTAGCCGCTGTTAACACATTTACAATCAAATATTTCAATTCTCTACTATATATTTCCGGCAAAATCCCCAATAAAAATATCTCTGTTTTAAAGTCTATATGTTTTTCTGTCATTTTTTCCAACCATGTGTGAATTTTAGTCCAGTATCTTTTAGCTTCTGCACATGTCCACCACATATGGTAATATGAACCCGATATCCGATGACATTTCCAACATTTTTCAGATTTATTCTTGAACAAGGCCTCCCCAAATTCTTGAAGTATCCTAGGCTCCACTTAATAACCTATACAGTTGCTTAAATACCACAACATGGAGAGCCGGTGTTATGGTAATTAATCAATCACATAGCTGCCTCTCTTAATAATGCAATGAGTTAAATCCATAATTCTGAGATCAAATATGGTTGTAATTCAAGAACTATCTGCAGGGTAGTTGCTAAAGGATGCTGTCATTAAGGACCATCACGTCGACCGTGCCAACTACTGTCAATTCCACCAGTTCCATCTGAGTTTAGTAAATGAATCATCCTCGATTCTTAAGCATAACATTACATGGTTTCAATTTGCCACTTCCTGGTGACCATTGACTTTGCTTGTCGGAAGCTGGCTGAGATGGTTGCAAATGATGATCATGTGACTGTGAGACACTGCAATCATGATAAATGCGAGCCAATCGCCAAAAGGCCAAATCATGATCACATGATTGTAGGGAAATTGTGACAGCTCCAAGTTTGAAGATCAGTCTCATTTTAGCATTTTTATAACTTCAAACAATTGCTGAACAAATTGTGGTAAGGGGACATTACACGTACTGACACTAAACCATGATAAATTATGCTTAATATGCAAATATACATAGGTTATTGAAAATATACACTCTACATTTCATGATATTAAAATGTTCATGCAGATTATGCAAATAGGTGGACAAAATAGTATCTGGATTGTAATAATGTTAGTTTACACCGCAAGAATATATTTTCCAGTGTTAATTTAGTTCACCTCTATCTCTACAACTACAGATTATGTCAGTATTTCACTGCAGCATTTTGTCTGATTATGCTAACTTGCGATTTGGAGAGGAACCGATTTATAAAACATCAGGCTATTGAAAAAGAATTAGTTTGTAATTAAATAATCTGTTCAAATTCAAAATACAGCTCTCTAAAATATATACTCTCTTGGGCTGAAGATAAGGGTTTATTCTGTCAGAAACATGAATAAAATATAAAGAAGATTATATTTCGATATATAATAAGATTTCCAGCACCATTTTATTTGTCCCATATACTTTAGTTGTGAAGCAAATTTAGAATGACATTTTTAATATATCCAATAAGGGACTGAATAGCATCTCAGAGTTCACCTGTGATTTTCCAAACCAAATACTTGCCTGATGCAATTTCATTTTGTTGCTGTTGTTTTTAAATTGCCACAATGATATATTGTGTCTATAATTTCCTTACACTATACCATACACTGAATAAAGATTTTAAAATCTTTCTATATTTAAATAATATGCAAATAAATTAGTTAGATAGGTAGGTAGGTAGGTAGGTAGGTAGGTAGATGATAGATAGATAGATAGATAGATAGATAGATAGATAGATAGATAGATAGATAGATAGATCAGTGACATGCGATGAGGATTATGGTTGGTGAGGCAAGAGTGCAGTGGCAGCGAGAAGCAACGTCCCCGCCGCTGTCCCTGACAGGCATCTCGCATTTATGTCCGCCATAGATGCAAAACGCCTGTCAGACACAGCGGTAGGGACGGAGGAGGTGGGGGCGAGGCGGTGGAGCGCGACAGCGGCAAGAAGCAACGTCCCTGCCGCTGTGTCCAACAGGCTTCTCGCATCTATGGTGGACATAAACGCGAGACGCCTGTCGGGGAGGGAGGAGGTGGGGGGGTGAGGTGGCAGCCAGCGAAGAAAGGGAAGAGGAGGAGGAGGAAATGGAGAGGGGAGCAGGATGGGTCTCCCGGTGGGGGGAAGAGGAGAAAGGGAAGGGGGCACAGCAGGCAAAAGAAAGAAAGCTGGCGGGCTGCCCCTCTCTTCTCAAACAAGGCTGCCCTCCCTGCCTCTCCCCTCTCTTCTCAAACAAACTCTCTCTCAAATTGAGAGAGAGTTTGTTTGAGTGACGTGAAGAAACAAACACACGCACACCCAGGCACACACACACAAATTACTCACAATAAAAAATTACTTACAAATTAAATTACAATAATTTTGAATTCCTCCTCCCTCTCTCCGTCCAACCCACATACCTTTTCCAGTTGTGTCACAGAGGATTTGAACTCTCTTGTCTGTCATGATGAAAATGTAAAAAATGTAAAAAGAAAAAGGCAAGAGCTGCTGCTGTCAGAGCAGGAGGAGGCGAGAGAACCACGTGCCTCCTTTGCATAAGGAATTTTTCGCCTTTTAACCCTTGCTTAACTCTGCTCAAGTGATCATAAAGATAGTCGAAAGGAGGCACGTGGTTCTCTCGCCTCCCCCAGCAGTTAAGCACTAAACAGAGTCATCCACTGTGACTCTGGCAGCAACTACCTCTGCCTTTTTCCTTTTAATTTTCTTTTCTTTTCATCATGACAGTGGTGAGGCCCTGCCTCCCCTGCCTCCCCTGACTGCACGTCCCTGAGATAGATAGATAGATAGATAGATAGATAGATAGATAGATAGGTAGGTAGGTAGGTAGGTAGGTAGGTAGGTAGGTAGGTAGGTAGGTAGATTGATGGGTGGGCTTCAAAAATAGCAGCAACAGGTTCACTGCTCTGTTGGTGGGTGGGTGTGGCCATAGTGGGCATGGCCTGGTCAGCCTCCTGCACCAGAGGGGGGAGTGGCTTTTTCACCCTCCTCAGGCTCCAGAAACTTTCCTCAAGCCACTGGAAGGGCCAAAACTGCTTCCCCGGGCTCCAGATGTCCTTTAGAGGCCAGAAACAGGGCCATTTCCAGACTTCCAGAACCTCTAGTAGGCCCATTATTTTGCCCTCTCTCCGTGGAGGCCTGCACTTACCTGGCATGATGAACAAGCATGGAGACTCTGGGGAAAAGAGGGGAGGGATGCAAGTGGCCAGCCAGAGGTGGCATTTGAGGGTTTGCTGAATTGGGCAGAATCCTAGCTAAAGGATCGCCTGAACCTGTGCAAACCTCCAGCAGCCCACCATAGATAGATGATAGATAGATGATAGATAGATAGATAGATAGATAGATAGATAGATAGATAGATGGATGGATGGATGGATGGATGGATGGATGGATGGATGGATGGATGGATGGATGGATGGATATACAATAACAATGCATCAATGCTGTGTAATAGGCAATGTCTTATCTTAATCATTATTTATCCATCAAACTCATGATAGTCTCTCTTGAAATCCGATTTTGTTTTTTATAAAAGTCAAATTAATTTGTAGTTCAGTTTAATTGTGGTTTTTTGGGTCAGAAAACTTTTCTTTTTATTCCAAAGAAATGCATCTACATAAGATATGAGCTTTTCCCTTCTATAGTTCTGAATACAGCATGAAGAAAGCAGCCCTGTTCACTGGAGTCATTCCAAACCAGGCATCTCTAGGACTCAGCTGCTGTTGCCACCCAATGTTCATGTGTTCTTTCTGCCCTGCTCCTTGGACATACCCAGGTTTTTCATGTTCAGTATAGAACAGTTGTTGACTGAACATTCAGAATTCAGGAAAAAGCAGCTCCCAAATGCCTTTCTTTCAAATGAAGATGAATGCAACTTAACTTCAGATTTTTGGACTGAATGCTTAGAGGTCAGGGGATTCTTTATCAAAGGTTCATTAGACAACATAATACAATCATGCCTTTAAAAAAAATAACCAAATGGCTATTGCTATTACTTTATAAAAGGAATAGAATGGAAGAAAAGCTTAGCGGTAAGAGGGACATTATACTAGACTGATGGGAAAGTAAGGTGTGCAAGATTTATTAAATGCTGATTTACCTCATTGCTGATTTTAGCCTATATTGTCTATACTGAACAGCAAAAACTCAAACACTGTTTCCCAATTTATAGCTTGAGCAATTTTTAACTCTGAAATACAAAGATATTGGCACTGGAACTTTCCTTATGCTAAATATGTGCCATGCAACAGTGGTGAAATGCAATTTTTTTTAACTATCAGTTCTGTGGGCATGGGTTGGTGGGCGTGGCAGGGGAAGGATACTGCAAAATCTCCATTCCCACCACACTCCAGGGAAAGGATACTGCAAAATCTTCATTCCCACCCCACTCCAGGGAAAGGATACTGCAAAATCTCCATTCCTACCCCACTCCAGGGAAAGGATACTGCAAAATCTCCATTCCCACCCCACTCTGGGGCCAGACAGAGGTGGTATTTGCCAGTCCCCAAACTACTCAAAATTTCTGCTACCGGTTCTCCAGAACCTGTCAGAACCGGCTGAATTTCATACAACTAAGTTACTACCTTCCTTTCAACCTTCATGTCAGGTGCTAGAGCTATCTTAACGCATGGGTCTGATGGGCACTTGCCCATGAGCTCCACAAGCATAGGGGTCCCATACTAATCTGTGTATGTTTACCCTTCAATGCACCTTGTATCATATATCATATTATGTGTATGTATGTATGTATGTATGTGTGTATGTATGTATGTATGTATGTAGGTATGTATATGTTTATATGTATATAATATAATAAATATGTTGAGATATATGTGTGTGTGTGTGTGTGTGTGTGTGTGTGTGTGTGTTTTATTTGTGCTGATAAATAAATAACAAAGGCAACAGTAAAAATATTGGGTTTCTGTCGTGATGGACTCTTGTGACGAGCCGAAGGACAGATGATGGAAGCAGTTAGCTTCCTCCCATAATTGGGGCTTACCAGGGGTTGTAAAAAATCTAATATATATAAGTATATACCTCTCACCCTGGCTGCTGATAAGGAGTCGAGCTCTGTAGCTCAATGGTTAACACATCTGCCTAAGAGGCAAGAGAGCACAGGTTCGATTCCAAGCATGGGTATGGCTAGCTGATGAGAGCTAAATAGCTTGAAATAGATCTATACTAGTCTCCCTTTATTTATCAGCATAAATATAACAAATGTAACAAAAAGGCAACAGTAAAAAATATTGGGTTTCTGTCTGGATGGTCTCTTGTGACGAGCCGAAGACAGAGAGTGGAAGTGTGACCTTCCTCCCATATTTGGGCATACCAGAGGTTGTGACTTTAAGTATATACCTCTCACCCTGGCTGCTGATAAGGAGTCGAGCTCTGTAGCTCAATGGTTAACACATCTGCCTAAGAGGCAAGAGAGCACAGTTTCGATTCCAAGCATGGGTATGGCTAGCTGATGAGAGCTAAATAGCTTGAAATAGATCTATACTAGTCTCCCTTTATTTATCAGCATAAATATAACAAATGTAACAAAAAGGCAACATTAAAAAATATTGGGTTTCTGTCTGGATGGTCTCTTGTGACGAGCCGAAGACAGAGAGTGGAAGTGTGACCTTCCTCCCATATTTGGGCATACCAGGGGTTGTGACTTTAAGTATATACCTCTCACCCTGGCTGCTGATAAGGAGTGGTTAACACATCTGCCTAAGAGGCAAGAGAGCACAGGTTCGATTCCAAGCATGGGTATGGCTAGCTGATGAGAGCTAAATAGCTTGAAATAGATCTATACTATTCTCCCTTTATTTATCAGCATAAATATAACAGATATATATATATATATATATATATATATATATATATATATATATATATATATATATATATATATATATATATATATATATATATATATATATATATATATATATATATATATATATATATATATATACTTAAAGTCACAACCCCTGGTATGCCCAAGTGTGGGAGGAAGGTCACACTTCCACTCTCTGTCATTAGGCTCGTCACAAGAGTCCATCCAGACAGAAACCCAATATTTTTACTGTTGCCTTTTTTGTTACATTTGTTATATTTATGGTTAGGATACTGGATACTGGATACATTTGTTATATTTATGGTTAGGATACTGGATAAGCTGCTGATAAGGAGTCGAGCTCTGTAGCTCAATGGTTAACACATCTGCCTAAGAGGCAAGAGAGCACAGGTTCGATTCCAAGCATGGGTATGGCTAGCTGATGAGAGCTAAATAGCTTGAAATAGATCTATACTAGTCTCCCTTTATTTATCAGCATAAATATAACAAATGTAACAAAAAAGGCAACAGTAAAAATATTGGGTTTCTGTCTGGATGGACTCTTGTGACGAGCCTAATGACAGAGAGTGGAAGTGTGACCTTCCTCCCACACTTGGGCATACCAGGGGTTGTGACTTTAAGTATATACCTCCCACCCTGGCTGGCTGATAAAAGGAGTCGTTCTCTGTAGCTCAAATGGTTAACTCCCTGCCTGGGAGGCAATAGAGCACAGGTTCGAATCCCAGTAAGGATATGGCTAGCTGATGAGAGCTAAATAGCTTGAAATAGATCTATACTAGTCTTCCTTTATTTATTTATCAGCATAAATATAACAAATATATATATATATATATCAACATATTTATTATATATTACTGCATTTTTTACTAATACTAAAATGCAAATATATGTTTAATTTTATCCACCATTTACATTTTTATTCCAGTGAGTAGTTGTCATAGGTGCCCCAGTACGCTGCTTTGCCCAGGGGCCTATAATGTTTTTAAGGCATCCCTGCCAGGTGCTATAATGCTGTAAAAGGATGCTTATTTACATTTACATGATTAACAGTCTGCAGAAGAGGAGGTAATTAAAGAAAAAGGAAGATGACACTTTGCCAATATTCAACATAATTCATTGCATATGAGGAGGAGAGTCAAACTTATTCCAACACTTGTTTTAACAGAGAAACCTGAATTTCTCCCATCTATGCTATTCAGTGAGCCAAAATCACTTCCAGGCCTGATTTTTGTTCCAAGTGTTAGAAAAGAAATGACTTGTATTCATTTCTCATTTTTGTTAAAGTAATTAGTGAAACTCCTTTTGGCATCATTTTTTTAAAAAAAACTATAATACAGAGCACACACCCACTGTTTTTTTTTCAATTATCATTCCTATTTTTTTAACATTTTGAAATACATTAAAATATAGTTTGCTTTAGCTACCTCTTCTAATTTTGACTTTTCAGGGGTTTGAGTCATAATCCCTGATTTAGCTAATGTTATGGCCCAAAAGCCATATTTATGAAACAACAGCTATTGTTCAGGTGATATAGAAGTTGCATTTCTAGGAATGTTCCTATGTGTGTTTTGGGGGTGATAATTAATCCCATGAAAGTTGGAGATGAAAAGAAAGCTAGATTTGACCAACCAATCAGAGAAGGATGTATCATGATCATGATTTATTGGAAGAAAGGGAAGACTTTATTACCCACATTTCTGAAATCTACCTTGGTTTAAAAAATAAAAATGACTTTCAAACTACGAGTGCTATACATCCCCAAAATTAAGCCAAATATACATGTCCCAGAATAATGTTGCAGGATCCAATCTGGGCAAGTCACGGGGCCAGAGGTTTAGAAGAGAAAGAAGAAGAGGAAGAAGGGAGAAGAGAAAGAAGAAGAATTTCCATAAGGCAGGATTGGCAAATTCTGTATTCTCTACGTAAATACGTTATACTATATTTTCCATAGCACACAGGGTCTGATAGGTATTATGGATTTTATAGTCAAACTTTTAGAAAGCTTGGGAAAATTTGGCTTTAGCAAAGGCAAGAGCAGCTGTACATCATTATCTAAACTGACAAAACCATCAGAGGTGAAAACTAGACATTTCCTAAATTGATTTTCTTTTCCCTCATGACCATGAGGTATGCCTCGATCCTGGAATCAAATTTTCAACCCAGATGGCCTGAGAGCATTAGAATAGCAGCCAAATGCCCATTTTATGTAAAAGTAAAGAAGAAACAGAAAGAATTGAGTAAAACAGATCTTTTAACATATGATTTGGAATTGCAGGAGTTTGACAAAAATATTGAGCCATCTGAAAACATATGGTAGTATATATCTGGGGGCAGACGTGACTTTTTTACACACACACCCCTCCAAAAAAGCTAAATGACTTAACACCAAAACCTTACATGCATCAAAAATTATGTATAGGCCTGCATTTGCTAGGATTATATTAAAAACATAAACGCCAAGTCCCAGTGTGATTTGTCTGCTATACCGCGGAACTTATCCTGCCCTCCAAATGCAGTGATCGTTTCTCTCTTCTTGCCTTTAAGCCAAATGAGGCAATTTGATAAGAATCCAAGAAGTCCAATCCAAGTTAATTGGCAAGAGGTTGCTGTTTATTTCTTTTTGATTCACGGTGGAATTTTTGATCAAGTCATTTCTATTCATGCATTTAAACCTTAAAATTTGGCAAGGAAAAAAAATCTCATCATGGAAATAAACAAATAACTCAGATAATGAATCTATGTTTATGGCACCTGAATTCCAACCCAGGCACATCCATTTTTACAAAATTGGTGACAAGAGATCTTCTATCTTATGATAATTTGGATACTTTGGGAAACATTAAGCAATTTTAATCAAGTATTATTGGGAAAATACTGGGACATTACCATTCCCTGACATATTCTGCAATCTACTATGAATTACTTGTGCTCCAATTGTAAGTATTATTACAATCAAGTACTACAATGTTTGCATAGGTTTAGTTACTGAAATAAGAACATCCAAATTGATGAAGCCACAAAAAATTGTTTTCCTTGACAATTTACTATGTAATAATTTACTACTCACTGGTATATAACTGAATATATGAATACCTTCATTGAGAATTAACCACCAAAGCATGTTCAAAGATTTTGAAATATAATATACAATGTTTAACACACATTTTGATTTTGCATTTCAATTGTAAGAAATAAATTTGCCAATAAGAAGTGGTCACATCTGTACCATTTTGCTGCAATAAAATTAAAATGTATTTTACTAACTCCATTTATTCAGATTAAGGAATCCAAATTTGTGCCACTTGGGGGGGGAAATCCGCATTCTTTTCCTCCTATTCTCATTCCATTTGCTAAAAGATATTTCATTTTTAATTTTTACTGAAAGCTTGAAAGTATCTGAAAGAATTCTCCCTTTTTCATAACAGTACAATTTGGGATTCAGAATGATATCATAGGACAGTGGGTCTCAATCTTCCTGATGCTGCAACCCTTTAATACAGTCCCTCATGTTGTGACTCCCAACCTTAAAATTATTTTATGTTTTCCATATTTTTTTCTAAAATATGTGTTTTCTGATGGTCTTTGATGACCCCTGTGAAAGGGCCATTTGACCCCCAAAGGGGTTGCAACCCACAAGTTGAGAACCGCTACCGTAGGAAGAGCAACAGATAAAATTGTAATATTTGTACATATGTGAAATTATGCTAAATATATTAATGGCCACAACTTTGCTTCAAAAGGATATCTGACACATTTGTAGAGATCAAGGCTATCATTGGCTAGCAATCCTAATTGCAGATATGCTCTTGACTGCTAATATGCTCATGATATCTGGTTCTAGGAAATAAATGTGAGAAAATAACATTGCTTTCATATGCTATTCATGAAGTCCATACTTTTAGGGACATAATGTTCTGCACTGATCTAAAATAATCTCATATTTTGTATAGTTATATATTCTCCTGAACCTTTTTAGGCAGAGATGTTTCTGAGATATTGGTAAAATTTTGCACATTGGCAAGAACATCTGACAAGAATATACTTTATGTTATACCTACTACATAAAGAGACCTATTTATTTCTAGAATATTTAGTTTGTATTTAAAAAAACCTGATAATTGTACATGCAGGTACCTGACAATTAAACTGATTTCAGAGGTAAGATATATTCTATTCTGAACCTTGGTTGAAATCAATTTCTTCTTTCATTTTGAGCAATCTAAGTCCTCAGGTTTCAAACAGTTTAATTTAAGTATCAGCCAAATCTCAAACATACTCACCCTATGCAGGATGTTCTTTGAAGCCCCATATTCAAGGTGGATGATTCCTAAATATCTGGCAACTAAACTAATTTCAGAGGTATTAGGAAATAAACCTTTGCAAGCATATTTCAAAGGTTCTATTATAATTATTGCTAAGTATATTTCTGATAAGGAGTGTACAAACTGTCTTTAAAGAAAGTGACTGTAGATAAAAGAGTGAACAATTACAATTCTAAAAAGTTTGATTAATTGACAAATGTAGCTGTACATTTACACAAAATGCACATTACAGTCTGCAACTTTATAGAGCAAGAGAGTCTTCTTGACTGACTCTGTGAAAAAATAATTGCTGGCCACATGTTTGTTTTCCAAACAAGACAAAACTATGGCTGACAAACACTGTGGATGACAACTTCAGCTAGTATGAAGCTTATGATAAAATATAGATATAACCTATTACTTGGGCAGTACATCCCCTTAAAGTATAAGATATGACACAGTGCTGAGAAAATATAGCAGTAAAGAAGAAAGAGGAGAAGCAAAGTAATTTCACCAACTTCACTGCAGTCCTAATATTGCAGGAAAAATGACTGAAGATTTGAGACTGAACTTGTTGAGTAGTTCAGAGATAAACACCAGACTAGACTAGAGCAGACTAGACTAGACATAAACACCAATGCAATTTATGTTGGGCAACATTGTTGTTGGCTTTATAAACTTTAAACAAAAACAACCAATCGTTGTTAGCTGCACATAGCTAAACAGAAGACATGACATAGGATATTATAGGAATGCAACATACATTGGTTTTGTGGCAGGTTTCTGCAGCCTGATCCATCCAAAGATGTCATCCTTGACCACTTCCAGATTGATTGAGATAGACAGATCCTTTGAGTTAAAATAGCATGGTGTTCACATTATTTACACTGGCAGCAATTTTAGATGGGGCATGGTTTCCAAATGAGGTTGCCTTCTGCCTGACAGTTTGTCATATACAACACCATAAAATTATTGCACCACTTGTCTGGAACAATTCTTCACTATACATTTCCTTCAATCTACTTTCATCCTTTCCTTGGCTCATTCTGCTTTTTTACCATCCATCCTTCTTTATAAATTCCTATTTTCAGTTTAATGAAGAACCAACTCCTTTTTAGATTTACAGTGTCTGCTCTGAGATACTACTGGTCAGGCTTGGGGATACCAATAGATAGCCAAACACGTAACAGATATGAGCACTAAAGAAAATTAAAGTAGATTTTTTACAGCTCAAAATCTGCCCAGCTATTCCTCTAAAGTGTATTGGCCCCAGACTTTTTATACTTTTTAAAGTTTGCCTTTTGTTCAAAATTCATGGTTAGTCCTACATATTAAAAATATTTCATACTGACTAGAGACAATTCAGTCATTTCTTAAAGAACAAGCAATAGCCAGTTGGGGGTACCTCTAGGGAAAAGTCATTTTCATTTTGTCAAAAAATGAACAAGATTTTAATTTATTTATTTTAAAGTATAGGTTCTACTGTAAATCTCACTAAATTCTAAATATCCTATCCAAAAAATCCAATTATGGTTATAATAACATAAACTGTGGTAAAAAGTATTTAAATAACCCCTCTTTTATTATAATATGCTATTTTTGAGAAATATTTTATAGCAGCAACCATAATATGGATTTTCCTTTCTTTTTATAATTAAATTGCAAATTGCCTTAGTCCTATAAATCTTTTGATTTGGTAATGCTAAGAAGAATCATCTGATTCAGCAAGTAATTTTATCCTGATAACCCAACAGGCAGTCCACCAGGATATGTAATCTACTATATCTGAATAGGTGTGTGATTTTCCTAAATTTCTAAAATGATTTCTGCATTGTCTCCTAAGTATTTAATTTAAAGGCAGCAAAGATCTCCGATTAAGTTCCAGTACAGTTAATAGAGCCAATAACATGAAGTGGGGAAGGAAACTGAAGACAAGATGGAATGGAAAATTTATCACTGGATGTTTATTTACTTATTCCACTGCATTTATATCTTTGCATTTTCTTAACACTCAAAAGTACAGTAGTTTGCCTGGGACTTCCTGATTTTGTCTCTACAACAGCTATCCTGGGAGATAAGCTGATAAAAGGTGCAATAACCCAAAGTCAACCACTGAACTGCAGAGCCAAGTAACGACTTAAACATGGTCTCCCTGGTACAAATCAAATAATCACTGGACTATACTGATTTCCTATGAGAAGGAAATGGGGAAGGGGGAATGATTTGTTTAGTTGGGGAAGAGAGAATTGAAGAGGTGATAGTTGTGAAAGCATTCTTCAAATATTGAAGGGGAAGGGGTATAAATAAAAATTTGAGATCCCACGAGCTGGAAAAAAATGACAAAGGAATATCTTGATGGTAAACATATTTGGTCAATGGAACCAATCAATCTGACCAGATAGCTGACTATCTCTCCTTGGAGAATTTCAAGCAACAATTTTCTTGCACTGAAGAAAAAAACAAACTACAATAGATGGTCTCCAAGACCATATTTCAGTTCTGATTGAATCTAATGCCTTCCATCATCCCATTCTGAGGTCTACCAAAATAAAGCCTGTGAACATAAAGCCTTTGTGCATAATTACACCTAATTTACAATTAGATATGTTATCTGCTCATTATAACAATCTCAGTGCAGTGTTTGCAGCCAGAGAATTACTGTAGTATGGTAGTTAAGGTGATGGACAATGATCAGGGAGAGCCAGATATAAGTTCACCTTCAGCCATGAAAACACACGAAGGCTTTTGGCCAATTATTTTCTCTCATGCCAGACCTACTTCACAAGGATGTTGCTATGGAGATAAAATAAAGACTATGTATACAGTCATGAGCCATCAATGAAAAGGCACCATGTAAAATCTAATAATCAAATAAAAGCTCAAATTTATTTTTTGGCCTTGAAAGTTTTACTAGCAGTTGTATGCTTAGACATCCATTGATGAATGGCAAGAAGGAAAATGTCTATGAAGATTCTCAGTCATCCAAGTCATGGTTGTCCCAAAGGTGCTTTTTCAAGAGGCAAATGGACTTTCTGGTTTTTCTCTGAAGTCATTTCGCTTCTCATCCAAGAAGCTTTTTCCGTTCAAGAGCTAAACAAGTTTCTTGGATGAGAAGCAGAACATCTTCAAAGAAATACCAGAAAGTCCAGTTGCCTCTTGAAAAAGCACCTTTAAGGCAAGAAGGAAAGTGACAATTCATGCATCATGACAATGTGATACAAACTCTTCTCCTTAGATATTTGTGTGGGATGTCTGGATGCAGGTACAAAAGACCTAAGCTAAAATTAAGCCCAAAAAGACTATGAGGGATCCTTGGTGCTCTCTGAGCTTAACTGTTTTCTTGCAGACATTTCTAGGTAACATCATTAAATAATCAAGCTCAGACAGTGCCAAGGACCCTTCATTTCAATCCTAAACTACAAATGTTCATCTTTATGGGTACAGAAAGCCTATTCCTAAATGTACATATAAACTCACATGCAGAGTTTTGTTAACAGGCATACCAGTTCCAGTTCGCCTCATTTTTTCCTTCCAAGGATTGCGCAGCATTTTTTCCAAGTGAAATTACCTTACTTTGGCAATGATTAATAATTATACAATTATAGCAACCTGGAGAGCTAGTGATGCTAAGGAGGGAGGGATCCAGCTTCTATTCCTTTAAAACCCATTCAGTCTATTGACAACCTGGATGTTTCATTCACTATTCTATAGATCTCTGCTTCACTTTTGCTCAGACATGGGGAAGGGACTAGCCTAGACTGGATTGTCTGCCTCCTAGTGACTCATTGATCAGCAAATTGTTCTTTTGTGGCAGAGATAGGGGCTCTCCCAAAGCACTCTGTAAAAAAAATCACACTATGATTTGACTTTAGAGTTTATTTGACTGTTATTCCACTGACTGGAAGATGCCAGAGAATGAGCAGCAGCAAATGCAGCCTGCAGAGAAAACTACCAAGGCTTGCATGTGCTTTCATCCAATTACTGTAGCATGAAAGACAAGGAATTAATAATTCATTGAATAAAACTGCATATCTGATCAGATAAAACTGGAGTTAAAAGAGCTGTGGGGTTTCCAACAGAGATTTCTAAACAGTACAACCACTGATGGCAGGTAAATATATATGAAGAAAGGGAATTCCATGGTTGAGACATGATCACGGGAAAGATATAGAAAAAAGTGTTCTTCTATGTTCAATGATCTTGGTCTTTTAAAATCCTAAAGACAGGGATAATGAGTAGCCAATCAGTGCAAACATTTAAAGCAATACAGACCACATCTTCAAAGGAAATGCAATTCACAACATTACTGCTATATTCTAGACACACTTATAAAAATTGTGCTAATCCAGCCAAATTTGATTTCCCGCCAGCCTCCTTATTCCCCAAACACATTCTTACAGCTCTTTTTCTCATCCTCAAAACCCCTTTATCTACAGAAAGATGATGGAATAAAAGTGGTGTCTGAGGATTGTGACAAATTTCTGGCCATTTATCCATCATTCTAGTTCCAATAGGAGACTATAAGTTCTTTGTGTAAAGGAGAAATAATTATGTGTCAACCTTCATCTCCTTTGTCTCACCTGTGGTTGATTTTGGGCAAATTGCAATTTTTGAAGGAGGATGACTTGCTATATTGGGATAAAATTGAACATGCAGAGATACAGGAACCTCCAGTTCCAATACATCTGTTGCTGTACCTGCAGCAGGCCTGATATTTTATGGAAAGAAAAAAGACGTTCAGTGAAACTGCAATAAGATGAAGAAAAGTGCTGAATTTTTTTTAGTTTGGATTTGGCTTTACGGTAAATTGCAAAATTTTGTAATTTATTAAACTCATCTCTACAGAACCGTTGATGTTTTCAAGTCTAAAGATTATTCACCAAATCTGGCTCAGGAAAAAGAACCCATAAATATCTTTATGAATCTAGGCCTCCAATAAGATACTATTATGTTCTAGGTGTTCTGAGAGGCATCATCACACAGACATTGTAAAATTGTTTTCATTTCTTTAATCTATTTTTCATGTTTCCTAAACTGCATATAGCTCCTCAATTTCCAGTTATAACAAAAACCTATTTGCAAATCTGCACTAAGGTCTCCTGAGAGAAAACATCCACACTGAATATTCTGTTTCAGATAATCATTGATCATATTTTCACATTCATTGAAACAAATATACAAAATATGTAAGATTTCAAAGCACAGACATGGAGTAGTTTTCTATGTTAATAACACAATGCTCAGAAATGTTATTTGATAATTCCTAATAATCAGAAATAAAATGAGTGCAGGTACAAATTTATTGTGGATACATGTTCAGAAATTCTGCTTAAACTAGCTTTCATAGACATTATTGTGCCTGACACATGTTCACATGTCATTCATTTTTTTTTTGTCAAAAGTGAATGTAACAACAGACAACAGAGGCACAAATACTGATATGTAGAAAAGTAATTCTTCCATCCACAAGAATTTATGGTAAGAATTCAAAAAAGTCAGGATTGCAACATGACCCCAATATTAAAGTTTCACCCTTTTTTACATGTCTCATGCCGCAATACGCATAAAAGATATAGATCACAATCACCATTTTACTTCCCTGCTTCCTTTATGGCATAAAAATAGGCTACCACATCTGCTACAAAGAAAGGCAAGGATGTGCAACCTAAAACCAAAGAACTACCTTTAACTACTGAAAATTGGTGGCATAGTTATTCTAAAATGGGAAACTCCCATTTCACAGTATTAATCTTTTAAAACTTCCAAACTTTTTCCTAAAACCATAGAAAATATCTAGAAACTCCTGATTCCAGCCACTTTGAAAGCTAGTTTGGTCTAGTGGTTAAGGCACCAGGCTAGAAAACAGAAGTCAGAAGGTTGAAGTGCTACCTTTGCCAAAAAGCCATCTGGGTAACCTCAGGCCAATCAATTCATCCTACAGGGTAGTTATTGTGGGAAAATAAGAGGAGGAAAGTGTGTTGGATGTGTTTGTTTCCTTACGTTATTTGTAAAAAAATAATAAAGGCGGTGTCAGGATTTCAAGTAACACCCCCAATGAAAGACAATTCCAAGGCTTGAAGTTCCTCAAAGTTCCGTTTTATTAGAGATGTCACATTGGCACATCTGGGAAAATCAAAATCTGAAAGCTTCCAGGTTTTCCCCACCCAAATGAAAGTCCAAGTCCCTGCCCAGCACCCTCATGACCATCACATGGTCCAATCAGGCACTGTCCCAACTGGAGATGCCTCCCAGTCATACCCAGGGCAAGATGTCCTTCACTCTCTGAGAAAGGAATGTTATTTAGTCTATATATCTCCCATACTCCATATAATCCCCCCTCCCATTTTCCCACAGCATTGAATGTGGCAGGCCAGAAAGCCCAATGCAAAAGATGGCTTCCAGGTCTGATAGCTGGGATATAAATAATCCAAACTTTTTATCATTATCTTAGCTCCATGGATATCAAAAGTTGCCCAACCTTGAAGGAAAGAAATCAAAGATGCTGGATTGATACATTGTAGTTAGCCATGGTTTGTTAAGCAATCAAAATGGATGATTCATAGAACACCATGCTATACACTACAGTTGGCAACTATAATGAAAGTTTCACATCTAGAGTTTAGCTCAAGCCAAAGCACAATGAGTGAACCCTGTAATGAAACCTTGACTAACTGTAGTAGGTTTCTAGAATCAAAATTTTAGTAGAGAAATCAGTTTACTTAAATAGTTAAACATGCAAGACAATTACATTCATGTATCACTTGAACTACATTAACAATTATAAACTTTTGAAGTACAAGTGTTTCTTTCCAGAATGACAGTTCGATCTGAATATATAAAAAAAAAGATTAGCTGCATGGACTAATTTTATGAACTCACATGGTACTGGCATTTGTATCAGCAAAACCAAATGAAAACTGGTCCAGTTCTGTTTTTCAATACCATTTCAAAGGATTTATAGTTGCACAATTAATTACACATTTGGTAAAGTTTGTTGGTTTTATGCAGCTTTATTTGTGGAATAAAGTTCCCAACTTAACACCATCCTAATTAGCTTTGATGTTTGTTATTAGAAAGTAAATGACCATAATGAGCACTTACAATAGCAATAGCACATTTTTATAAATACCTAGCCTGTAAAAATCTTTTAAAAAGTAGCACTCTCAATGTGATATGGAGATGTCATCCATATTATGGTTTCCCTAAGAAAAGACACAGTATAATTTATAGCTTTGTCCTGAAGAAAAGAATTGAGCAAGATATTCTAAATCTTAATCCTCTGCCAACTAAGAGTAGAATAGGAATATTTTTAAAAATTACCCCTTTAAAGGCCTAAAGAAAGGCATTTTGGATAATTAAGCATGTCCTTTTTTCCCCAAGGCCAACTAGAGAAGAGTCAATAGTTGCCCCAATCTTTCTCTTGTGTAATTGCAAGGCAACCTCAGGCTTACCTGATTAACTTGTCACAACTGGGACTAAGAAAAGATCTCAAAACCTTCACTTCTTAATTAGTGTGCTGGATTTCTATTTTCTCTTTTTGCCAACACTTCATTGCCAGAATCTGGGAATAATGCTAATCTAACCTGGTCAAAGTAATTAAGAATCACAGCTGGCAGGTTCACTGCAGATGGGGGCAGGTAAATAGAAGTTACACTTGAATACCTCTGAACATTGACTGCATTCCCCCAAGACACTTAGCCGAGTTGCTGAATTAACCTTTTTTCTTTTGTTCATACAATAAATAAAACCATAAATCAGACTAAAATTGTATGGTATACAGACATACACACATACAAAACTAAAGATAAACATTAAACCATGCTTAGCATATTCGGTACTGGCACGAAATCTTTAATGGAGCCAGTTGGCCAGACTTCATTTCGCAGACTAATGTAGTTCTATCAAAATGAAAATAGACTGGTTCTAAATCTCACTCATTCATAGTTATTACTGCTCATCAATCCATAAATTAAAAACTAATCTTCTACCTAAACTGCAAGGAGCCAGGCAGATAGTACAACACACCAATTCAGACCAAAAATCCACATTATAATATACAGTCTAATCAAGATAGTCATATGCTAAGGGTAAAACTAAGGGTTACAAGAATACAGTACAATACACAGCTAACAATAAGAGCTAACAGAGATTAATATCATATTTATTCCACTTGGAATTTGAATTCTCAAAGCTCCTTCAGTCCCCATTCAGGCGTAGCTGAAATTGAACAAACCTGATGTCAGGCCTGCAGCTATTCCTTTAAGAATCTTTGGCCTGCCACACTCTTATTAAGGGGGGGATTTAGCAAAGGGTAGAATGTGTTGTTTTCCAAATAAAAAATTCCTTCCTAGAAGCTCAATGTTATCTTTTGTCTCCCAAACCTTTACACTGACCGGAAGCAGTTAGGTGTAGACGCTAGAGTGGAAGAAGAAGATTGGCCCATGTAATGGACTGTGGGTGTGGGGGCAAGATCATGAACTTTTAACTGGGTGGGATTCTGATGTAACTTCCAGAGTTGGAATCCCATAGCACTATGCCAACATGCCTGCTTTATTAAATTGGAACTTTAAGCATAGTTTTGGCTTTGACTCTGATTTAATTTTACATGGTATTTGGAAAGCTAACATCTGATTTATTGGAACAAGATTCCAGTCAGGTGCCTTCATCTTGTAAATGGCTACCTCCCACTTCCAATCTTCTAATTTTATAAAAGTCACTGATGGCATCCCTTGGAGTTAGGGTCCTTGAATACAAGTTCTAAATCCTCTATAGGAGGACAGAGTGGAGCAGAGTCTGTATCTTTACTGTTTTCATGGGTACGTACTTGGAGTAGATAGGTCAACTCTGCATAACAGGCTCATTTACTCGCTCTTTTTCTAACCAAGATGGTGCATTCAGCAGGCCTTTCAGAAACTTCTACATGATGTGGAAAGGACTATCCAGTTATTGGTCTTGGAGGACCTGAAGTAAGGAATCCATAGGGCTATTAATCCTTAGGTTTGAGATAGGAGCATTATTCAGGCTTTCCTTGGAATACAAATTGTAGAGATTTTTAAAAAATGAATGTGTTTTGGCTTTGTGTAATTGAAAAGGTGATTTATACTCCGTGATCCTAAAAATATAAAGCATAGAAAGCAAGGAAAATAGCACTTCAAAAACAAAAGCAGTTTGTAATAAACATTCAGAAAACCTGAAAAATTGAAAAATTATACACAGTATTATTCAAGACACTTTGGGGATCAAATTTGAAATGAAATCAGTTTTAATTAGGCATATGCCAGGATACATAGAAACACTGTAATTTATTAAGATATATTCTTATGGGAGTGGAAATAAATTTTGTACAATACTGGATAAAGGGCAGTACTGACAATATCAGACTGAGAACTTAAACTGCTTTTGTTTAAATGAAGAATTTGCACAATACACCGCAATGGCAAAACTAAAAGTATACAGATATATAATACATGAAGCAAGAATAACTTCCATATATATTTATGCAGTAAGGTAAATATAAATATTTAGACTTTGTTTTTTAAAGTTTATGCCAACAGGCAAGGCAAATCAGTTGGCGTACAAAGAAGGGGGAAGTCAGAAATTATATATTTGCCTATATTATGTTTTAATTTATTTTTTCTTAAAAAACATTTTTGAAACTACATCTTTATTTTAAATAAAATGAAAGAATCATAATAAGACTAAAATAAAACAGGCACAGAGTACTGCTGGTATACTTCCTAAATGAGGGAAATGAATAGATATCTCTACATTTGTGTGTATGTGTGTGAGCGTGTGTGTGTGTATCATTGTTAAAATCTTTTTAAATGAAAATAAAAAACAAAAGCAATTTCTCTGTCTTTGCCAAGAAATTGTATGCATCGCTAAAGAAATTGCAATTTTGAAAAGCACTGCACATTTAGTTATTGTATTCAGTTTATAGTTTTAGATGCACCTTTATTTTTAATGTAGGTTCTCATTTTGCAGAAAGTCATCTTCAGTGTTAATTTAGGCTACTACAGGGCTGTTCCAAATTTTGCATACCTTAAACTAGCCCTAGTTGTAGGAATAAAATTAGGTAGATAACCATAGATGTTTACATAGATCAGATTTTTTTAAAGATAAGGAAGATTAGGCTGTAATAAAAAGATTAAACTACATATACTGGGATATTTTTAAACCTTGATTGCAGCTCTTATTTTAATATTTATTTGCAACAGATCTTAGATGAAAAACAATGAAAATGTATTCAGTGCAAAATTGCAAATTACAAATATAATTAACCCATAATGTTTAATATATTAAAACCCTAATTTCAGAAATAAACATGCAAAAATGATTAATTCCGAACAGGCTTCAACACACATAAAATAAAAAAGCTTTTTGGTGCACTATTTAAAGAAAAACGTCATTTTTTTTGGCATGGAAAACAAACTTAAGAATTGAGTCTGTGGTATTTAATCTATTATTTTAGAATTTGATAATCAGGGAATAGTAACTGTTGTATGGAATCTTTGCACTTCATTTCATTAATCATAATCACCAATATTCCAATTGACCATGAGTAAGTCCAAACTGAAAACAATGTTATGTTATTGATTTGTTTCTCAAATTTAAAGGGGAGAGCAAAATCTGTTCATAACAATAGGCATTCCAGCTTTATTGCATTATTTTTACTCAGAAAAGCGCCAACTGATACATCAAACTTTTTTGTCTGAACTCTTTTTGAAATTAATATTTATTTCAAATCTCCCATTTCCTAATTGGAGGGAATTACCGTAATGGCTTAAGTTATCTGCCTGCTGATATTTGGAGGACTACATTTTAATTGATTGTTGGTTTTAAATATTCTTAGTATACATCTGATACTTTTTAAATTATACATCATATATATTGTTCCTTGTTCTAAATTAATGTGTGCCTTGATAAAAAAATGGTTTATAATTTTAAATAGCAAATTTTAATATTTATTAATATGGCACAGAAGTACATTAAAGCTTTTCCCATAAAGTAAAAAGAGAACAGTCACCTGAGACATATTTCACCATTGTGTCTGTTAAATGAAAGAATTGTTCACATTTCCCTGAGCCATTTGCTCATAAATTAAAACAAACAGGTGTCTTCATTTTGCTTGGCCTGAACATGCATTTTTCTGCCATTTAGACGTCTATGCATCACATCTGCACATCTTCCAATAACATTATCTCCTGACACCAACTCTTATTCTCAGAGAACTTAACAGAATTGCAAGACTACATATATTGTACAAGTAAAATTGTTGGAATGTTTCCCACAGGAGCTATAAAACTGCATGTTGTTCAACGTCTGTCTGATGTGGAAATTTGTGAGGATGGTAAAAAAAAAATTTGGAGAGGAATTTGCTGTAGCAAATAAAATTTCCTCCTAGTAGTAAGAGCTGTGTGAAATGCTGACTAGAAGAGAAAATTGCACATATGTTCAACATAAAGCAGCAAGCTGTTTGGAAATTAGAAATATCTGTATAGCTAATGTGGTCTTGTTTATAATGTAATATGTAATTCAAAGCAAGCTCACATGGATGTATTAGCGGAAAAGTAGACATATCAGATCTACTTGGAGATAAAAATCATGCAGATTTCAAAAGTATGTATAGCCCAGCATTTTGGTCTTTCACTGGCCAATAAGATGGTAAAAGAATTGTATAAGAACAACATAAATATAATTATTCCACAGACCTATTCCTGTACCTGAGCAATAGATAAAAAGAAGCATGTCATCTTTAATGATGGGTGTAAAATATATAGCCATTGTAAATAAAAACTATGGATAAATTTATCCTATAGGAATTGACCTAATCTGATTTCATAATAATTATCACTACATTTTGATGTGTTGATCTTTGGAAGCCTTATAAATATACTTATTGAGTATAAAAATATCAATTAAGTGGAATTATGTCTAAACATCTGCACCTGCCCTAATCACTATTTCCTTTAACTATATAGTAGTATATATTTAGTTTTTTTTCAAAAATGTATGTTTGCATTTATACTACATAAAGGAGATGTGAGTATTTTGTTCATTTTGGGAGTAATGGAAATATATAGTTCAATCGGGGTTATGTAAAACTTTGGATGAAACTAAATTTCCAAAATGTTTCTGGAACTACTTATTTTTTCTTACTTGGTTCTTTTGGGTTGTTTTTCAAAGCATAGTTTGCAGCATAAGCCAACAGTATGCATAAAGTCTGACATGATATGCAAAAACAATATTAAAATACAAGTGCACGTCAGTCTCTGACTTATTCCTAAACTGAACAGACGTGCCTTCATTTAAACAGCCAAAAGACCTGTGTTGGCAAATACATCTTCCAATGTCATCAATAATCCTCTACAAGAATCTGTTGCTTGTCTGTTCTATAAGCAGTGAAACAAGTTAAAATGTTGTTAACACCTCTAAGTAGTCTCACTGGATAATTTTTCCAGGCCTTCGGATGAAATTAAACTCATCCATTCTTCCTCATGTTTTATTTAAATACCCCAAAAATGCTGTGGCTATTTGAAAGAGGAAAAAAGCCTTAAAAGGAGCTTGCTGTGAAGGAAAAAGGGGGAATTACCAAACAACTAAATGATCTATTATCCACTTCAATCCAAGGACATCAAAGGAAGCACCTGCTTGATGCCTTTTTCAGCATGATGTTTGCACAAAGTTCAGAGATCAAGCTGAGACAGATGAGCATTTGGTTAGAAGCAGCTACCAGCAGCACTAAGAGAAATTGAAACAATATGTTGATAAGGAAAGGTAAGTTAAACACCAAGATCATAGCTGTGGACCTGATCTACTGTTAACAGTGCTGCTACTGTTAAGGATAAGTTTTGCTACAATGCAGTGATGGGATTCAGCCAGTTCGCACCTATTCGGGAGAACCGGCTGTTAACTTTCTAAGCAGTTTGGAGAACCGGTTGTTGGAAGAAACCTCCTTTTGTTTTTCCCCACTTTACAGAGTAATCCTGTAAGGAAGGCAGGAAGGAAACATTCTGGTGTTGTTTCTAGCCTCATCTTTATTGCCGTGTTTACAGAAACTGCCTCTCTGGTTAACCTTTATTACATTATAGCAGCTAAGACAAAGCGCCCATCGACATGAGTGACATTGAGTTTGCCATGCCCACCCAGTCACATGATCACCGAGCCATGCCTACCCAGCTGGTCATTAGGGCAGAGGACCGGTTGTTAAATAATTTGAATCCCACCACTGCTACAATATAAATATTTTTAAAAGTTAGAAACAATGGAATAACATAAAGTACCCTCTTGTGGAAAATTCAGACAAATTTGCTTTGTAACTTCAGTTGATACTTGCATTTGCTTTTGATTGCTGTCGGATTCTTTGCTTTCAGAGCAAATGGGAACTCCACAACTGAACCACATTTTCACAGTTCATTTAATTCTTCCTCAAAGCAATCATTCCTGAGAAAGTGTTAGAATATTTACTACATCAAGGGTGTGCTTTTATGAAGTTCAGTAAGACAGAGGCCAAATCAAGCGGTTTAGGAATAAGTCAGAGACTGATGTGCACTTGTATTTTAATATTGTTTTTGCATATCATGTCAGACTTTATGCATACTGATGGTTTATACTCAAACAGTGCTTTCATTTTTTCAAAGGCATATACAATTAAAAGGCCATTGACCAAGCAAAGCAAATTTAGAAGAGGTTTATCTAAAAATAAACCCTAAAAAGGATAACTGAAAGAATGAGTGTATTTGGCTTACAGAACTGATAAGGGGCAGAGATACAATGGCAAGCTTCAAATATTCCACACAAAAAAACTATTGTACTCAAGAACAACACCAGAACCAATGATTTAAAATTACAAGAGTCTCAGGCTAGTGTCAAGAGAACTTCCACATGAGTTGGCTGCCATATGAAAATAAGTTCTCTTTCATTGAATGGCTTCAAAAAGAGGCTGAAAGAAAAAAAAATCTGACCGAGATGTGGTAATACAGAGGTGTCAAACTCACGGCCTGTGGGTTAGATGTGTCATGCACTGGCCATGCCCACACCTGGTTTAGTGAAAGGGGGAAAGTCGCTATACGTCACATGATGACTCAGTGAGGATGCAAGTTCAACACCCCCCCTTGTTGTAATGGACCTTGCCATGAGCAGAGCCTTGGTATATGTGCATTTTGAGATCCCTTCCAATTCATTGACTGCATTATCTAAATCCTAGCCCCATACAAATGACTCTCTAAAAGGTATTTAGGTGTTTAATGGACAACAGAAAGAACTTCACAGACTGAAAGTGTTTCCTGCCTTTGTAGTAGACTATTATTCCTGTTTATCAAAGGGTAGATTTTCCAGTTGTCACATTTTCTCTCTCTGGCTAAACATGAATATGAACATGCTTGGACAAGATTTATTAAGAAAGTAACGAGAACATTAATGCTGCAAATGGCAAGAGATATAAGACCATACTATTGCTGGAGGGATACAGGTTGATGCAATGAAAATATATAATAAAAATTAAGCCAAAATTAATTTACTAGTAGTATGTATAAAATGAAGCGACAATAGCTATAGGTAAATAATGATTAATAATGATAACAATACATATAGTTATATTAGTTTGATAATATGAAATTTTATATAAACAACACATGGAGATTATGAGATGAAGTTTTATCTAGAATATGTTATAAAGATGTATTGTGATTGGATGATATTAGGATGAGTTAATGGAATGTTATTATATAATCCTATTCTAGATTTTGAATATTATATATAAAAGGATGTAAAAACAATTATAGTCAAATTAAAGTTGAGATATAATAATTGTGATATACATGAATATAGGTGAATTAAAAATATGTGATTTGAAATGAAAAGCAGGTGGTGACTATGGAAGAGATGCATGGAAATACTGTAACCAACTGACACACTTTCTACAATTTGTAATGGAAGATGGCTTTTTTATTTTTATTTTTATGTTTGTTTGTTTGTCTTTGTTTAAAAACAAATAAAAAAAAATTTCAAAAAAAAATATGGACAGTTCCCAGGCAGGACACTAAACTGAGACTATTTGGATATAAAAGGTTTGCCAAATATAATTCAGACTATTTGCAACTATTGGGCCTTAACAACATTGCAGTTGTTGCAGGATTATTTGTAAAAGAAATTAAATTATAGCATATAATACGTGTTTTGGGGTGTAAATTGTAGAGCATCTTTCTTAATAAACTCTCCTGCTCAAGCTGGGAGCTGGACTAGATGACCTCCAAGATCCCTTCTGGTATCCTATGTTCTATGTACCAATACAATTGCTACAAAAGATAGGCCAATCCACAATCTATATGCAAGTCAAACAGATCAGACTTCTACTCTGCCTGGGTTCATTATTATTTTTATTTAGCCTCTCTGAAAGTAACAACGTTGGTTAATTCTCCCAGGTACATCTAGCAGTGATGAGATGTCCAAAAACAGAGAATATGGAAAACTCTTAAGTCTCTAATCTGTTCCCTGTAGGCCCAAATTTTAAATCACCGATGTATTTATATGCAGATGGTTTTAAGCCTTGTATAATTAGGGGAAAAAAATACACCCTGCATTATGTGTTCATTTTTTTTTTTAAAGTTAAGCATTCACATTATGGCATCCAAGCAATTTATGTAACATGAATAATGCATTTCAGAATAGTTAATTAGCAAGAAGAATCCTGTAATTTTATTATTTCATTCTATTGTAGCCCACTGAGAGAAAAGCAATTTGCAGAATTTTATACTTTAAAATAAGCAAAGGGATCAAGCCTAAAATCTGACAGTGATGGATACAGTCAGTAGAAACTGAACAGAAGTGGGCTATGGTGGGCACATAATATGTGTCATATCAAAGTGAGAATTCCACCTTTATGTCGACATTGTTGAAGCTCTCTTAGGATTGAATAGTTAAGTCAATTGTACTAAGACTGAACTTCTGAAATGCTTATCATAAGGTAGTCAGCCCAATCTGTGAATATTTCCTGGAAAAAAAACTGTACTTCAGTCGTGATGTTCCCAGTTGCAATTCTTGCCCTTCCAGCTGTGGTGGGAAAATACAGAGCCGAGGTGGCCCAGTGGTTAAATGCAGCACTGCAGGCTACTTCAGCTGACTGCAGTTCTGCAGTTCGGCTGTTCAAATCTCACCGGCTCAGGGTTGACTCAGCCTTCCATCCTTCCGAGGTGGGTAAAATGAGGACCCGGATTGTTGTTGGGGGCAATATGCTGTCTCTGTAAACCGCTTAGAGAGGGCTGAAAGCCCTATGAAGCGGTATATAAGTCTAACTGCTATTGCTAAAAATACTCCTGTCTGACAACCAGCCAAGAACCACTGTTACACAATATAGGCAAATAAAGCAAAGCAGAAAGAACTTTCTGGTTTCTAAAACTTCCCTGTTTACAGCCATTCTGCTATTGGCTGTTGTAAGAAATATTTCTTTTTACATGGTAGATATCTACTGACCTTGAAGTCTTTGAGCTCAAGCTGCAATCTGGGACAGCATTATGCTTTTTCAGTTGTTATCCCCCATGTGTGTTGAGACTATGATGCCCAGAATTCCCCATGGACATGGTCAAAGGATGAGAGTTCAACTTCCAACATGGGAGAAGATTACAGTCTGATAGTTTTACTAGTATTTTTACCATTTCCCAGCCATCCTCTGTATTCTCTCTTTTATCACCGGGGACTGGTTTTTTTGTTTAAGAGGCTCCATCCTAAGATTCTCACATAAGTTCATACATTGTAGAATATATTATACACTTTGCCCTACCCTGCTCTCCTATTAGTTCAGTTCAAGTTCAAGGCAACCGTTTTGGATGTCAAGAACTCTTTGTACATTGAATCACAAAAGAATCACATTTATTATACTGTAATTGTCAGCCTTGGCCCCAAGAGAGGCTGTGCTAGCATGGAGACTTAATAGCCTATCATTATACACCCCACTAACACAAGAATCTTGGCTTTGCCTTCTCAATAAAAAGCTCCGTGTGGTTTCTCTGTGTGCTTTTCAGGATTCATTAATTCTTTTTATTCTGTTTCTATAAAGGATCTCACCACCACCACCCCCTTTCAGCCTTATGGGCTATCATTTTGATGAAGCAAGGCAGGCATGCTTATTCTCATTTGCACACAGATGTTGTTTTGCCATCCTTACCATCTCCCACATCCAACAGAATGGCTGAAAGAACAACCTATGTAATGGAGGAGAGAGTGGAGAGGGAATAAATAGTAAGAACTTAAAAGAATTTGAGAGCTGTGAATCTGCAAGAAGAAAAATTGAAGTAGAGGGGAGGGAAAAAAACAGATGAAAGAGAATGATTGCCATCGGGGCTTCCAACTGGGCTATTTCAGTTTTTTTTTTTTTACTTGCTTTTGTGGAGTGTGCGTGTGCATTTTAACAAGGAGTAAGATGATGCATTTGGAATAGCATACAGCTGGGATGTAGGTAATGCAACAGTAGCCTGCTGAGCAATCATTCACCGACCACTGTGTGGCCACCATAGAAAGCTGACCAATAAAATTCCACTAAGTCACCTCCCATGATTGCAAAATGTACAAGTGAGAAGGGAGTATTTGCTTCAAGACAGGTTTTGCATAAGATATGGGGAAACCTTAATGCTCCCTTCCCCTGTGCTGGTATAAAGAAGCTTGTGACAATTCGACCCAATCAGTTGCTACTGTCTCTGAACATCCCCAAACAGCTGTCACTTTCTGCTTCTCAGACTTGCCCTTACCTGCCCTATTTCTTCCTCCATTCCAATTGATTGACTTAGAAGGGTTTATGTATATTTCACTCTGTCTCCTGCCTTTCATCATTACAATAGATTGATGTACAATTCTCTATATATGGTAAAGAAGCAGGTACCTGCCTCTACTCTTCCACAAGCATCTCCCATAAAAATGATCACAGCTGGCCTGTCACTAATATTTGCATTATTTCTTTTTTATTTGCATGTTTTGATTTTTATGTCTCACCTCCATTTGCTCCACTTCATTTTCTCTGAAAGCCAGTCACTTAGTTAGTGGCAGGATATAATTTCTCCCATCCTTAAATATTTATGGATCTTTATAACAAGGCATCAGTAATGATATGAAATGCACCTTCTGTAAATCAAATACATTCTCACTTTCTATTCATTGTTTTTGGCCATGAAAGCAAATGCTTGATTATAAACATCATAGAAGCAAAACAAAAACAATTTTGGCAAATAAAGCTATAAAGTTTCTCTGGATATCTTGTTTTAAAAAAAATACACGGACAAGGAAAATTAATGGGGTAATATAATTCCTATTATGCATTATTTAAACATTATATAATATACTAGAAATCCATCAGTAGTCTACATTGCAACTAAGTTAAAGGTGTTCTAAATCCAAGCTAATGACTTCAGACTTATGAATGTTTATTTATATTTGTGACCAAATAAACACTTACATTAAAAATCTGTAAATGAACAGCATGTTACTTGATGCCACAATATACAAACGATTTTGTCCATGAGAAACCGATAGCTGATCAGAGTCATAAAAATGCTGATTTGTGTTTTAGAGTGGCATGTATACCTCTTGTTTTATAGGAGAAAATCATGCTTACTATGAATATTGATCCTTTTTATTGATACCAATTCATACTGATAAGTTTCTGCAAATGAATTTCAATACACAATTTCAATTTTAACACCCTTGGTAAAAGAAGACCAGGTAGGTTGCAGTCATACAATGCACTGTACTCTCTTCCTACCCCTGAATATACTCAAAATACAGTCATTGGGCTTTCTAGGCAGTTTGTATTTCTTCTCTTCCAGTAGAAGCTGTCCTTCAATCAAAATTCCCTTTGCATATATAAGACAGCATACCATTTGTATACTATTTGGTTGAAAATCAAACTACTTTAGCCACCGTATGTGAGATCGTTTAATTAAAAAGTAGCTAAAACTATGCATCCTACAGCTAATATGGACCTCAAGCATGGTAATCCCACATGCTTCAAAAGATGTTTATATTAAAGAAATGGTAGTGGGAAATGGTAATGAAGGAGAAGGTAATAATTATTAGACGATAGCCTTCAAAACAAAAAAAAACCCATTGTCAACAGAATAACAATGAAAACATGAAATGATCCAAAGGAATATCTTTGAAAGAAAGGAGGAGGAAGAGCTGCAGTTAGGGCAATGGTTAGATAAGAGAAATCTCAACCCACAGAAATAGTAGGGGTAGGGAAAGCAGTTTAGAAGGGACCATCCCTAGTTACTTGGAAAGTAAAGTAGGAGGAAGGGGAAGATGTACCTTCCAGCTTGCAAAGTTTTGTTACATTGAAGCAGTGGTGAAATTGATTTTTCTTTTACTTTTCTGGGTACGGCTTGGTGAGCATGGCAGAAGAAGGATACTGCAAAATCTCCATTCCCGCCCCACTCCAGGGAAAGGATAGTGCAAAATCCCCATTCCCTCCCCGCTCCTGGGGAAAGGATATTGCAAAACCTCCAGTCCCACCCCACTCTGGGGCTAGCCAGAGGCGGTATTTGCTGGCTCTTTGAACCACTCAAAATTTCTGCTACCGGTTCTCCAGAACCTGTCAGAACCTGCTGAATTTCACTCCTGCAATAAAGGTATTGTTAAGCACTCGTGGTTTTTGGTTTCTTGCCTGGACTAATTCAAACGGCTGACATCAATCAGACAATGCCCTTGTTGCTGCTGAACAACAGAAGAGCTACAGGGAGCTACAAGGTACCACTTGGACCTGCCTGGCAAGTCATCGAGAAAGTCTTTCTGGGCCTGCTGAAAACCAGCAAGTTTCATAAGGGAACTATGGGGAAGGGAGAAATTCTTAATTAGTCCCTCTTCCTGCAGAGGTTAAGGGTGCCAACCAGCCACAAGGTGACTATAAATTGATTTGGCCATCACAATTTGCATCTTGCTCTGAGAAGTGTTCATTAGGAATTCCACTTAAAGCTGTGCGTTAACTGTGTGCAGAATTTGGAAGAATGTTGCACTTTGATGAAACTTTGAGGGAACCCATAGTTTTTCTGACAGTGAAATATTCTGTGTTTTGCTCAAGAAAATCACAGGATCTACACATTCAAGAAGCCATTTTTTGTGAGGGCAGCAAAGATCAGCCCCATCCCAGTGCTTTACAAGGCAGGTTATGTCCCTCCCACTAAAGAAAGCAGGAACATGGGCTGCACCTGCTTCACACAACCTTAATGAATGAGGGTCAGAATTGTTTACCAATCCTTGTTGAGTCTCCAGTACTGTTAGGCAGTCTTCAATGTGAAAAGAGATTAATTCTAATAGTAAAGCTAAACAAGGCAGAAATTTCTCTATACTTGAAATAATATATAGGACAAATCTAATTTGAATTTGAATTCAAATTACATATACACATACCTCCGTGGTGAAATTCAATTTTTTTTACTACCGGTTCTGTGGACATGGCTCGATGGGTGTGGTGTGGCTTGGTGGGCATGGCTTGGTGGCCGTGACAGTGGAGGGATACTGGAAAATCTCTATTCCCTCCCATTCTGGGAGAATGATACTGCAAAATCTCCATTCCCACACCACTCTGGAGCCAGCCAGAGGTAGCATTTGCTGGTTCTCTGAATTACTCAAAATTTCTTCTACTGGTTCTCCAGAACCTGTCAGAACCTGCTGGATTTCACCCCTGATACACACAAACACACACACACACACACACACACACACACACACCAGACATAAATATCCAACCCACTGGATATTTACCACTATCTCCATCATTCAGTTCAACCCTTATATCAACCATTAATTGAGCAATAAAAGAAACAATGAAAAACTCAATGAGAAATACAACTATATGGCTACCAAAAAAGAAACAAGGTCAGATAGAAAGAAAGCAGAGAACAAAGTGGGAGGGAGGTAGAGTCTGCCATCAAACCAGCAGCCACTTCTAGCATAAAACTCCCCCATGGAGAATGAGCAAAAAACACTGTGTGCAATAAACATTTTTACTATGTGCCTCCAAACAGTTCCAAAGGAACATTATAACAGATGATTTGAATGTATATTAAAAATAACATGCTAAACCCATAATATGATAACCAATTAGAGATTTCAAGGCCTATTATAGTCAAGGGTATCAAGCAGCTCTACAATTAAATAACTCCTCCTTGGTCAATATATGTAGATTTAGATTTAGATTTGGTTTATTTATAAAGGCAAATATTTTGCATAATGCTGTATTTAAATGGCTTAAATTTTCTTCCTCACAAGTACACCTTTGCTTTGTAATAAAGAATCTTAAAACTCATGGCAATGGGGACTCTTAAGTTGAATCAAAAAAATAAAATAAATTGTGAGAGTTAAAGAGAATGAACAGATCTCTTTCACAAACCCCAACTTTCTTAACTGTTCAGGACATAATGTTGAACCACAAAATATGCAGGAGTTGGGATTCTGTGTGCAAATCACTTGGATTTCTCAGATTTACCATCTGCTTAGCCTCAGAACTGCAGGAATAGCCATGATATGCCTGTTCAAAATATCCAGGCCATTGTCAAAATGTTCAGTTGCTCATATTCTAATCTGTTTGGCAAAAGAAAAAAAAATCTATACCCAGATCAAGCATGTCAAGGGAACTAAGAATGATTGGTTCCAACATTTCTTGTATATACTGTACACTTTCTCTGAAACAGCAACTTTCCTAGAACAAGAGGGTGGATCATGCAATTACTATTGACTTTGAGGTCTCCAGGATTAGTTAGGATGGCATTGCTAAATAGGGTGAGTTTTTAAAATTATTTTATGGGTTTAGACCTATGGGGTTGTTGTTTTTTTAAGGGAAATAAGATATAAAGATTACATAACAGGAAGCAGTTTAAATTGAAGAAAGAAGGAAGGAGAGAAGAAGTAAGGAAGCATAGCAAAGCTGAATGCTCCAATTTTCTTTTCAAACATCTTCATGTATTACAATGCACCTACTTCTAGTTAGTGAAATGCAGGAAATAGGACAGCATCTACCAAAACCAGTAGTATAGTCAAATTGATGTAATACCGTACAAGCTCCCATTATGTGTGCATCACATTGCTGCAATTTTGCCATCTGCCATCATGTATCCTCTTAATTCCAATCTCCATCTTCCCACCCACAGATACCTATAATTTTATATTCCTTCTTACTACCTTTCCTTTTATACAAGAAGGCAACTACCTTCCAACTCAACTTAGATAGGAAAAGTTACCTAAATGAACAAACAATAATCTCTGCCCTTTAATGATCAGACATAGATGCAATGTTCATATAAACATTCAGCAACCCATTCTGTAAGCAACTCACCATCAAAGTTGAATAATTCTCTAGATAGCCCTTCTACACTACAATCTTACTTTCTACATTCTCACAGCATTTATAATTTCCTTTTCGTCAATATTTTAATTGGACTTCAACATTTACAGCATTTATTTCAATTTAAATCACTGTTGTTCCCTTGCAAATCTCAAAAATACTCCCTCCAGCAGTCTCTCAGTTCAGTTTCATCTGAAATTGTTTCACTCCTTTTTTAAAAACAAATTCTACTCACTCTCCTGCAGGTATTTTGTTTAGCCCTCTTTGTCTACTTCCCAATTTTTTAAATTTCCATCCAATTGCTAGATGTTGCTCTGTCCATTTTAATCTTAACAGTTTATTGTTAAGATTGTTGTTCTTTTTATTGCATTGTTTGAAACTCTTTTTCTATATATTCCCATTATATAATCCATTTCTCTGTCTGTGTTTGTTGCAGCAATAATTTGCTTATTCTTTTTCTCATCCACAATGAAAAATGATTCTACCAAGAATCTTTTTTTCATTTCTCCCTTTAATGAAATTCCACACTTCTACAGCACTCTGCAACATAGTTCCTTTCATTCTGTTCCAAACAGCATTCACAAACTTTTTATTTCATCTTTCTTGTTATTCTTTTCAGAAATTATCTTCTAAGGCTTTTTTATACTGCAGTTGCACATTCTCCTCCTATTTTGCCTTGAGTCTTATTTTTTTCACTTGCTTCTTCTTTCATGCCCATTTTCTCTCAAAATTCAATTGACATTATAGAAAATGGCAGTTTCTCATTTAGAACTTCAGAATAACAGAATTGAAAGAGACCTTGGAGGTCTTCTAGTCCAACCCCTTGCTCATTCTGATTATCTACAAGTTTCATCATAAACAATCAAACAGATTGAAATTTATATTAATTTCTTTTACATGTGTACCTAAGCATAGACTTATCCTTAAATCACATATTTAAAACAAACCAATGTTTTTCAGTGTTTTCATGCTCAAAATCACCATTCTCTCTAAGGGACCCAGTCACTTTTTTACATTCTCTTGTCACAATTCTATCCATCCATTAATGTCACTTGGATTTAAAAAATTGTATTCCCCTGGATTGTTCTAATTGTTTCATTAAACCTATTTATTGGAGCAAAACCTTGTTGATTGTATATCAACAATTCGTGGAGGTTTTTTTTATTCATATGTACTTTCTGATGTAGATCTTACTCTCTTCACTTATTAGACCACCTTTATTCAGATCTAATATAGTAGAGATGGGTTACTTGTCTTCTTTTTCTTTTAATTTTTGGTATACATAATCTATTTTTCTTTCTTTATTCAATGCAAGCAAGGATATCTAAACAATTGCAAAGATCTTTAAGCTAGTTGCAAGCCAATATATGGAAGACTGTTGAACATGCCTGGAAATTTTGAATGAAATAGTTCAAATTAAGAGACAATAGACCAAAAATATTGAGATGTGGAAGCATCTTGGTAGATGGGGGTTGGGGGTTGTTGAGGTTTTTTGTCTTCAATAGTTCATTAAGAATTGTATGAGTATAGGAAAACATTTATTATACATTTGTTGAATTAGATAGAGCATTTTCCCTTTCTGACTTCTTTCTTCTGCACCGAGATATCGGTCGAGATGAATTAAAATCTATTCAAGCTGAATCGAACGTCTTTCTTACTAATCTTCCAGAAGACTACAAAGCTCTTTGGGTCAATCCAATTATACTGTTCTTACAGACATTGAACTTTCCAACTTAAGATCTGGAGTGTTTGGGGAACACATTCTGAAATGAAAGATCCATTGATTGAAACCATCTATTTTCATAGCCTATTTGAGATAAGTGGATTTTAGTAAGGTCAGAATATTGCAATGCTCCACTAAAAGAATCAAAGCAAAAGTAGTGCAAAAGTTCGGTTTATTTATCCAGTGTCTGAACCATTGGTGGGATTCAAATTATTTAACAACCGGTTCTCTGCCCTAATGACCAGCTGGGTAGGCATGGCTCGGTGATCATGTGACTGGGTGGGCATGGTGAACTCAATGTCATTCATGTCGATGGGCACTTTGCCTTAGCTGCTATAATGTAATAAAGGTTAACCAGAGAGGCAGTTTCTGTAAGCAGGGCAATAAAGATGAGGCTAGAAACAACACCACAATGTTTCTTTCCTGCCTTCCTTACAGGATTAGCCCTGTAAAGTGGGGAAAACCAAAAGGAGATTTCTTCCAACAACCAGTTCTCTGAACTGCTTAGAAAGTTAACAACCGGTTCTCCTGGATATGTGCAGATTGACTGAATCCCACCACTGGTCTGAATTTACAATTCCAATTGAAGCTAGATCAGTGAGGCCCTTGGAAATTAAAATCCAGGTTTGGATATATTAAGGTTAAATAAAAAGTGAACAAAATTCAAATGATGTTCAGAAATGATATAGGGTTTTGGTGGGGGAGGGATTTCTTTCTGCCGGAAATAAAGAATACCATTTCACTTATCCCTTACCTGGAATTTGATTGAATGAAGATAAGAATTTGAACATTTAGAGCTATTGGAGTCATTACAAGAAAGCAGTTCTAATAACCATGAATGTATACACATGCATACAGATGTTGTTTGTGCATTAACAATGAAAGTACAAATTGCTCTTGAGAAACAGGATCTGTGATTTTTAAAAGTCACAGAATGCTACAAATTGATATTTTAAAATAGGATTTCTTAATCTCCCTGAAATAATCCATTCATGGATTAGCAGTACACTCAGTTCTTCTGCTCCATTCATGAAGAAATAATGAATGCGATTAAAAAGCATAAGTAGCTATATTAGCTATCAAGAAAAAAAATCAGTGTTGATATCCACTGGAAGTACATGGCTGGAATCATGGACAATCTACAGTATTTCCTGATTTTGTATTAAATGTTAAGTCATAAACTACACTGTAAACTGTAATGGCTGTATTTATACATTATTCATAGACTTACTGTGATTTTATCAGATGCAAATCATCAGTCCTACATGTTAACCTCCACCTAGGTTGATTTATTACTCATGCCTATACACAAGAATCTAGTCAACTAATGACCAACACTAACTTCTAACTAGATAAGAGTTAATGAAATTCAGGGATTAAGGTGGATCACTTGTGGGAATGTAACAAGGAATATGAGAGGAAAATGTACATTATGTTGGGCTACACGATACAACAGTTGTTCCTCCTCCATTGGACTGTTGAACTGAAGAAACTAAGAAAAATTTGAAGCCTTATATTTTTCAATCACCTTTGCCAGAAAAAGTCTCTAGAGGATTCAAAAATCTTCTCATATTTAATGACATTTGAGTTAATTGTAGCAAAGTCAGATATTTTCAGTGAGGAAAGCAGTGCTATTATTTTGGTACTTCTACTGATGATTCTGGGAAGCCTGAAACCTTTATATCACAACACAGTTAGAAAGGACTGGGCTATGCTTTTAAACAAAACTACACAACCCATACCTCAGTCTCCATATCTCCTTGAGGAAACATAGATAATTTGAGCACAGTTAAATTGTAGGCTCATTAGAGCTCTGTTTAAGCCAGCTCTTCATCTATAGTTCCCCAGTTATATTACTTCTCATTAGATGTGGCTGAAATCAATTCTTGGTCAACTGGAATACATACCCAGCTCAGTTACTGCAAATAACTGAAAAGTGAGGGTACCACACTACCCACACTAGTTGGTATCATTGCCAACTCCACCAAGGAGCACTGGCTGCAGCCAGTCATTCCAATGCAAAGCCTCAGCTACCCCATTCCTAAGGCACCCCAGTGCTATGTCCTAGCCATAGCTGCAGCTACCCTGTCAACCTGCACTCCACCAGTCTTGTAACGCTGTACTCTGTCAGCCCTATTGCCATAGTACACCTTTGTCATTCTCTTCTTCCCAGTGCTGCAATGCTTTGGAAAGCCTCAGAAGTAGTTATGAAGCTACTTTTCAAAGTAGTTTGTGGTAGCAGAACACTTATCTCTGGAATTTCTTTCAAATGTCCAAAGAAATTCAGTTTTGTATAGAAACTACAGGAATGTGAATAGCTGTATGGAGAAGACATTACAGCAGGAAGTGATCAGCCAAATTACTTATTAGCAATCTAGATATAAAACTCGTGTAGCTCCAGAGTTCACATTGTCTCATTATCTAAGATAGCATCATCTCCAAATCAGTATCTGTAATTGAAGATGTTCTTTTATTACACCCTTGCTAAATTCTCAATTATCAGACTGAAGTCTTGATGTTCTTTTGCTTCTCAATTTAAATCTACCTTCTTCCCAAGAACAGCACATAAAATAAATGAGCTACTCAAGGACTAATTCTAATTTCACAAAAATTTGTACTGATGATTTGCTTATATGAAATAAAAGAAAAAAATCTGGTAAACGCTAATTAGAATTCGTAATTTTTTTTTGAGAAAATGGTAAATTATTCACAGATAATTAAAACTTAATTTCATATCATGCATAGAGACATGTGAGTTCTTTGTCAAGCTACCATAAAAATTAAAATGCAAATTATTGCATAATGTGCCATTTCAAATGGTGTTTATATGCCTAACCATCTGCAAGAAAATCATATGCAGGAACTGATTCCAGCGTAAGCCTAAACAGATGTCAGCTTTTTCAACTATTGTTTAAACACCAATTTGTGAGTTTGAAATTTACAAATTGTCACTTGCTTTTGGGTTGATTTTTCTATTCAGTAAAAGGAACCAGTCATTCTATAGACCCAGATATTGTATGATATCACCTTGACCTTGTAGAGTGCACCATTCAGGCAATATAAATTTGGAATTCTCATAAAGTGCCCACATCAACATTACTCATTGTTAAGCAAAGTGATCATTCACTCTGGTTTCCCCCAATGACATTGCTTGTCAAAAGCAGACTGAGAAGGTCACAAATGGTGATCAAGTGACCCCAGAACCCTACAGCTGTTGAGTATACATATCAGCTATAAAGCACCTGAAGTTTGATCATGTGGGGGACATCTCAATGGTTGTAAGTGTGAGGATCAGTCTTAAATCACTTTTTTCAGTACCATTATAACTTCAACAACTTGGTTGCTACCCAAATGGCTGTAGGTTGAGGACTACCTATCCTTTGTAAATTTCAGAATCAACATATATATCCCATCACATTTATTTATTAGACAATTATTATAGTTAATAATTGTCTTATTATACAATTTGATATAGTTTTTCATATTTGCTACTGTAGAATGAATTAACTGGGAATGATAAAACCTTAGTTAAACTGGATAGAAAACCATTTATTTATTCTGTTAGAATGATTGTTCTGGAATAGAATCAGCATGCTAGTGACAATTCCTTACAAATCACCAAAAAATACCCAAATAGCATCCTAGAGCCGATGTGGCACAGTGGTTAGTGTTCAGTACTGCAGGCTACTTCAGCTAACTGCTAGCTGCAGTTCAGCCGTTCAAATCTCACTAGCTCAAGATTGACTGAGCCTTCCATCCTTCTGGGGTGGGTAAATTGAGGACCAGGATTATTGGGGACAATAGGCTGACTCTGTAAACTGCTTAGAGAGGGCTATGAAAGCACTATGAAGTGGTATATAAGTCTAAGTGCTATTGCTATCATACAGCAGTTAAGTAGAATTTGGGACACAAAAGACACTTAGAGAACCATCCAGAATAAAAGATAGAGAGCTTTGGTGTGGTTATCCATCCCACACTCTGAACATGGAACTGCAAGTAGAAGTAAAACTGGGATACAGTGGGTCAACCTTCATGGCTGGTTCAAACTAATATGTATACCATGTATCAACCTATCCTGATACTGCAGAAAGTTGAGGGAAGAAGGAATTTCACTTTACATGCACAAGGCCAATTAAAAAGAACACTGTGTGATAACTTTACACTTCTTAAAAGAAACAACTGTGCTTGTGATAATGTCTTTATCATCATGTCTAGTTTGGTCTTTAAGATGCCTTGAATTTGGGTTCATCTTTACATGTTTATACTATACCTTAGGTGGAACATGGCGGCTCAGTGGCTAAGACACTGAGCTTGTTGATCAGAATGGTGGACAGTTCGGCGATTCGGATCCCTAGCACTGCATAACGGGGTTGGTTCCCATTATTTGTCCCAGCTTCTGCCAACCTAGCAGTTTGAAAGCATGTAAAAATGCAAGTAGAAAAATAGTTACCTTCCCTTTGGTTAGAAGGTAAAAGTGTTCCATGTGCCTTCGGTATTTAGTCATGCTGGCCACATGACCATGGAGACGTCTTTGGACACTGCTGGCTGTTCAGCTCTGAAACGAAAATGAGCACCGCCCCCTAGAGTTGGGAATGACTAGCACATATATGCGAGGGTAACCTTTACCTTTCACTATTCCTTGCTAAACTTATGTTTCAATATTTTGTATTATTTAATTACATACATTTGAAAATATATGGGAATGTTTTTATGAAATTAAGATTAAGATTCAAAATTCATCCATATCTATATCCTTGTTTAAGCCATGAAACTACTTCTGTGTCAGGGACATGTAGTCAGGGGAGGCAGGGGAGGCAGAGCCTCACCACTGTCATCATGAAAAGAAAAGAAAATGTAAAAGGAAAAAGGCAAGAGCTGAGGTCAGGCTGAGCTAGTTGCTGTCAGTCACCGTGGATGACTCTGCTTAGTGCTTAACTGTTTAAAAAAGCCTCTAAAAAAAGCGCCCTCTACAGGAGGAGGCAGGAGAACAACATCCCTCATCTAGTCTGACTTTAGGCGTTTTATGATCACTCGAGCAGAGTTAAGCAAGGGTTAAAAGCCAAAAAAATCCTGACATAGGTGAGGCACGTCATTCTCCTGCCTCCTCCTGTAGAGGGCACTTTTTAGAGGCTTTTTTAAACAGTTAAGCAGAGTCATCCATGGTGACTCCGGCAGCAACTAGGTCAGCCTGACCTCAGCTCTTGCCTTTTTCATTTTACATTTTTTTTCTTTTCATGATGACAGGCAAGAGCAGAGCTGAAATCCTCTCTGAAACAGCTGGAAAAGGTACGTGTGGGTCAGAGGGAGGGGGAAGAATTCAAACTTCATCCTCAAGTGTAGATCCCTCTCCAAGTGTAGTTTGATTTCAGGCAGAGCCATGTTGCCTTTTCAAACACACACACACACACACACACACACACCTGGATAAAACTATATAAGCCCAGCTTCACTGATTACAAGTTTGAAAAGGCAACGTGACTCCTCCTGCAATCAAAGGCTCGGATCGGCTCCAATCCAACTTCTGTGTTTGTGTTTGTTTGAGAGAGAGTGAGTGAGAGAGGGAAGGGGGTAGGAGAGATAGTCCAACCCAACTTCTCTGTGTGTGTGTGTGTGTCTGTTTGAGAGAGGGGGAGGGAGGGAGGGAGGAAAGAAGGAGGGGAAGAAGAAAAAGAATGAAGGAAACTTTTTCGCAAAGGAGAAAAACAAATGCTGTCCCTTTAAATCGGAACTGAGCATGCCTGGCTGTGGAATTCTGGGAGTTGAAGTCTACAAGTCTAAAAAAATTTGAAGCCCACCACTGTGTCAGTGCCTCACTAGCCATAAACCACATATCACTGTTCTGTGTGTTATATGTGCTGGTAACAATATCAGAAAGGTCAAAACCATTCCCTTATTTAATAGGTATCAAGATTAATTTCACAATTCTTTTTCAAATGTGAGGAGATGGGAAATAATTCCAGCTACATGGAAGTCAAAATACAGAGGCACCTTCTGGAGGACAGTGGGTTGGAGTGGTGCCTGAATGACAAATGAATAACAAGATGAAAATGATGATGCCACTTATTCAGGGGAACTCTCTGGAAACCACATAAGGGTTGCCTTTGTGAAACTGGACCGACTTTTTATAATGTTACCTAGTTTGGATAATGAAATGTCTACAAGAAAACAACCAAGCTCAGAGAGCACCAAGAACCTCTCATTTCAATCCCGACTTACAAATATTCTCCTTGATTGGTGAGACTTCTCTCCCTCAGAAAGGATTACCATTCTTGGCAATCATGTCCAACTTCATTTAAATTGGAAAGGGATACAGTTATTTGTGGGTTTCTTAAACAGCATTAAATTTCACATTTCTGAATCTCATTTCAGATTCAGCCTCCAAGTTGAATGGGCAGTCTCTGAAGTGGATCTTCAGTTAAATAGTTTTCCAAACTAAATCTTGTGAAGCATACATAATCTGTGAAGTGTAAGCTACTGCCCAAAATCAGTGTGTATGGTGTTACGTTTTCAAATAAAACGGAAACAATATTATGGCTGTGGAATGGATGAACAATGGCATTTGTGTTTCTAATTTGCAACTCATAAAATAGTTAATATCTTAAGTAGTAGTTGGTTGAGTGATTGTCCTGCTTTATAAATGATATTGAATTGATTTAATTGCAATACTAGATATCATCTTGTCAACTGTGTTGGTATCATCCATCCATTATAATCTGCCCAGGCAGTCTATCCTGCTCGGCAATCTATCTGGGTAAAGCTAATGATATGACTTTTTCCTATTCAAATGCCTCCTTCTACTGACATTTTTTCATTACTAGATTAACAAGGATTGCTAACATAAATAACTCCACTCTATTCCCATAGCTACATGTAGATTGGTTGTAATTCTACACAGCATTCTTGTATAAGTTATGGAACATACCAAGGTCATAGCAAGGAGAATCATGTGTGGACAGCATGGAGATGAATGTAGGCAGAGTCAAATCAGAAAATGGACTAATTATATATGAGGACTTCCATAGCTAGACTAAAAATGCAGACAACCTGTAGACTGCACCATAGAGAGGTAAATCATTTTGCTACCATCTAGTAGTTACTTATATTTGGAGACATTTGATTAAGAAATCTGCAAGTTTACCAAATGAATTTAAATATAGTAATTCAAATGTAACAAATGGTATGCTGGCTTTTATAGCCTCTGGATAATGAATTATGATCCCAGATTGTAGATGTGAATCAAATTGTTCTGAACATTTGGGTTACTATTGCCAGCTATAAAATTGTTGAATAAAAAAAAATCTTTTGTCAGAACTTTTAAAAATCAAATTATTCCCGCATAAGAAATAATAACCACAAATAAACTTATATTCAATATCATTCCATGTGTTAGAGGAATTTTTAAAAGCTACAATAAATTAAAAGTTGCTGAACACAATGAAGGTGATTTATACTGAAGTGTTAATACAGGAGATTTCTGATTCTTTTCAACAGAGTAAACTACTACCTGAATACAATTATGACCTCAACTTTTTATATTATAATTATTAAGGGGTGCAATGGCTCAGCAATTAAAGATGCTTGGCACCTGGAAGGCTGATAGCTGAGGTTTGAAACCTGATTGCTCTGTGATGACAGAAACTCATGTTAGTTGCCCCAGCTCCTGCCAACCTAGCAGTTCAAAAGCATGCAAATGCAAGTAGATAAATAGGCACCACTTTGGTGGGAAGGATTCCATGCACCCTCAGTGTATCGTCATACTGGTCATGTGCTGTCCCATCAGTATATAGTTAATTTAAGAATTATAAGCTGTCTCCTTTAAGCAACTATCGCATGGGAAATGCAACTACCTTGTGGGAAATGTAGTCCCATAACATGTGACCACATCTGTGCTCCCTGATTGGGCAGTGGGGTATTTTGCCCGGGAAATTGTTTTATTACTGCGCACTCACTGAATCCCTGTCAGCACTAGCAGAAGCAGCTTTGTACCAGCAGCATGGGTTAGAGGAATTAATGTCTTTTTACACTACGTGAAGGGACAGATCAGGGAAAGTCAGAAGAACCTCATTACTGAACTGTAAGTTTTGTTATTAAGGATTCCTGACAATAAACGTGATCTGAAAGATATTCCCAAGCGTGGAGTTAACTGGCTGCCCGAGCAGAACCTCATTGCCCGGGGCAGAACAGTAAAAAGACATTAATTCCTCTAACCCATGCTGCTGGTACAAAGCTGCTTCTGCCCGGGGCAGAACAGGTCACATGACCACAGAAATGTCTTTGGACAACAATAGCTCTCTCAGCTACAAAACCGAAATGCACTTCCCTCTAGAATCGCACAAGACTGGACAGGGGAAACTTTTACCTTTTTATAATTATTAAAAGCCAGGTCTATAAATAAACAATTATTAAAATTTCAAACTAAATTCTAAATTTCATTTTTTTTATATTGAACATAAAAAACAGAAGCAATGTCCCAATAGAAATAAGACCAATAAAATCTCTACTTAAAGTGGTTTATATTGCCTACTCAACTGTTGTGGCCCAGCAGGAGCCGTTGGAGCTGCCAATGGAGTCCTATAGCGAGGAACCCTTTGAGTCTGCTATGGAAGATGTAGAGGACCCTGGGTTCAGACTCAGAGCAGGGACCAGACAGGCTGGTTGGCCTCCAGGAGGTGCCTGAAGCATGAAGCAGTGGGGAAGATCAAAGGGAGTTTGTCGCTGATGCCAGGCAACGAAGGGTGGAAAAACGGAGGCAGCAGTTACAGAAACAGACTCATAAGAGATAATCAAGCCCAGGTGATTGTGGCTTGGCCCCTCCCAAGACAGTATATAAGAAGAGACTTTGGGAGGAGTCCTTTTGCAGGACACAACCATTCATAGTAATCTGGAGAACTCCTTGTCTGGTCTGCCTTGTGTTTCCGTGTCTGTTGGAGTCTGGGTTGCTGGCAGCGTCTTGCCAGTGAGTCGTGTCTGGGCTTTCAGCCAACAGGATTATAATTGCTGTGAATAAAGAGTGGCAAACAGCTAAGCCTGTGTCTGCATTCATTACTGGACCGGGGGGGGGGGCAGAACATTCAACCAAATACTTGTTTTGTTTTCCCCCTCTGTGGTGGTAAATATTTCTATTTACAGTTATTAATCTTTCCAAATCACTATACTCTTACAAATTCTTTAACCTTACAAGGAAAACTCTTTTATATTCATTGTAAGGCTCCAAACATATGTTTTTTTTAAAAATCCATCTTTATAATTAAGCTACAGCTAATTCTAAGGCATCGTTCTTGACTTCCTTTTTACATAATATGTTCAAATCACTTTCAATTCTATTTTGAAGACTTTAGGCATTACTTAAAAATTATATATAAAACAAGAAAGAAAAAATGAAAGATCAAAAACTTAGTTTTCCTTCCTCTTCTTCATCCCATTGAACTCTACATATATTAAATACTTAAAAAGGGAAATCAAACCCTAATCTCCCAAAGACAACCTAGCTAGATTGGACTACAGGGATCACAGTCCATCAGTGCTGAACGTGAGTGAAACTGACAAATCTATCAGTATTTTATATACTGTAATGAACACAGAGAGCACGTTTAATTTGGGCTACCTGCAAGGTGCATCCAAGTTGTCTTATCTTCTACATCATTTATTTTTTATCCAAACTCTCTAGATCTTCAGAGGAGAACTGAAATTCTTGATTCCTTACAAGAAATTGCAGGGAATAATTGCTACTACAGCATTTTTTCATTTTAAAATAAACCACATCCCGCCGGGCTCATTTTCTTCTTCTTCTTTCATCCACCTTCCGGTTTCCTTTGTTCTCTTCACCAACTTTTTCATTCTTGTTAAAGTTCTCATTGAAACCTCTCGCTAACCGAGTGCAATTTAGAAATGCTGCTTTAGGCTGCAAGAGTGACAGCTTGGGTAAGCCCAGATCACAGCAGTCAGAGATGAATGCAGTACTGAGTTTATGCTATTATCCTGTGAAAAGGAGCCACTCTATATTTCCATTTTTGTGGTTTATATATGTCCAATCGCCTGAGGTTCTCAGCAACATCCTTATGATTGTAGTGATTATGTTTTGGAAGTGACAGCAGAGAGCAACATGTGCACAGCGGAATAAAATAAAGCAAAATAATAGCCATGGAGTTGCAATGCGTTCACATGTAAAAAAGGGTAAGGCCAAAGTCTTGACTTTTTTTTACATCCCACCCCCAGAAATTCTTAACAGAGAGACAACCTCAGTCATAGAAGCTCAGTGAGTGAATTGGGGCCAGCGTCTCTCTGTCAGTTTAACTTACCCACAGTTTTAACACCTATTTTTCTGAGGAAGATGGGAGGAAGAAGTGCTATGTACGTCACCTTCAGCTCTAAAGAAAAAAAACATTCTCCTTAGAAAGATAAAATATAATGCCATGCCATCACAGGTAAGAATTTGCCTGAAGTACTTTCATATACAGGATTCTGATGAGGGTCCCTTTATGAAATAAATTGCAAACCCTCTATAAAAATTCTCCATAGGACTCCAAAAGAAAATTTCCATTTGTGGTATAACCACAGGTGGGCATTGTGCTTAGCACCTAGCAGTTTCAGATGAAATGTCAGTTGGGCCTTTTCCCAGAAGGCAGAAGCATGCACCAAAAACTATTGTTGTTGTTAGTTGCAGGAAAATTAGACATGCAAAAAAAAACCACCCCAATTTAGGTATTTGCTGTCACAGGATTGTGGTGGACATCTTTGAAAAGGGATCAGACAAATCATTGTATGGATGTTGTGTCTAGTAATGGCTGCCGATTACTATGCTTAAATTGATTGTTGTTAGTTGTGAAGTCGTGTCCGATCCATCATGACCCCATGGACAATTTTCCTCCAGGCCTTCCTGTCCTCTACAAGCCTCTGGAGTCTATTTAAGCTCATACCTATTGCTTCGGTGACTCCATTCAGCCACCTCATCCTCTGTCATTCCCTTCTTCTTTTACCCTCCATTGTTCCCAGCATCAGGCTCTTCTCCAGTGAGTTCTTCTTCCTTCTCATTTGGTGGCCAAAGTACTTGAGTTTCATCTTCAGGATCTGTATCAATGCCCTATGTTTTAATTCACATTGGGGCTGCAAAGGCAAAGTGTTTGCTCAGAAAATTATTTCTTCTCATAATTATGTTTCTTGGCAGAAGAGCCAAGGTGGCGCAGTGGTTAAATGCAGCACTGCAGGCTACTGCTAGATCAGCAGTTCAGCGGTTCAAATCTCACCGGCTCAGGGTTGACTCAGCCTTCCATCCTTCCATCCTTCCGAGGTGGGTAAAATGAGGACCCAGATTGTTGGGGGCAATATGCTGACTCTCTGTAAACCGCTTAGAGAGGCCTGAAAGGCCTATGAAGCGGTATATAAGTCTACTGCTATTGCTATTGCTATTTCTCTTTCATATTTTCCTTCATAAGTCTTTCCGATGCAGTGTCTCTGATGCACTTCCAGGAGAAGTAAAAAAAAAATGTGTGGATTGTAGGTAAAAGTCTGTCCTCCCCTCCTCTCCCATCCCCCAAAAATATTTCCTTGGTACTTTTAGGTAGATCTGGCAATTCTCTGCCCTGTTCTGTTTGTGATGACTGGAATACTGCTCAAGCAGCATCTCTGTAACCTCACCCAAGCGTGCAATGTCGGCGAGCAATGTTCTTCCCTTGCTGTTCAAAATTCTGAGCCCAGGAATAATCAAGAGGCTGTGATTTTTCAATCATGAAAAATAAATTTTGAAATTACCCAGCTGTCAGAACAGTTCAGTTCCCAATATCCTCTCAGCCTGTTGTAATGCTGTAACCCGTGACTACTGCTTGGTTCAGAAATTGTTGTGCTGGTGATGTCTATTAACCAATAAGTATCTGTAATACCAATAATAAGAACCATCTCTGCTGTCTATCAACCTCCTTACAAGATCATTTCTTAAAATAAGGTTTCAGACCCCTGGAAGGAAAGGCTCTGGAAGCTTGATTGTTCTCAACAATTAAATAGCATGTTCTCTGCCACTGCCATGATTTATGACATTCTTTAAATTTTTGAGCTCGGTAAGCGGGCTTCTCACTCTTCTTTTTAAAAGACATTTTAACCCCACTTTTGTTCAAGATATTTTTTTTGTATGAGCTTATATATTATGAACTTTGGCTTAATTGATTTGGTAATCTAATTTGGCAGCATGCAATCATTTATTTTCTTCCCAATTATTATTTCTCTGCTTGTTTATTTATAAAGCCACACTCCTGGCTATTCCTTTCCAAAATGCTCTCATTTCCAAAAGCAGACACCACTGGAATGTTTCCAGAACTTCTAGTACTCATAATGGTGTGATCAGCCCCCAGCACTTGCCTTCCAAAGGAAATGATTCATTTATTAATGCTGTAATTATAGGCAATGAAACAGCTGACAATGGAGTCTTTAGCCAGACATATGCTACTTCCCAACATCTGTTCTTTTGAGGAAGTGCAGGACATTGACTCATAAAATGGAAAACAACGGTTTCTCAATAAGGAACAGAGCAATTAATTGCTAAAAACAAGGTCATTTTCCATCCTATTGTCCTTAAGATACCAAAGGGAAAAAAGGCATCTAAGTGAATGTTTCTTTTTCCAAGCTACTATGTATATGCTTGGTATGATCTTGTGGTTACAGTTGTTAAAATAAGGCTCTGAATAGAGATTCACCACTCTGCAATGAACTTCTCCAGTTGACCATGAGATGCTCTCAGACCTAACCTGCCCTGAAGAATAATAAAGAGGATAAATAGCACTGGGAAAAGCCACTTACACAGCCTTGAACTCCTTAGAGAAAAGGGGATAACAATGTAAAGTGAAATAAAAATAACATATAGTCCAAAATAGATTTATTAGGAATTAAAATTCAGGTAGCATCTCTGATATTAGTTCATTTTGGGGGGAAATGATACCAACACAAAAGATTTGCTCATTTTGGTGCCAGGTAGTAATGGCCATTATTTGTACTGTTGTTCTCCTCTTCCAATTACATATTTTATATTATCATCAGCGGGGACACATTTCATAATCTCTTTGGTTATCATCCATAGAATACATAGAACAAATAAAGACTTGAAAATAAATATATATGTATGGTTTTTATTCAGCTTTTTCCCGGGATTCATCAAAACAGACTTCATACATGAAAACATTATTGTGTTTACGCTTATAATCACCCTAATACTAGAGGATTCTAGGCATCATATAACAATACACAGAATAAGACTACATAATCATAAAATTCAAACATGAAATGTAAAAAGGGACTACTGGATGCCAAAAGTTTGCTGAAACAATAGAGCCTTGGATTGCTTATGGGAGCAGCCACAAAATTTAGGTAGAAACTAAAAATATCACAAATAATAGAAAATGTTTTGCCTGCAAATAGACAAGCAGGATTCTGTCTGAAATATAGCATGCAAGCTCATTAGCACTGGGGAGAAAAATTGGCTCAATGATCAAATTCTGCCTGTCCCAGCAGACCAAGTCTCATTCTTTAAGTTTTTTTTAGGAATATCTTCTGATACGTTTGTTTATCTTTAAAAAGCAACTCCTGAAACAGCAATGAGTGAAAATAAGAATCATGAATCATTTTATCTACAAAAAGATGAGTTCAAAACGTTTGAGTTATCTCGTTGAAAATGTTCTGCCTCATCTATGAAAACATAGTAAATGGTGTTTAAACTGTAGTTGAAAAATTTATGGCTCTCCAGGTGTTTGATGACAGAAACTGTCCTACCTGAATTTTGGCCATACCAACTGGAACTGATGTTAATTGGAGCTGACATCTTGAGGACAACCTAGCCTCTTCCCAGTACAGCTTAACTTGAAACAATATTTTATTAGGGCCGTGGATTCAGGTCTCTCTTTCACAAAGATTCACTCTTAACCACAAGCTTCAAAGGATTTTAGTAATAAAAGGAATAGCCACATACTTTTTTCCTTGTATGTATTCCGCTATGTATTGTAGAGTATATAGCAAGTACAGTATGCCTTTCCAACATTAGCATAGAAAAGCCAAGAAGAAAAAGAACTAGTTATTTTGTGAATGATCTTTTCTGTGTACAAGTAGAATTACAAAATAAACTATTCCCAAATCAGGCATTTATTGTAAATTAAACTAATTGACTCCTAGAATTAGGCTCCAGGATATGAATAGTAGGGAAACTTTGACAAAAGGTGGATTGCTTCCTTCTAGTGATGTTATGCTGCTGATTTCCTTGAACAGAAATGTGCAAAATGAAGACTGAAACATTATGTAGTTGAAATGCCACATTTTTAGTTTGAAAAAGCAAAAAAGTGGGCTGTTTGGGCTGTAGAATTATTTCAATCTCAAAGCTAGGTGCTTTAAATTCAAAAGAGAGCTGTTTCAAACTCAAAAGTGTTTCCAAAATGACTGAAACAGTTCAGATTCCAAATTATCTGCACATTATAGTCCCTGAATAGAAAAATATCCATCATTACATAAAATAAAGTTTGTATTTTAATTACTAAAGCTCATTTAGACTTTTTTTTTTTTTGCTCTCCACTGTGCATGTTGAGTTCTGCAATTAGCTGATATCAAAACTCATTCCTGCAGTGGAGAAGAGGTTGGCATAAATGACCAACCTCTTGTTAAAATAATTTAACAATTCGCTCTTTAAGACACCAGTCTTTCAGCCCACTGGGTACTGTAAACCAGACCAGGGAATTGACTGCATAGCAAACTATATAAACTCAATAAAAATTGTTTTTATTGAGATTGGCTATAGTAATTATTTGTGTGTCCAGTGACACTTGGCCAATAGAGAATATTCTACACTACTCTTCCAAATCTTTGTCAAAGACCTAGGAGTACATATTTCGAAAGACCTAAGCCCCAGAGCTCACTGTAACAACATTGCCAAAAAAAGCATTCAGAGTTATCAACCTTATTTTATGTAGTTTTCTCTCTGGTAACACTATGCTGCTAACTAGGGCATACAAAACCTTTGCCAGACCTATCCTTGAATACTGCTCACCTGCTGAAACACACACTGCATTTTGGACATTAAAACATTAGAGAGGGTCCAGAGGTATTTTACAAGAAGAGTATAAAATAAAAAAAAGAGTATGCAATAAAATTCCGTATACCACCAGGCTTGAAATTTTAGGCCTGGATAACCTTGAACTATGCCGCCTACATTCCGACCTGCGCTTAGTGCACAAGATAATCTGCCATAATGCCCTACCTGTTAATGACTACTTTTATTTCAACTGCAATAACACAAGGGCTATCAATAGATATAAGCTAAATGTAATCTGTTCCAATCTTAATTGCAGGAAAAACAATTTCAGCAATAGTGTAGTAAATGTGTGGAAAACCCTACCTGATCCTGTTATTAGTTCCTCTAAACCCCATAGCTTTTACCTTAAGTTGTCCACCGTGGACCTTACGCATTTCTGAAGAGGTCCCTAAGGTCGCATGCCTACCGTCCCTGTCCTACTTTTCCATTTATATGTACTCTTTTTATTTGTTTATGGCTATGTTTTGCTTATTTCCTTCTACTTGTTGACAAATAATAAACAAACAAACAAACATGGTTATTCTGTACCTTCTATTCCTTTAATACTCCAGTGAATTAGGAAAATATTTGCCTGAATCTCTTCCAAAAGTTATCTGGCTGTTTTGGAGTTTTGGAAAACCTTCTACCCATTTCTCCTTACACACACACACACACACACACACACACACACACACACACACACACACACACACACACACACTTAGGCCCCTTACACTCAGGCTCCAAAATGCAAATTGTAGGGAAACATTGACAAAATGTGGGTTGCTTCCTTCTAGTGGTGTTATGCTGATTTCCTTGAAATCTCTCTCTCTCTCTCTCTCTCACACACACACACACACACACACACACACACACACACACACACACACACTTTATTACATATTTCCATTACTTTCTTACTTACTCTCTGCATCCTAAGATACATGCATCATCCAGTCAAATGGAAAGACCATTCCTTAAATACTGTAAAACAATGAAGGAATGGAAGAAAATGATGCCACAAGACAGAATTTGCTTGGTAACTTGCCAGCTTCTCCTTTAATTTTTATTAAAATATTATTTAAAACTCCTCACTTAAGAAAGGATGCTGATGGAGATATCATGTTGGAGATCATAATTTTCATGTACATCTGGGTACTATGTGGATTGAATTAAGTTAAAAACTACCAAACATACTGTATAAATAGCAATTCATTTCTTGTACAAGAAATAATTGCTATTCGTATGGCAATCCCTAATGGTGCATGCTTTAATTTATTATGCTTTCTTCCAATGCTGAATTCTTCTTACTTATTTTTATATTGTGTTTACTTTTCTTTAAACATAAAGTAGATAGAAAACAGTTGTATTCTACCAGTAGAAAAATGTTCTCATTTGGGTAAATAAACTCAGAATAAATAGGCCACAGAGAACTCATAAAATTAAAACTTACAATTACCCAGAGTTCATGTAATAAAGAAAATGATACCAATTATTTCTTATAACAAAATCTTCAGGTGTCTTTCTGTCTATTTTCCATATGCCTAGAATAATGCTTTAAATTCTGCAGTATTTTATGATTTTCTTCAAAGAGTAGTAACATATTTGAAGTGAAGCACAGTAAAGGCATATTCACTACAAGACTGGACCTGGGGGGGGGGGGATAGCAGATATATATACACACATATATACACATACATACACATACCCATACACATACACATACACACACACACATATATATATATGGGATTTTTACATTTTAGATGGACAGGGGAATGGGGGAAATGAAATGAAAATGGAGTAGCCTAAAATAATTTTTAAAAACTGCAGAGAGAGACAATATCTAATATAAGTCAGCTAATTAAACTGTGAACTAAAGAACAATACAAATAAGATTTGTAGAAAGATAGATTATATCAAATGACAATACAATTCTTTTTTAAAAAAGCAGATGAACCTGAATCTCTTCCCCACCCCTCTCTCTTTTCAAGTGAAGCTGCATAAACAGGTCAACCTATTTTCCAAAGCCCCAGAAGGCATGAAGCAATGGATAGAAGCTAATCAAGAAGAAAACCAACCTTGAACTAAGGATAAATTTTCTGACAGAACAATTAATCAGTAAAACAACTTGCCTTCAGAAGTTGCAGATGCTCCAACACTGGAAGTTTTTAAGAAGAGATTGGACAATCATTTTTCTGAAATGGTAGTTTCCTGTTTCAGCAGGGAATTGGACTAGAAGACCTTCAAGATCCCTTCCAACTTTGTTATTCTCTTAAATAAATTCTAACAGGAAGAATGAGATAAGCACATCATGACATCCCACCCATCATAACTCTCAACTCATCCCCAATCCCCTGGAGTGGAGGTGGGGGTAAAGAAGTATTTGAAAAATGAGAAAACCAACAAATCCATCAAAATTATCTTTGGAATTTTCTGAAGACATTCCAGAGGTGGGTTCCTACCAGTTCGCCAAATCTATTCAGTTCGTCAAATCTACCAAACCAGTTAGAAGAGGTTCCACCAGTGGACCCGGAAAGCAGGCCACACCTACAGAAGAGGTTCCAAAAATTTTTGAAACCCACCACTGGTCCTTGGATATGATTATTCTACACTATCATGCTCATATTTATAAAACTCAGTGCCTCTGTGAAAGGTAAGGATGACTACTGTGTTTGTGGTGCAATCAGAACATTGCGTGTGTTGAAGTTGTTTTAACGCAAACCAAAGATGCCTTTTAAAAAACAAGTTTACATCATATTCTTATGCATGCCAGTTCTGTGTGTGAGGTAATTTAAGGTGGTTCTGACAAGTGTCGTCGGCATCTTCATATCCGGTCACATGGGCGGCAAGCCACTCCCATCCGGTCACATGGGTGGCAAGCCACTCTCACAAAGGAGACCACACCCACAGAGTAGGTTCGAACAATTTTTGAAACCCACCACTGAGACATTCCAAGAGACTTGGTTCAATTGGATGAATCAAAGACATTCAGAATTTATTTCATTTGATTCTTCTTCCAAGTTTTAACCAATCATGGCATCATTCTTTTTCAAAAAGCAGCTAAAGAAATAAATTCATAATAAGAGGAGTTAATTGGGATTTTTATCCAGGTCACACATTCTAGTACATATATTCTACACATACCCTATAATTCTATATATAAATTCTAGGATTCTATAAATTCTAACATAAATTATTGTATCTGCTCCTGTAAAAGTGCAAGGTCATTGTTAAAGGGGGTGTTGATAGGGGCCTTAGAAGTGAGTTTTGAAAAATTATTGGAAAAAGAATAGCCTAAACTGGGCACATAGAGAATATAAACTCAACCCACCTGATAGAGGATACATTATAACATTATGACAATTGCCTGGGTTATTTTCATATGATGCATGTTCCTAATTAAGGTTCATGCACAAATGATTTCATGTAATCTGTCTTCATTAGTATGTCATGCCCTTGTTGAAACAATGGTTCTGGTAATGCCAATATGGTTGGTTCAAAACATTCATAAACATTAGTGGAATCACTTTAGGATGAGTACGTGGAACAATGAGTGAAAAGGGCAAGATATTGACCCAAAAGCTGATATAATGTAGAACCTAAAAGACAATCTAGGAAATATCAACTGAAATATTTAAAACAAACCTGTTTCTTTAACAAAGAGAGGGGGATATCAGATGAGAATGTAGAAACTGCAGTAAGGTTGCAGTTCAACTTAATGCTGTATAAGGTCAGTATTTTAAGCATTACTGAGATAGTACTGCATAAATGAGGAATCAATACCATAATAGCATAGTTTCATTATTTGGCAATACAAAAATAATTTATACAATGTGTAGATGTAGAACCAAGGGAATGTTTCTGTCAAAATTGAAAATATATTGGGAAGAATGGTTTTAATAGTTTAAATCATTTCAGTAATAGGTCAAATAGTCAAGCATATTACTAAGCATTAGCAAACAATTTGAGGCTGTGTTAAAAGCTTTGCTTAATTTCATCAGCATGAAATTAAGTACATGCGTACTTGCACCCAATTTATATTTTGTAATTGTAATTGATCTCACCTCAGAGAAGTTAATGGCAAAACAAGAATAACTACAGGAATGAAAATTTAATGTGACTAAAGTTTGGCTCTATATAATTCCTATTTATAATTCTATTCTATAAGCTTCCTTTAACTCTGACCATACAGATGATGATAAAAATCAGACATAACAAAAAGTCCAGTATCATTTGCTTCTAGTACAGTTGATAATTATTTAAAGATAATGAAATCTTCCCAAAGTTAAGATGATGCACCATGCAAAACTTAGCATTTCAAGCAATTCCCCAGTAGGGAAAATCAAGGGAATTGTAAAAAAAGAAAAAAAAATGGAAGCCATAAGTCTCTGAGTTAATTGGTTCCTTGGCTCCTTCTGTCCTTTAAATCAACACATAGATTTTTGTTACTGGAACAATTTATGAAATACAAGTATTCCTCGACTTTCAACAGTTTACTTAGTGACCGTTCAAACTTACAGCAGCACTGAAAAAAGTGACTTAAGATAATTTTTCACATTTATGACGTTCGCAGCACCCCCATGGTCATATGATTTACATTCGGATGCTTGACAACTGACTCATATTTATGACGGTTGCAGTGTCTCAGGGTCATGTGATCCCTTTTTGCAACCTTTTGACAAGCAAAGTCAATGGAGAAACCAGATTTGCTTAACAACCATGTTATCAATTTAACAACTGCAGCAATTCACTTAACAAATGTGGCAAGAAAAGTCATAAATGGGACAAAACTCGTTTAACAAATTTCTCACTTAGCAACATAAATTTGGACTCAGTTGTGGTCATAAGTAGAGGACTAACTGTAATGCAAGGAACCAATAAGAGAATTATTGATCGATGGTGCAGCATCATGCTGTATCCTGCCTATCGGTCAGCACAGTAAGATTTTTCAGAATAATATTATCAGCAAAATGAACCTTCCCCAAATAGGATGCCTTGCCTGATTTGCTTCCCACTCACTCTTAAGGTTTTCTGTATCAAGTCACACATATGAAACAAAATAGAAAACCACAACACCATCTGGAAAAAAATAATTTAATATGGGTCCCAAAGTCATCAGAAGTTGAGTTCAGCTCAGAAAGGACTTTAAATGATGTCACAAATGCTCATGAGCAAGATGGTATACTCCATTATTAAGAAAATATTAGAATGTGCAGAAATGAATAGATTAACACTTACCATTAAGGATAAAGAAGAAACTGAATATTTTTTATATGGGATTTATTTTATCAATGGCTAGACAACAAAACAGAAGTTAGAAAGGAAGAGACATAAAAAGAGGAAATATTAATGTGGAAAGTTGTTAAAGAAGATGTTAAGTATTATTGTGATTATATTATTATATTATCAATGTTATTGTGATGAATTCTACAACAAATATGTGGATTATGATTGTTTAAAAATAACTGTACCCAGATCACACATAGTTTGATGGAAATTGAATGTTATATAAATAAAATAAATAAAATGGGGGAAGGGGAGCTCCATTATCATAAATTCTATGCATGGAGTTAACCTCCCTCGATAGCAACAAAGAAACAGGCACAGAATTGAAGGGGGGGAATACTGCTTAGTATTCAGAATTCCCCATTCCCCAAATAACATTCTTTAACTTTGGTTCCCACCTTCCCAACTACCACAGTCAATAGTCACTGTGCCTGGGAATAATAAACATTGTAGTTGAAAATGTTTGGAAGGTATCATATTGATGTTTGCAACATCATCAAATGATCCTCAATACCTATTTTCTTATCTTTCAAGTTTTAACAAAATTGTACTTTCTAATAGTTTCTAAAATCAAGAATTCAGGCTAGGTTCAACAGGTTAAATGTTGGTTAAATCAATGATGTTTAACTATTTGTGTCAGCCTCTCTCATATCTGTTTTATAAATGAGCAAATATCTCACTGCTAGCCATTTTACAGGAATGACCAGAACATATTCCCAAAATTCTAAATGTGACCCCAAAGCTAAGGAAACTCTCACAAGATGTGAAATAATCTAGGTCCTTTCAGCTCCCTCTGCCTTCTAACTGATTAATTAATATTTTACTGTTTCGATCAGGCCGAAGTACTGCAGGGTTTTTATAATTTCCCAAAGAGAGGAGAAAGTTGTAATATATAAGGCAACATCATTTCATGTTCTTACTGCTGGAAGGCACCAAAGTCAGAAAGCAGCTTTATGTTCAAGGGTCTGCTGGAAGTCAGAGAAATAGACCAAGCAGCACTTCAATATATAGATAAAGGTCTCACTGCTTGACCAGGAAGTGCACTTCTTCAGAGATAACTGGTGTTGCCACCTGTAGCAGCTGCAAGTTCAGATACCAGGAGAATGGACAAGAGGCACCAGAATAAAAGCAGCCAACAAAACTTTATTAAATTGCTCTAGGTTCTTCAATAAGAGATATCCCTTCCTTCTCTGCAGTGCATGTGGAGAGCAGCAGGAGAGGCTTGCTATGGCCACCCATCCACAAGAGATTGTCTTAGTTGGTCACTTTTTAAAGTTCACCAACTCTTCTCTCTCTCCCCCGCCCACTGTGCTTAAATGTCTTTGGGGAATATTTTTAGAATAAAATAGTTAAGTCTAAGCATCAGCAAAGGAAGATTGCTTCAGTGGTTAAGGAATCAGACTAGAGACTGGGAGGCCATGAGTTCTAATCCTTCCTTAGCCAGGCCAGTCACTCACTCTCAGCCCTAAGGAAGAGGCAATGACAAACCACTTCTAAAAAATGTTGCCAAGAAAACTTCAGGGACTTTGTCCAAGCAGTTGCCAGTTTGACTCAATGGCACGCACACAGACACACTGAAACAGGAAAGGTTACATATTACTGAAAACCAAGTGCATTGTTAAGTGTCCAGTAGGTATTAATTAGAGCAAAAATGGAAAATAATTAGCTAATTGAGATAAGCAAATTGGAAGAAACTAGCTTATTCAGGCAAGTCTTTGGGTGCTAATTAAAAATACAGAAACAGTACAACTTCTGATAAGTATAATGAAATATGTTGAAATTATAGCCATATTATGTTTTGCAAAAATGGAAATACTTACAGAGAGAGGGGGGAGGGAGGGAGAGAGAAGTCTGCTACAAAGGCCTATAAATTTAGAAGAATCTGAAAAAAGGCAGATAGCTTATAAAAGCTGTATTACAATTACCTGATTTGCAAAATCATGTCTGTCCATGCAAAATGCAGTCTAATAAATATAGTGTTTCTTCACAAAACAGATTTTTGTTATTATCATAATATGGCATTAACATGTAATTAATTGTACTAAATTTCCATAAACCTGTATCATACAATTAGAATGACTGGGACTGAATATCATTTTTCTGGAGTAAGTTCAAAGGAAACAAATTCAAAAGCAAAGCAGTTTTTATTATTAAAAATGGATGGCTGTGGATGATTTTCAAAGAAACAGTTTGAATCCTTTGAAAATTAATTATGTTAACATTGCTATAAATTATGTTGGTATCCAGACACATGTTTCCAATATACAAATTAATTAAATCCTAATGATTTGTAATCTTTTATTGAAATGACTGTGATGACAGAGGAAGTAGCATCAACCCTTTTCTTTTTTAAAAAGAAAGTTTCCTGATTAAAATATCTAATAAAATTATAGAGGCTGTGGTTTTAATTTGTACTAGTTAAAGTCAATAATTTCCAAATAAATATCTATCATATGGTAATCTAAAGATTGGGGGGGCACACAAATACAATCCACTTAAAATGCAGAACAGAAATGGTAGGTGGCTGAGGTCCTGAAAACTCAGAATAGATGAGGCTTATATATTATTCACAGAAAGCCAGCAGGATTATAAAGACTTTTAAAGCATGAAGTAAGGACTGCTGGCAGTAGGTCTCAGTTCTCCTCTTAGTAAGCCAAGAAAAAAAACAATCTTTGAAATAGTAATATAAAAACCAAATGAATTCCAGTTGTAGCTCTGTGTAGTAGCAAGGCCAAGAATCATATTAAAAAGGAACAGGCAATCTGTTCAGCTGGTACTTTTCAAGCAAAGCCCTTCGGAAGATCAAGTTCCCCCAGAATGGGAAATAGAACATTTGGCATTTGCATTTTGTACCTAACATAACTTATCTAGAATATCTATACTAGCCATATTGTGATAGGAATTTCATTTATAATATTGCTGTCTTGAGAAACCAAATTACTGATTTTCTATTCATGGGTAGCTAGGGATTTTGTCTTAGTTTATCCCTAGAAAGAATTATTCTCTTCTGTTTTACATTAACATTTGCCAGCTCCAAGTAGTCTTGTAGAACAACTGATTATTTACAATTGTGCTCAGAATGAAATCTACACAGATTGACAGTACAATGGACACAGTCTATTCAATGGTTTTGATAGTATTGAACATGGGAGCCGTGACCAAATTGGTCTGTTTTCTCCCTCCTTCTTGTTTCTCCATTGAAGGATTTTCCCAAACATACGAACTATTATATTCCACTTTTGGCTCAGCATTGAACGAAGTCAGTACTGAATGAATCCGGAACAAATCATGTTCTTTCTGGAATCTGTCCACTTTCCTAAAAGTCCACCAGTTAATAAAATGAAATTTTGCCCTCGAGCATCAGGTGAAAAATGAAAGCCTGATCATGCTATGATATCCTGGGATGGTCTATTAAGTGTCTTCAGACATACTTAGCAATTACACCTGTTTCATTTTATTTTCTTAATTCTTTAATAAATGTATCTAACTGGAGGCCCGATTTAGTCTTATACATAGCCCGGAGAGTGGTCTAAGCCACATGCTGGACTGCTGGTTATACATGATTACCTGGAAATTAGATGAAAGCTCTAAGTAGATATCCTTCTATAAGTGGAATCTAAAAGCCTGGACTCTTGCATTTCAGGCTGTAGTTTGCAAATTAAAATGCAACCTCTTTTGCAGCAACTCATCAAAAGGTTTAAAACCAATAAATCAATCTAGACTTTCTACTTTACTTCTGTTATACTAATAGCATCCTCAATGTGATTGGTTGTCAAATTATTCAAAGGGCATAGAAACCAAACTATGTCAGGAATACTAAGATATCTGGGTATGTTTGAGGTTAAAAAGTGACAGTTGAAGGGAGACATTCAAATACACAATTCAACAATCTGAAGGACAGTCATAGAAGAGACAGTAAACTTTTGCTTCTGGTGTGCTCCACAGGGTAGGAACAGAAACATTGGACTAAAATTACAAGGAATGAGATCCCGGCTAGCCATCAGGTGGAACTTCCTGAGTCTATGAACTGATAGTTAATAAAACAGGCTATCTCATGAAGCGTCTGCTTCACTGGAGATCTTCAAACAGTCTGGATTGTTACTGTCAAAAATACTATCATGGGTTCTGAGTTGAGCAGGGAGTTAGACTAGGTAATCACTAAAGTCCCATTTAACTCTATTATTCTAGGTTCTGCTATGGACAACTATGTTGCCAAGCCACTTTAATTTATCAGACCAGCTGAACCCATCTGTATCATGGAAATTCACATTTTCAATCAAAACATACTATTGAGAATTTCAATTCAGCCCTATAGATTAGAAGAGGGTACTTGGGCTACACTTCCCTTATCAGTATAATGAAATTCTGTATCATATGAAATGCAGTATAGATAGTCCTTGACTTTTGACCACAATAGGGTCAATCAAGTCCAGAAAATCAATCAAGTGGTGTGGTCATTAAGTGAAACACTATATAACAGCTCTCAATTTATGACCTTTTTGCAGTCATTGTTAAGGGAACAACTGCAGTATTAAGCAAAATATATGACTGCTGTTTGCAGCCTTCTTGCCAGTGTCAGCCCTCGGGCTGCTATTCAGGGGGGAGCCCGTCCATCGCCACGCCTGCTCGGCCACCAATGCTGCCATGTTGAGGTTGACTCTCTGATGTTGGCAGCCTGTAGCTGCATGTGGCTCTGTAAGGCTTCCATCATTGCTCTGCAGAGTAACTCTTCTACTTGGGTGCAACTGCCTACTCGAACATAACTCTTCTGCTTGGATGCGGCTAACCAGGAAGGAGGTTATGATGACACTGAGTGGGGGTGTGACTGAGGGTGTGGGTCATGGTGATTGGTGGTGGTGGTTGGGTGTCATTTGGGTGGAGTTGTGGGTGGAGGTGGGTGGGGTAATGGTATATATATGAGTGATGGTGTTAACTTGGTTAGAACTGACTTGGATTTGCTTACCTTTGTATCATTGTCATTTAGTGCTGGTTATCATGTAATATTAGATAGAGATAAAGTTTTTCGCCCATCAAACTGACTCTCTATTTGCATTCAATATGAACGCCGGAACGTGACAGCCAGTTTCTGCATTGACTTAGTCAAAAGCTGGCTGGGAAGGTTGCAAATAGCAATCATGTAATTGCAGAATGACTAACTGTCATACAATCATATGAGTGTGGGATAGTGGGCAGTAATAAGTGGGAGGACAGGTCGTAAGTCACATTTACGTGGTTTCCTGCCTGATCAGGGAGTATAAATTGTAAGCCATTCTTGAACAGGTTTTAAAGAAATATTACAACAAATTATGATTTCAAAAATAAATTCAGTTTTGAAATTATTTTTATACATTTACCTCAGAAGAACTATAAAATAAACAGTAAAAGAAACACAAGCAGATTGACACAAATATATACTATACCTATATTAGTATCTTCTACTAATCTATAGAATTTGGTAGAAAATAAAGTAAATCTATAAGAAATATCGTATTCTAGGTTCATTGTTTAATTTGAGCAAAGAAATGTTTTTAACATTTCAGTAAATCCAAAAATAAATAAATCCATTTAATACATTTTATTTATGTGCAAGCTATATCTCCAATCATATTAGCTCAGGTCAGTGTACAATAAATGAAGAAATATCTTCATCTATTTATCATTACAAAACTACTACAAAATCACTACAATTTATTTATCACTACCAAAATAAAAATCACAAGAAATCTGATAGTTTCCTTAATCTTTCAAAGTTATAACATTTTGATTTTTTTTTTTAAAAAAAATCTCCACATATTAGTTAAAATTGATAAAATATTTTGAAGATTTTACTTGGACCTCACTTTAAGCAACTTGATTAATCTTGCTTTCAAGCATGATTTCAGAGAGAATATGTCAAAGAGAGCGACTATATTCCTCTGACACATTAGAACCATATGAAGAAATGGTTTGGATTTATATTACAATGCAAAACTTTAATTTCATAAAAAGACAATAGTAAAGGAATATGCTTTCTACAAAACAGCAATGGATTTGGAAGATTTTTTTATTATCTATAGCACTTATTTGTCCATATGCATAACTATCTCCTATGATCTTGGCTCATTATTCAAGAAAGCAGTTAAGTTCATCTTTTTATAAAACAGTTCTTCTACTGACACTAAAATACAAAATGGCCAGATTACTCAGCTTCTGAATGTCACCTAACAAAATCTTCCATCTACTTCATTTAATAAGAACGTGAGTAAAAGAATGAAGTGTGGGACAGGACTCTCAGACTAAACAGCAAAAAGCCTTTTATTGTGGGTATTCATTTCCCTTCCAAGTGACTACGTTTGTATCTTCCTACATATACATACATTGTATCTAACAAATATTAATACTGAATAATTCAGTGGCTGTTGTTAACTTAAAATACAGTTCTGAAAATTCTTGAAAAATTGAGAGATGGAATTATATATGAAAAGTGTGAGTGTCTGTGTGTGTATGAGTTCACTGAATGGATGTGTGCGTGTATGTTTATGTGTATGTGTGTATCTCTCTCATATTTATATATACACACATTATATATTATTATGTTCCATAAAGATGTATGGAAAGTAACCTTGGCTCTGGCAAGTTTCAAGGAAGCTGGGTCAATCACATTTCACAGATTTAACTTAATGCTTTTACATATCTTCAGAGATATGTGATGTTTAAGCACACTGCTATGTTTTTTGACGTTAATGTGAGAATTGAATTAACATATCAGATGTTTCCCACTTCCCAGTTTTACATAATCATTGAAGTGGCACTGAGAAGATGCTGGAAAGGCAACAACTGACTCCCACTCAATCATTTTTGTACCGCAGGGCTTCCTATACAAACAGTAACAAATGCAAAATGAACTAATCTTGCCATGCTGCCCTTTCAGTGGCCTTCATACTCTTGCTCCTATGAAGGGTCTTTCCCTTCTGCTGAATAACTGTATCATCAGAATTTCCCAGTCTCTGTTTGGGAAGCAAATTGGTAGCTTCTTTCTCTGCAAGAGAAGTTTGTTTTAGCAAAGTGTTACGTCTGGTTGGAGGAAAATTAGATGGGAAATGAGGTTCAGACTTTTGGGAAACTACATTCAAGCAACTCGTGGTTGAAATTTCTTCATAATTAGGGAAATGCTGATTAGTTCCTGATTTTTTCATCTTTTGCTCCCTTAAATTCCGAAGCTTTTCTAAAGCCTGATCCAGTTCCATCTGTAAGACTCCCATTTCGTTGGCTGCTTTATCCCGTTGTTCTCCACAGACTTTGAGTGACTGTTCTAAAGATAGAAAGAATTCTTTTCCAAATTTTGACAGGGCTTCATCACCTTTAAAAAAGGAAGAGGGTTATACTGTAGCATCATGGTTTGAATCAGCAGATACTCTCAGGCTGCTTTAAATAGCTTTAGTAATAACTTTTTTTTTCAAGTTTATTGGTTTACACTCAATGAAGAAAATCCAGATACAATACCACATAATTCTCTTATATTGTTAAAGCAAATAAATGTATCATAGTTATCTTTCATTATCAAATAAAGCCAGAAATATATACTGCAATTGCTTAGAGATGTTATTAGAACCATCTTTATACACCAGTTAATTTACTGACTATGCCTTATAAATATAATCCTTGACATATGATCACAATTGAGCCCAAAATTTCTGTTTAGGTTTTTAGGTTTTAGGTTTTAGGTTTTATTAGTATTTATTAGTATTTCTGTTGCTAACCAAGATCCTTGTTAAGTGAGTTTTGCCCCATTTTATGACTTTTATTGCTGCAGTTGTTTAAGTGAATCACTGCAGTTGTTAAGTTAGTAACACGGTTGAAATGTGAAACTGTCAGATAGTCACAAAAGTTAGTCACATGACCTCAGGACATGCAACCGTCATAAATACATAAGTTGCCGAACAAGTGAATTTTGATTACAATTGTGGGAATGCTGCAATGGTTGTATGAAAAACAGTCATAAGTCACTTTTTCAGTGCCATTATAACTTCAAACGATCACTAAACAAATGGTTGTAAATTAGGGACTATTTGTAACAGATTATACATGCAATCTTTGCGAGTTTGCCATAGGCCCAATTTCTTGGCTCAATTCCTGCATGGTTATGAGGTTTATGCCTTTTAAAAAAACTCTCTTACTTGCAAAAGTTAAAAGTCCTAAACTTAAAGGACTTTTAAATGAGAGAGTTAACTATGTTAGTTTCAACTTCTCTGCTGCATTATCTTGACTATATCATCTCAAGTCAAAAGAATACTTGGGCCAAGCAGATGGTATCATCATAATTGATCTAAATATGGTTTAGATAATGCTTAGTGTTACATGTGTCTAGGTCTCAGACTGAACCACTCTTTCACTTTGGCAGTTGTGAGTAATTCCTTTTCTAAACAAGCGGATATGGTCAAAATGTTATTTGTTCAGAGGCAGCTATTTTGCCAATATATTATAAACTTCATCTTTAACCATAGACATGCTTTATATTTCCATTATACTATTTATATGAGGAAATAAATTCCACTTAACACATGCATATGATTCATTTTCCAAAATGAAAGCATCCTTATGAACCAAATATTAGAAAATATTGGCCATGTTCCTATGTATCAAATAACTGTTAGGTTGGGGTCAAATTTACATTAAGGAATACTGTATATGTTCAACCTTACTAAAGATAGACTAATGCTAAATATTACATTGCATTTCTTGACTATCCTTGCAATTAATTGTGACACTAAGACTGATGCAAAGATCTTGGGTGAATTTTGTTTCCTTCAGGTTTTTTTTCCATTAATAAAAGTATTGAGCACTTGAGAAGATGGATATTTTCTAGTCCATTGTGGAGAAGTGGCTTTTTCTCTTTACTCCCTTATGAAGGGATGGGGTATTTTTTCCTCTCTTAGTTCTGTGAAACCCATTCAAGTTAATCAGTGGTGGGATCCTCCTGGTTTAACAACCAGTTCAGTGATTGTGTGATTTGAAGAAATCTTCACTTATGGGTATCTTTGGAGGAGTAATACAGCTGATTTGTGCAGCAATCGGCTCTGCCGCACAAATCAGCTGAGAAGATAAAGGTAGGAAAATAGCGCAGGCAGGCAGGCCCATCTGATCATTGGGGCGAATCAGTTTCCAGCTGATTGTCGGGGTGAATCAGTTCGCTCCCAACTGATCATTGGGGCTAATCGGTTCATTCTCAGCTGATCGTTGGGCCGAATCAGTTCACTCCCAGCTGATCATTGGAGTTACCAGTTCGCCTGAACCAGTCCAAACTGGTAGAATCCCATCCCTGAAGTCAACTCCATGTTGAAAATCCTGCCGTGAACATAAGTGTAAATCAGTGTAACAATTAGATCTTTAATCAAGAACAGTGATGTAGGATGTTTATAGTCTGCTTTCTTACTAATCATTTTTCAGTACAAGAAATACCAAGACAAAATGCCATCATACATTTACAAGTTCTCACCTTCCCGCTGCTGACTTACTGATGGAGTCAAAGTTTCAATAGCATATTGGATTTGTTCAGCATTGTTTTTAAAAGCAGTGAGAAAGTCTCTCAAAGCATCCTCTGAGGCTCCAGTTTTAAGTTTTGTATAAGAAGAAAAAACATCTGTATGAAGAGATGGAAAGTGATAATTTTCTAGAGATTTTTCTCAAAAATATCATATAGAATGGACATATATGTTATTAAATTTGAATTGTTCTCAGGTGATTGATGTTTAAATGCATCCTCAGTATACATTAATACTTAAAATCTAGATGTGATTGATACTTTATTCCCAGAACTATATTCATTTACCTTGCAGTGGTGAACAAAGAACCATAGCAACATTATCTTGAAACGTGTGGTATGCTTGCTTTATCCCATCAAATACAGCTTCGATATATTGAACCTGAAGATTATATAAATTTCTGTGGAAATTTAGTTCAGCTTGCAAAGCAAGTATCTAAAAGAGAAAAAAGAGCAACAAATATGATTGGAATTAGAAATCACTCACAAAAAGGGCAAAAAGAATATAATTGCGTAAACTAATAGCTATATGTAACAACTATTAATTCTATAAAATGTGCAATTCTTTCTATAAAATGCATTATAGTGTAGAGTAAATGTGTGGTCATACAGCACATGAATAATAGGCTAACCTGCTACTTTTTCCTTTGTACATCATATTTTTATAATTAAATGTTATCACATAATGGAACACTTACAATTGTAACCAAAGATCTCATCCAAACATATTACTAGGATCCTAAATATAACCAAATCACCAATTTAAATGTCAAACATATCAGCTTTCCCATATTCAGATTTGGGATACTTCAAAATAAGATGAACTTAAAAAGTACCCTTCCCCACCTCCCCGCAATCCCTTTCTAAGATCAGTTGTTTATTGTTATATTAGAGAGCCAATTCCTTAACTGATTAAAATGTTGCTATAATTGCTTCTTTTTAGAATTGTATATCTACATATGAAGAAAGCTACATTGTAGATTATGTATGGGTCAATTGTTTGTGCTTGCTCTGTCAATTGAAAAAATAAATTCTGGAAGGTATCGTTCTTCAGAAAGTGAAGATATAACCATGTCATTTTAAATTCCTTACCAAAGATCAGGAAAATCTAATTAAGAAAGTAGACAGCACAGTCCTATTAACATTGTTGAAGTAGTGGTGTAGGTGACTACTATATGAATTTGCAATTGTGACAAATATCTGTAGCTTGGGTGTAGGATGAGGTTGAAGGTTTGCTCTCTAAACTTGTGAATTGGTTTCCAAACATTTCATTACCAGGCTAGGTAACATCTTCATTGGAGTTTAGGGAATGTCGTCATTCTTATTTACAAGGGCTTCAGGTGTGGGTTTGTCAAGTGAGGTTCTTGTGATGGGAAAGCTGTGAGTCATCAGTGACTCTTGTGGTGGGTCGTGATAAGATTACCTGAGATCAGGGTCTTTGGCAGGCGAACTGCTGTGTGTGGGTTGTGTGGGTTGGTTGAGTGTCAGTGCTGTCTCCAGTTGGCTGTGCAGTTGATTTGGATTGTAGGCTGGTTGTAGTTCAATGTGTCTGTTGATGGAATTGCTTGTGGAGTACCAGACTTTGAAAAACGCACGAACGTGGCGAGTGGTAGTGTGGCCAATGATTTTTGTGTTGTTACTCTGACCTGATGTAATCTCCTTAGCACCAGACCCCTCACAAGACCCATTGCAAGATTCACTGATGACTCACACTGACTCATCATAAGACCCTCACTTGACACACACACGTCTGAAGCCCTTATAAACAGAAGAACACTGATACTGATATTCCCTAAATTCAGCTGAAGATGTCACCTACCCTGGTAACAAAACATTCAGGAACCAACCCACAAGCTCAGAGAACGAACCTTCACCTTCACTTTATGAATTAGCAGATAAGAGTTATTAACCAATCCTCTCAGGTGCTAGCTGATAGGATTTGCCTTTGCCCAATAATCCAAAAAACTTGATAATATTTCTCAGACAATATATAAAAAGTAATCTAGAAGCAAGTTTGAATATTTGTCAAGTTGCTTTAAAAAGCATTACAAGCAATGTTTCCCTAAAACTTTTTAAATTACACTTTTTAATAGATTGCTTTTTTACAAGGTCACAAAAAAAGACTTATATGGCAAGATTCATTTGTATTCTAAGGAGCAATCTTTCCCTTTCCTGTTTCAGTTTATATAACTGAAGAGAGAGTTGAGTGTTACAACAAAATAAATTATACTTTCTAAAAATCTAATAACAATTTATTGGGTGATATTTTTTTTGGAAGACTGGTTTTTATTCCATTTGTGTTGCAAATATTTTTCACTACACAAGATTAATGAAATCCTTGAAATGGAATTAAATGCAGGCAGTGGAATAATATAAACACATTGGGCATTTAGGTTTGAATACAACTTGCTACTAATACACTGTACTATAACATCAAGGTATCACAAAAGAGAAAAATGAAGACACGTTCTTTGCAGAAAATCATTAAATATTCTCTTCCTTGCCCGTAGGGAGAATCCAATAGTCTATGGAAAAATAAATATTATGAAATGGGTCTGAGACATTTTTGACTTCAGGGTTATTGGCCATTTTATTGAGCTAGCAGTCAGATTATTTTAGTGATCTAATGTACTTTCCCAGACAAAAGATAAAATGGTTCCAAAACAAAACAATTGAAAATGAAGAGCAGATTGGTTTTGCTATTAGAAAACTTCAGTGAACTAGATCCCAAAGATACCATCCTGACAGTATCTTTCTTGCTAGAAGTAGTCTGCACCTTGCATGCTGGATTTTCATATCAAAAATAAATAAAAGTATGATGAGAATTCTGCAGTATTTTAATTTTTTAACTGTTTCTAATCTAACCTAAGAGAATGGTAGAGAGAAATTATGTAAAGTTGTCCTCCAAGTTATATATACAGAAACACACACACATAAAACATACACACATGATACAGGTAGCCCTCAATTTATGACCACAAGTGAGCCCAGAATGTATGTTGCTAAGTGAGAAATTTGTTAAGTGAGTTTTTATGACTTTTCTTGGCACAGTTGTTAAGTGAATCGCTGCAGTTGTTAAATTAGTAACACAGTTGTTAAGTGAATCTAGCTTTTCCATTGACTTTGCATGTCAGAATGTTGCAAAATATGATCACATGACCCCTGGAACACTGCAACTGTCATAAATATGATCCAGTTGTCAGGAATCTGAATGTAAATTATGTGACCATGGGGATGCTGCAGCAGTCATAAGTGTGAAAAATGGTCATAGGTTACTTTTTTCAGTATCACTGTAATTTTGGTCACTAAACAAACTGTTGTAAGTTGGAGAAGACCAATATCCAGTTACACAGACAAAAAGGATACCTATAACAACTGAAGATAAAAGCACTGTAAAAAACTGAAAAAAGTCCTGCTCTGCAATGCTTTCCCTAACTTATTAGTACTTTTTAACTTCTCACATAAATAGATTTAGAACAGTGCTAGCAGCTATCAACTTTTGTCCATTTTTAACCCAGTTAGCTCTAAATTAACTGGATTAAGACTCAATTTTTATTAATTAATGGATAATTAAAGACATCATTATTATTTTAAGGTACTCCAGAGGCTAGATAATGGTATTTTAATATATAAATCCAAACTTTATTTTTTGTGACTCAGCTTCAAATAAGCAGTTTAACATTAGAAGTTATTTAAGTTACAGCAATTGGTAATAACAAACAACTAGAAGAGCCGAGATAGATAGGCATTTGTGTAGCTAAAATTATAGCATGATTTCATGTAAACATATCCAACTGTGTATATTCAAAGCACTAGCATCACATTTCTGTTACTCCAAAGTTACCTTTTAAGGATACAAAAGAGTTGCTGAATCAGGAGACGAAGCCTTCAACTTTATTTTATCTATGTTATTACAAAACAGGCAATGGGTTTTCTAACATTACTGGAACATTTCAAGCTTTTGTCTAACATTTCTTCTCAGACCTCCTCAAGATTCCTTTCATTAAGGATATCAAGACCTGACTTTGGGACTTTAAGTTATTTCTAGCATGGGCTGCAGTGATGGATTTTGGTTCTCCTTCTAAAAGAAAAAAGGGGACTACAACCATAACTGAACTGAACGTCCTTGACCTAACTGTTGTGCAGTTGAAGATTTAATTTACTGAATGTTGTTAAATTGTTACTGTCTCTCACACAATATCTAGGTTCCATTCAAATTGTTTCTTGATCACTGAAGAAGCATCTCTCCCAATATACATTTACTGAAATTCTGTGGAGGTTGAGCTCTCCGCAGCACCCCTAGAATGAAGAAAGGTGTATTATGGGAGACCACAATGGATAATACCATTTAAATACTACTATCTTTTTAGTACGAGGGAAGACCTAACTTCATACTCATGAATTTGGATGTTAAAAATCAGAGCCTTATCATGATAACATTTGGTGATTGCCAATACTTGTGGTCACTCTTGTTTCAATGTTTGAATTATTATACATTTTATTGTATGTTGTTTTATCTTACCTATATTATAGTCTGCAACTCATCAGACGATCCTTAGAATAGTGGGGAGGCCATAGATATTTTATTAAAGAAATGGAATACTTTCAAGCATTAGTTTACAGGAAGTTCTCAACTTGAGTGTAAAATTATAGTTGCTAGTCATGCCAGTTGTTAAGTGGGTCTCCACTTTTACACTCAATTTTACAACTTTTAAAGCAACCATTAAGTGAATCAATTGTCTACCATGACTGTTTTTGGTGTGTTTTATTTTGCTAGAAATCAAAAGAAAATGCCAGTTTTTGGCAAAAAATATATATAATTTGCAATCATGTGGCTGCAGGATGCTGCAAATGGCAGTCAATGCGGACCAGTTGTCAAATGACCAAATGCAATCACAAGACCACAGGGAGGCCATTGGAATTTCAAATTTAATAATAAGTAGGCCTGGGAAGGTTCATCATAAATTTGAATGATTACTAAATAACTGGTCTTAAGTTGAGAACTACCTGTAGTAAGAAAAATATGCTCAGTAATTGCGAAGTACAACAAAATTTCATTTTTTCTTCTCAGTATAAAAAGCTGGAGTGCATTAAATTCACATCCACTCACCTGCTGCATTGACATTTGCCTGGAATAATTCTGAGCCTTTACAAAGGCGTCTACTGCTCTCTTAGCCCGCTGCTGAGGGCCCCCCTTGGGGAATGCTGGAAGTGTTGCAAGCACATTCTCCACAGTGAACTCCTGGCTCAAAGAATTTTCTAAAACATCCTGAAAAACATTTGAGAAACTACTAAAATGAGTGCTTTACCCAGTACATATATTTATATATATATATTAATGAGTATGGAGAAATAATGTTTCACTGCCCTTATCACCGCAATATAATACTGAATAGACATTCCTGGTCCAATTATTCTAGATTTACTCTTCAACTTCCTCCAAGGGCACACCAGGCATTTCTTCAATTGCTTCATCACCTGGAGCTCCTTGGAAACCAGATTGTTCCCCTAGATTGTGATGAGCACAGAGGAAACGGTCCAATAGTAGCCATTCAGTCTGAGGCTTTTACCATCTACTCATTCCAGATTCTGATAAAGATTCTCAAGGAAAACCTTAAGATCCTTCTGGAACTCAGCAGGGTCCATAAGTTGCGTGGGGTGGTCAATCTAATAGGCCCTATCTCCCTGCATTACAGAAGCCAAAAGACAATCAAAAAGTTATCAAACCATGGCAACAGACAGATGGTAAATTCTCTGCTACCAGATCATACTGCAATTGTTCTGAGAGCAAAAGTACAACACCAGACCTAAAGTCCAACCACTAGTACAATCAGTCTTTCAGCTCCATGGTGGTTGTGAAGTCCTGACATCCCTAGGACTCAACTCTGGGTGGCAGCAAGTTGAAATTCTTGAAAACTAACAACTCTGGGGTCACCAAACTCCGGCAGACAATAGTATCCAAGAGGAAGGGCAGAGATGATACTGGAGGAGAGCAGGGAGGGCAGTAAAACAGGACAAGTCCCAACTGTTTCCTAGAGCCCAAATTCAACTAAAATGTCTTACATTCAGTTATGTAGTGCAGAACTTTAAAATTTCTTAAAACCTCATAAATGACAATAGTCACCTAACTCCCTCAGCTCTGGGCTTAGACTAATGCCAACTCTGAAATCTGGGCAGGCACTTTTGTGAGAGGGGTACTCCCAATTCTGGACCTATCTAGGTTTTAGTTTTAATGCCAAGACAGGTGTTGATGAACTGGTAACCTAGTAAAAAAGATGAATATCATTAGGGCTGGATGTCATGAGCACTCCCAAATAGTGAGAACCCAAGTATAGTCCATCAGATCCCTATAATACTTGTGCCTGACTCAATATCGGCATCTATGCCTATTCTTTCTCCTCCTTTACTTCCCTCATGCCTCCCTTCCCTTCCAGGTTGATACACTCTACCCTTCACTTATTCGCCTCCCTCTCATACACTATAATTTAAAATAAAAATAAATTAAGTAGCTTCTACAATATATACATTGTTATATATAAATATAAACGTTTCTCTTTGACACAATAAATGACACATAAGAAAACATTTCTGTGAATCAACACTATGAATTCACCATACTCCAACATTGTTTAAGGAGTTAGGAGGCTCAGTTCTTCCATAAACCAAGCCTTCTCCCATAAACCAAGCTTCAACATTCAGAGCCCATTGAAATATTTTACTTTACAAAAGTCAGTATTAACATTATTTTTAAAAGATAAAGCTTGGGCGCTTGATAAATAACAGCCTGCTACTTGCTGCCAAAATACAATATATTAACAAAAACCTAGGCTTCCTATATTCAAGTCAACCTACTGAATTATATTGAACTCTAATTACAATGGTTCTTACTAACACATTTTAATGTATATGTTTTATCAAGGCATTAAAATCACTGGTTAAATCTGAAAGCCTTAATGTACCATTATTGTAGCAAATTACTGCCATCTACAGACTAAAGAAAACAGCATTCATATTAGAAAAAGAAGCCATGCAATATCCTGTATTCTGATCTGTAAGTTTAGCAACTTTCTTTTATTTCCATCTTAAGCCTTGGATATTTGCTTCTTTTAACAATTCTGGATTTTATGTTTACAGTCATTCTAGTTTGATTTTTTTATCTTTATTTCTCTATAACTACACAATCTAATTTGTGCATCTTTACAATGAGGACTCTAGCTTAAATTAATAAAGCAGAAACCATAGGATTTTTTCTTACTCAAAGTGGTCTTCCATTTTCTTTGGCATTTTTAACTGGACTTTATGCCATAAAGAATACAATAGGGAATCAACTATTCCTGAACGGTTCCTAGCAAATAGGAAAAGTGTTCATGTAATGATTGATTTAAAAAATAAATAAGACAAATATAAAATACATACTGATTTAATTATAGCAGTTATATACAGGTCCAACTGAAACAAACTTTAACTGCCTTACATTCCCAATTTATGTAAATTAGGTTAAAAAAGGACAAAGTTTGAAACACTTCAAGAAACAAATTTTAATGCCCTTAGTGATGGCAAGTAGTACTTTATGGTAGAAAAAGCTGAGATAGGAAAAGCTCAAAAGGGTGAAATTTCCTAATAAAGAAGGAATTAAAAGCACAGTATAAAATAATCCCTGAGATGAAAAAATGCAAAATCCAATATATCTGCACAAGGACCTTTGTAAAGATCTGTAAATCAGTATGTGTTTTTTTGTGTACACCAATAAAGAGTAGAGATTAAGTAGAGTTATCATACAGTCAGGTAACACACATTTGTAGATATTATAGCACACTTTTGTAGATCAAATGAAGTTAAAGTTAATGAAGGGTAACAAAAAAAATATACAGCTACATTCAAGATAAGGAGAAAAAAGGAACCATATATAGCTACTGAATAAAAATAACAGAAAATTGCCTAAAGGCACAGAAAAGGCAGAGCAATTCAACTCTTAGCAAGCATGAATGCATTAACCTGGGCAATTGTGAAAAATAAATTGCACACAGCCGCATTTGGGTAAGATGGGAGGGGGGGGGAATCACGATGATAGCAAGGCATCACCATACAAGTCCCATTCCTTCTCTATATGTGTTGTGACCTTCCATGCTCACCCAAAGGGGCTGACCTTGTAGTGTGACTTTGCTTTCATCATTCTGATGAAACAGGCAAGTTCCTGCAGATGGTATTGGCTGAAAAGGGATGACAGTTTGAACTTGAAAGAGGCACCGTTAGAAACACCTATGCAGACTTTTGGTGACTACAAATTTTAGAACCAGATGAATTACAACCTAGGGTACTGAAGGAATTTCCTTGATAGCATAACTGAACCTCTCTTCATTATTTTTGAATACTCTTGGAAAATGATTTAGTACCAGGTGTCCAGAGGAGGGCAAATATCCCTGTTTTCAAAAAGGAGAAAAGAAGAATTCAGAAACAACAGAGAACTAATCTAAAAAAAAACCTTGAAAAAAATGCAATGTTTGCTAGAAATCTAAAAGGATTTGTGCAGATTTGTGTTAGATTTGTCATGCTAATCTAATTTCAGTTTTGTTAGGATAACTTCCTCAGCAAATCATAGGAATGCGGAGCATACAATATACTTTGTTTTGGCAAAGCCCCTTATTATTCTGAATAGTAGATTAGTTAAATATGGGCTGGGCAACATATGTTATTAGGTGGGTCCATAGTAGTTTAAAAAGTATTTAAAGAATGCTGATTAATAGTTTCACTTAGTTTCTCCACTAAAGTGGAATGAGTTACTGAAAAGGAATGTCACAGGTTTTGGTCCTGGTAGTTTTCTATATTTTTATCAATGATTTAGATATGGTATAGATGATATAAATCTAGTGAGATTAGATTTATACAAACTTAAGTATATCCAATGAATTTATTTACATTCAGGAATTGGCCAGATTTATATTCATTTATTAAGTAAAACCTTAATTTCAATCTTGTTTATGTTGGATTCCTTCTGATGTTGGTGCTTATGCCCTGTAATAATTGATTATATTATATTATTATATCTATCCTGTTTAAAAGTTGACTTTTGATAATTGCCTTATATTTTGGTATATTTAGAATAAAATAGATACTTTCTGGATGGTGACATTTATACATCATTTCCAAATATTTATGAAATTCTAGCATTTCTAAATGGCAGGTCTAGTGGCTCTGCTGAGATTGCACTACAAATACTCCTGTGGTTTTGGCTAGACACTATATTCCTATCACAGATTTCATGATCTAATTCCCAGCTACAGAAGAATTTCCTACCAATCTTATAATTAACCCTAGGAGTAATGAAAAAAAGATTAAAGCATCCAAAGCATACCAGAAAGTACACTAAAGAGAAATGACTTGATCTGTACAACACAACAAGATGAAATAATTTGGGGTTCTATTTTTCTGTTCCAAAAGAATTGACAGTATTGAAAACTGCTCCTTACATGCAGATTATATTTCCTATTTCCATATTTCTGACTGTTCCTTGATTTGCATGTAAGAAATTTGTATATAAGAAACAAAATTTAACATCTGGTACATTCTAGTACCACAGCAATAACAAATTGTTTTATAAATACATGCTTGATTGTGTATCTGAGTAGATGCAAATCAAGTCATTTTATGATATAATTTAGCTAAAATAGTATATTTAATGGAGAATCCAATGAATCTTGTTATATTGCTACAACTCAGGACCAGAAAGCATCAAATGCCAAGTCCTGATTCCTTTGCCTTTGATTCTGATACTCTAGAGAATGTAGGTTTATTCATGAGACTTCATCAAGGCTTTTTCCCTCCCATCTCCATGGGAGGAAAACATAAAAGACTCTTACATAATTCATCACAGTCACCCACTTACCAATCTCTCACTAACCTGAGGCACTAAATGTCCTTGCTTACTAATACCATAAATAACTGTCCACAACCCTCTAGAGAATTTAGGTGCTTGTGTGCTCATATAGGGTTCTTGTTATATTCAAAAGCCAAATTAGAGATAATTAGATCTACATCTATTTTAATTATTAACATACATTTTTGCCAAATCAGCTAAATTCAAGCAAAACTGTTTTCAAAATCCTGGCTGAACAAAGCTTTTGTTAAAATAAGTTAGTATATTTAGTAGTGGTAAAAATAACACTAAAAATATAAGATTATAATACATTGCAGCATAACAATGTCTATATAAATTCAACTGCAACAAATGTTTATTCCTGAAAAACTAATGACAAGGTTGTGACCTTTTCCTTTTCTTAATTTGTATTATTCGATATATGTTAGAAACTTTATTACTGCAAAATCATTACAGTATACAAAAACCAGTTTTACAAATAACTATATACATACACATGCCTCTTTCTAATCATAAGGAGCTTTTAACTGAATTATATCATTAAGAATGGGAGAAAATGTAACCATATTAATAGGTACGTCTATATTGTGGCAAATGATGGAAGGAGATTTGTTGGATACTCTGCATGTGACTAGCCCATTAGCTATTTAGAACTCATGATAAAAAGGGGTTCCTTGATAGATCGCTTATTTATAAAGAAATTCTGTGCAGGCAGGTGCTATGCAGGTGGCTTATATTTATGAAAGCAATCCAGACACCACCAGAAATAGCATTTGAAGCAAAAATTATATTTATTATTATTTATTAAATGTATTGGTTGCCCATCTCATCACAGAGTAACTCTGGGTAGCTTACAATGTTAAAAGATAAAACTATACAAAACCCTTACACAGTACAAATAAAATATTATAAAAATACAAATACTCAACCCTAACTAAAAGAGGGAGAGTAGGATGAGCATGGGGGGAGTGGGAGTTGGGATCTGTTATTAATGTATAAACCACACCCAATGTGAAGCCCCTCACTTGGAGCCCCAAGCCAACTGAAAGAACCAGGTCTTTAAGCTCTTGTGGAAGGCCAGAGGTTGGAGCCGACCACACTCGGGGAGGGTTGGGTGGGGGGCAAGATGTTCCAAAAGGCAGGAGGGATAGTTGATAACACTAAACACCAACAGCAGCATTCCTCAACCTGAGCACCTTCTACAATAAGTGGAAAATAATGGGTGTTGGTTCATATAAAGGTATGTCTGCCATGAGAAGAGAATGGAAAGAACCAACCTTTCCCATTCATACAAATAGATTATATACAGTTGGTGGTTTCCCAGACAATTTGGGGGAGGGACTTGCACAATATAATCTTATTGTAAGATATATGATTAGGGTTTATTTTTCATTCTAAGCTTTCCTTTCTCATCTGTTTGCATAGGAGTTATAAATCATGGGCAGCAGTAACTTTTCAGAACAGAAAAGAATTAGGAGCCGTAGTGCAATGGTTAAAATGCAGTATTCATGCTAACTCTGCCCATAACCAGGATTTCAATCTTGACCAGCTCAAGATTGACTCAGCCTTCCATTATTCCGAGGTCTGTAAAATGAGGATTGTTGGGAGCAATATGCTGATATTGCAAAATGCTCAGAGAGTGCTATAAAGTACTATAAAGCAGTATATAAGTGTATATGCTATTGCTATGGCTCTTTAGCAGTACATTGCTTAGAAATTTAGATGAGTGGAATTCAAGACTGAAAAGTAATCAATAAATGACCCCTTTATCTCAACTTTGGCATTATTGTTTATAAGAAAGGCTTTTACTTAATCATTCCCCAAAACCTGATTTTACTATTTAGAATTTTAACATGAAACATATTAATTTCTTGAATTTACAGCAATATTTTGAAGTATCCAAGACATTAATTTATAAAACAAGTAACTGCATGCAGTCTGGATTCCTGTTCTTTTTCATACATATAGACAATATCAAACTGTATATTAATCTCTTCATTTCTGGATTCATCTGATTTGTTCTCAACTCACACCTTCACCATATTACTCACAGAACTGATATTATTATTGATTTTTTTTAAAAAAATTCTGAACATTGAAATGGTCCTTTCAGCATTATATTAGCCTGAGCCCCAGGATAAACAAGTTCTTACTCATTCATGTCTAAAGGGCATTTTTTTTGTCTGAAGTCATTTGCATCTTCTCCAAATAGTTATGACATATTTCAAATACTTCCTTCTCTCCTTATAGCTACTTTTCTACGGTATTCTAGATGCATGTTATTGTCTGTTTGGTATTCAGCTTGAGAAAATATATAACATGGATTGTGATTTAAAACAGAAGAGATCTTCAATGTTTGTCCCAGGAAAATAGCATTTTAGAATCCAAATAAAGCTATGGTACCAAAAACTGATCTCATCATAGGGATGGAGAAGAATTACCTTGTAACTTTTATTATAAGAGGAGGGATGGAACCAATATGTTTATTTGCACTTCTTTTCAAAATCATTTAATCATAAGAATTTATATTCAATTTCTTGTGTAAGAAAAAGAGCAAAAATCACTTTCGACTCTGACATTAAAAATTCACCCTGAATTTGATCTTTCCCTTACAGAAATAGACCAGAAATAAGATATTCAATGAAATAAATTGACAATATATTAAAACTCTTTCAGACTAGAACCAGAAGCATATTCATAGCCATCTTCCCCCCAAATTGAGGAACATTAATTTTTAATGTGCTATGTATCTGAAAATCTTGGAATTTTACTGAGCTTATTGACATTCTTGTTTTGCAGATAATTTATTTTAGCTATACATATTGGTGTCACTCTTGGACTTGTGGGAAAAAACCCAATAACATAAGTGAGTCAGTAATCAATGAAAGAAATATATATAGTTAGTCTTGCAAAAGTTAATTTAGTATCATTTCTTAATATAATAACCTTTTCAATATTACAATTCTTATCTGTTTATATCTGTAATTATTTTTATAACAAAGATTTTATTTCTTAAAGAAAATAGTGCAATACAATCTTAACTAATACTATTTGAGAATTAAACCTCTTTATATTCAATAGAGCTGAGCCCCAAAATTAACAACAGTTGGCTTGCATCCCTAATTATCTAATAAAAACAGATGAAATAAAAAAGTGAGCCATTTTAATTGTACTTTAGCAGCATTTTTCAATTAAAGTTTAGCTCTAAAATTTTCACAAATCTACTAAAAACTCAAAGGATAAATGAAAATAATTAGGAATATTTCAAAGTAGATTACCAAACGCTATTCATTTCAGAGACATCTAAGTTGCCTATGTTTAATTGAAGCTTTTAATTTGCATAAAGAGTTAAATTCTACTGTCTTGAAAGAAAAGCAAATTATTTCATAACACACTAATTTATATCAATTCCGTAAGAATCTAAGGGAACCTTGCCACACATTTTGAAAGTTTCTAATCTTTTTTGGGAGACTCTACACAATGAGGTATTTATTTATATTTTTTGTACATTAAGATAAAACATTAAAATTACATCTTGCAGAAAGACTCATCTTACTCCTTTTTTACAACTTAGTCCTTTTTTCCCCAAGAAGAGCAGATGTCGCACATGCTTTAACAGTTTATAAGTGTACTGGTGTCTGAAAATGTCAAGACCATTGCAAAACTTGCACTATGTTAGAAAATCTGTTTCTAAAAATGTTGCCAGAACAGTGGGGTTTTATTTATTCAAATTAATTCATTTTCTTTAAAATACTGCTTAATAACAGCAGAAAATATGTTTTATAGCATGGCACTACTCAGGAAATAATGCTTATTTCTATTCCATCAAGTTTCCAATGTACTGAAAATCTGAAGATATTGACACATATTCAGTTAAAAATTATTTATTGAGGGCATAAAACCAGTATGTTCTCAGATTTCAAAACAAAAACCAGAGAACAAGATCTAGAAGAAATTAATGAGGTGGATGATACTTCAGTGGCACAAAGTGAAATAAATGAATACCCATATATGTTTTGATATAAAAAAATGAAAAGAGGAGCACATCAATCTCAAATGAAAAAAGAAAATAAATCATTTTCAAAGTGCTTTATCACCATATTACCTATAGTTCAAAGCATTGCAAATGTAATGGTTTTTTTCAAGATATAATCTAATTGTCTTTCAAAGTCCTTACAAAGGACTACAACTCAAAAAGGTGAGCCCATTTTTAAAGTTCTTTTAAAGTCTACTTTTATCCTTGATATCAAATCACTCCATTTCATGGAGTCAGAATCTAACCCACTGGAGTAGTTACACCAGAGGTCCTCCATGCTCCAGTGCTACCCAATCTTTTACCTCTAATATGGAAATTTAATATTGTGCCATTGCTTATAGCTTGCTCATATAACATAAGAAAAGAGCTTGAGTAGCACACACTGAAATTCTATTTCATGCTTAAAAAGAAATTTGGTATCAAATGCTACATTTGAGAGAAGGGAAGGAACACAAAAAAGACTATGAAGGTGGGCAGGGAATCCCAAGAGTGGCAAATGACATTTCATGCATCATAATTTGTAATGATGTGATGACACAAACATTACTAAATCATGAATATTAAATCATACTAAGTATCTATGACACATAGCATTTTAGCTAATGACAACACGAATAAGTATTTTATGTTACATTTTCTCTCTGTCTCTGACAAAATGACATATTTTGCTTCAGGTCAAATAACACTGGACAATATAATAAGACTAAAGTCTGATTCCAAAAGATTTTTGAGCATTTTAGCAGTATTTGGAGTAGTACTTAAAGTGCCACTTTTCAATATACCACATCTTGCACTCACCCAAGGAGCTGAAGGTACCAGAAGTGTCAAAGTGAGCAAGTCACTGCAACATTCCTCAACAGCCTGATGACACTGAACTACTTGATTTATCAGCCGAGCATAAACAACAGTTGGTAGAATCTCATGAGCCGTTTCAGAAGACATTTGTCCCGGGGCAAGCAAGAAACTCAGATTTTGCCTCATGGCAACCAGGTGTCTCCACAACTTGCTTAGTTTTCCTTCAAGAGCACTCTAGGAAAACAAAACAAAAAAGACAAATATGATAAACATCTGAGAAAATAAAAACAAGTTAATTATGCTGGGTGAAAGGCCACTTAACTCACTGAGCACCTGCCAGCACAACAGCAAACACACTGACATTTATATATTTTTTAAAAATGTATCTTGGAACTTGGTGAAATGTGAAACTTCAGGCCTTTTGCTGTGCCCCCCCCTTTCCTCCCCCAAACCATCTGTGGAGAACATGTGTTGAGGGGGCATGATCTGACAAAGTCAAAAACACAACAAATTGCCAGACTTCTAGCTTCTTAAAATAAATAAGAAAACAGAGATCAAAGCCACCCTCCAAACAAGGCTGATTGTTTTTCCAAAAGAACGACTTAGAGCAAGGGTAGTAAAAGGGAGGGAGAGATTAAAAATTGCAAACTTCTAAACAGAGTATTAGAAAAGTATAAACATGAGAATGTTTATCTTTTACCTACCACAGAATCTTATGTTCTTTTTCTGTTTAAACTTTTAGCCAGCTGTTACTTGCAATGTACTGAACAGCATGTTTTCATCAAGTGAAAATGAAAAAGACACTGTAAGAGCTCATTTGAAGTAATCAACATAAAAGGATTAGGTTTTTATCGAAGTTCGAGACAAAGGCACAGAAGTGTAAGGAAAGTGCTGCTAAACCAAAAACAAAAATATAGAAAAGATGTGGAGACTCTAGAAAGAATGCAGAGAAGAGCAACAAAGATGATTAGGGGACTGGAGGCTAAAACATATGAAGAACTGTTGCAGGAACTGAGTATGTTTAGTTTAATGAAAAGAAGGACTGGGGGAGACATTCTAGCAGTGTTCCAATAACTCAGGGGTGCTCCAAAGAAGAGGAAGTCAAACTATTCTCCAAAGCACCAGAAGGCAGGACAAGCAATGGATGGAAACTAATCAAGGAGAGAAGCAACTTAGAACTGAAGAGAAATTTCCTAACAGTTAGAACAATTAATCAGTGGAACAACTTGCCTCCAGAAGTTGTGAATGCTCCAACACTGGAAGTTTTTAAGAAGATGCTGAGTAACCATTTGTCTGAAGTGGTGTGGGGTTTCCTGCCTAGGCAGGGGGTTGGACTAGAAGACCTCCAAGGTCCCTTCCAACTCTGTTATTATATTCTAAAGAAATTGACTAGCATCCATTCTGAAGATATAGACAACAAATATCTATTTAAAATAAGAAAGAATGGGGAAAAAGTGCTGCCTGTTCTGACCTCCTCCTCTGTCCAGTAACAAATGTCGAGACAAGCTTAACTGGAATGTCACAGCACTTTATTAGCAAGAAACCAAAACCTCGGTGGCTGAAAGCCAAGCATAACAAACAGATAAGTACCTTGGCAGCAACTCAGACTTCGACAGATAACAGCTTCTCCAGCGTTAGGAATGACGTTGACTCCTGCAAAAGTGGCGTGTGCACAAGCATTCCTTTTATAGTCTTGAGAGGAGCCTAATTACCACCAGCTGAGTGCAATTACCTCCTGTAACTGCGCAACTGTTCCTTACGCCTATTGGCTCTCTGGTGCCAGGCATCCAGGATCAACTTCCTTGTCTCCTCCCCAGTGGTCCAAGGCTCAGGCACCTCCTGGGGGCCAACCAGCCTTTCTGCACCCTGCTCAGAGTCGGAACCCTGTCCAGGGTCTTCCACATCCTCCAAAGCCGATTCATAGGGCCCCTCGCTGTCGGAGTCTGGTGGCAGCTCCAACGGCTCCTGCTGGGCCACAACAGCTGCCTATGCATTTTTCTTGCTTGAACACCACAAGGTGAATGAGCTTTCTAATTTTTATGCAGTTTTGAAAATTTCATTTTAATCACTGATGTTTCCCTCTGTTAATCATAATCATGCCGCCTACAATTGATATTTTTCATTGTATATCGAAAACTGCCAATGGAAAACATGTGCACTTCAATATAGAGAAAACAAAATCATCAATATATGTGCATATTGTATATAAACATAGAAAAGACAGTAGAAGGTACATGCTACGAAAAGGAAACTAAATCACACACACAAACACAAACATATACCTCAGTCCATGCACATTTTAAAATGAGGCAATTGATCAATTCTAATATCCAATATGGGAAATAATTTAACTATATATAATAGGGAAGGAAAACTGAATTCAGATTTGATCCAGACAATGTTATTCTGGAGCTTTAGTTAAAGATATCTGTCATTTGTTTTTTTTGTGCAGAAGATAGGAAATAGCAATATAGACTATCTGGAGAAAGACTATTCCATTGACACAAATAGAGAGAAGGCTATTTTTGTCCATTTCTTCTTCTGTCCTCTAATCCAAAAGATATTTTCATTTTGTTCTATCCTCAGCCTTTCATGAAAATAGTAAAGTACAATGAACTGCAAGGCAAGTGGGAAATAAGCAAATATAACTTCCTCTTCTAATGGAAATTCTTTATCAGGTTTGAAATGTTAGTATTTTGGAGATATTCGATAGATAGAATATAAATATTGAGTAAAAATGGATAAATATTAAAATGCTCTCTGGAATTTATTTCTGTAACTACAGAAAGACTCCTTTTTTGCACTATATTTTAAATCATTCACATTGCCTGATTCTTAAAAGAATCTTTTCAAATAATTTCAAAATAGTTCATTTTATTATTGGGGTTTTTGGTCTGAGCAAACCAAACAGATGAAGAACAATGGACAACAAACATGATCACCTCAGTTTATAGCATAAAAAGATGATTTCCCAATCAAGAGCCCTTCCTATTTGCCCAATACCTTGTTGTTGAAAGTTTCTCACTACTTAATTTCAAAAAAAGATCTAACACATTTCACATTATCCAACTAATTTTCTTTATGCCCTTCATTATAGAAGTTAAACAAGCTTTTATACTCAGAAAGGTGCCACATAAATTTGCTAATATGTTACACCAAGCCAGGGAACTGTATGCTAACATAAAATAAATAATATTCAATAATGTTGAATATAAGAGTAATAGTTGAGCTTGAAAACAAATTCCCTTTCCTAAAATACCTGTATTATGCTTTCTGAACAGGCATAAAAATGATATACAGATATTTTAAAAAAATTCACCCTAGTGATCAATAGAAGCACTTTTATTAGTAATCAGCAAAACAGGAACTCAGCCAAAATAACTGTCACCATGCTTTCAAAAACACTATATCACAACATGCAGTATACAAAACACCTCTTTCCAAATTATTAAAGCAGCAACATTTTTGCAAAGCTCAAACAACTGCCTAGATCAGTGATGGCAAACCTTTTAGACAGTGAGTGCCCAAACTGCGTGCGCATGAAAGAAACGCCTCAGAGATCTGACCTGGGGGGACGGCGTGCATGCCAGCAGAGAAGGCTCTGCATGCCATCACAGGCCTAGATATTGCCATGGACAGTCTTTGGATGCATGGGCCCATTTAGTTGCTTCAGTTCACTTTTCTCTCATAGCCCTCAATTTTTAAAAAAGGAACATCATAATTAATGTAAAAGGCCAGGACTTACAGAATATGTATTTGAGAAAGTACAAATATTATTAATTCTGTGCAATTCGGTTCAATCAGTATCATCTGGTGTGAGCAGAGAAAGTCCTTTGCTGATCAGTGATTTCATTTGAAAGAAGTAAGGCAGGGTATTAAATATACCAAATTTACCATATGCCATATTTAATTCTATGGTATGGTATATTTATCTAGAAGAATTAAATATACCATATTTATGTATAAATATAAATATGGTATACTTAATTCTACTTTTCAAACAGTCAAAGATTTTGCTATATAAAGAAAAAGAACAATAGCCTTCAGATATACAGCCCACACTACTTAATTACATAGAACATTTAAAATCACATAAGATTCCCCATAAATTGGAAGACAGGCTGAATTACTTGTTAATAACAAAAGCAACTATACATTATAGCTATGTATTCTAATAACAAAATTAAAAGTGGAAGATAAAGGAATAATTCCCTCATTTTGGATACATTTTAATAAAAAATATCATGTAAATTAATCAATTGTAATGCTAAATAAATGCATTATTATATAAGTTGCTTTAGTTAGTATTAAAGCTCCATAAATTTTAAGAGTAGACTATGAGATGAAAAACAAAATTTAGAATTACAAACATGTACTAAAAGAATGAATGTCACTCTGTTCATATTTCTACAAGGTGACCTTTTCCCAAAGCTAATTAAAAATGTGAAATGTTCGCCAAGGTAAGCCTTCTATTTGTCATTGCCCCTAACATGGAGTATTATGACTGTCACAGCAAATGGGACTGTGGAAGTAGGGCTTAACAAGAAAGCTTGATGCACGTATGTTAATATGCAATGCAAGCTCTTCTCAGCAGGTGCTCCATATGATGAAGTTCGTTTCATGAATAATTCAATAAGGAAGCTTCTTTGCAGAGACACCTTTCTCAATGTTTTTCAAGTGAGATCAGTAGAAATCAGGAGCTGTCATTGCCAATTTGCTTCAGTCCAGGTTCTTAAAGTGACACCTTCGATACATTACTGAGCTTGAAATGCACTTTTCTTCTTTTTACATGTCAGCTATCAAGGACTGCTTTTGTTTTCCACACTTACCACTCCAAAATCAAGACCTGGCATTTTGTGGATAATTAACAAAAACTGAGGGTTTGGAAAGCAATGCATCATTGCTTGTCTTAGTCACAAATGACTATCCTTGGCACCAGGACTCAAAATACATTTAAATTTGATCCCTAAACTACTGCTACAGAGTTGTAATTCAGATCAAACCTGCATTAGCATTTTCTCTATACTAAGCCAGAGCACAAATTAATTCTTTATGATACTTGTGGATTCTTGAGCTAGGTGAAAGAAATAAGCTATGAATAAAATACCTACCCTACAATGCATATGCTCGAATATTCAGGCACCATATGCAGAACAAATGTGTTGGCATCAATGCATAATCCAGAGTCTTTTAAAGAAAGTGCTCTTTCATTTTGAGGGTTTTAATTACATGTGGTTTATATGACTGCTTATGAAAAAAAATGCTTGCATAAGTCATTTCTTGGGAGATCTAATCCAACTAATTCTATCAGGTACATAATTTTGCCATTATACTATAATGCTTTGATGTAAAAAGCCCCTTTTGGTTCAATTTTAATGAATCAAGGTTCCGGGCTTCTACAACTCAAAAGTAAAAAGAAAAAAAATGTTTGTTATTAATACTAATTGGCATAAATATTTGAATATTCAATAAATAATAAATGGGTAAGGAAATATACAAGTATAGCTTCTGGACTTCATTCCAGGCTCTTTACCATTGGTGGCCATTTGTAAGCATGTACTGTATTTCTTTAAAATGTAACAAAGAATTGTCTGCTGAACAGAGTAGAATAGAATAGAATAGAACAGAACAGAACAGAATTCTTTATTGGCCAAGTGTGATTGGACACACAAGGAATTTGTCTTTGGTGCATATGCTCTCAGTGTACATAAGGAGAATAAAATACATTCATCAAGAATAAAAAGATACAACACTTAGTGATAGTCAAGGTTACTACTAAGCTATCAAATTGTACTAGGAAACAAAAACAATATAAATGGAAACATACAAGCAACATAGTAATAGTCATAAGTGAGGAGAGAGAGATACTAGGAAGGAAGAGAAGAAGAATAGTGATACAGTCTTAGTAAATTATTGACAGTGTTGTGGGAATTAGTTGTTAAGCAGAGTGATGGCATTCGGGGGGAAACTGTCCTTGTGTCTAGTTGTTCTGGTGTGCAGTGCCCTATAGCATCGTTTTGAAGGTAGAAGTTGAAACAATTTATGTCCAGGATGTATATGTTGTTGTCTCTGTATGACTATAGGTTCTAATAAGGCCAAATGCATGTTCATATCTGTGCGCTTGTTTGTGTGTATACACACATGAAGTTCTCATGTAGAAAGATAGAAAAAGGTTCCCTCGGTTTATGTGTAACTAAATCTAATCAGGTTGCTGCATATACATTGCATCTGTATGTCTGTGGGTGCTTCTCTATCTTCATGTTGCATCTGTATGCGTTGGTGCAGAGAACCACATATGCTCCACTCAAGTGACTAGGAGGGAAAGTGAATGGAGTAGATAGTAGCATTCCACTAATATTGTTTAGATTTATTTTATGCTACCCAGAATGATATGTTTGTGAGAAGGGCAACTCTAATGGGTAGTTAGGTAGGAAGGATAGGTAGGATAGGTAGGACAGAAGAGACTGACTCACTCACTCACTCACTCGCTCAACTTTTTCTTTGATATGTGACACTGGTTAAAAAAAATCTAAAATCTCTTTCTACACAGCTTCCTGGATGATCCAACTTATTTCAACAGAGGTCCTTCTTTTGTCAACTTCTGCTTTACCAAATCCATGTTATTTCCAGAGTCATTGTGGTGATAAGACAGATGTATAAAGACCTGAGCCTCTTCACACTGTTTCTATCCAACATTTTATTGGGTTGAAAAGAATAAAATGACATTTAATGCAAAAACTAGGAAGCAACTAAAAATAATGACTTTCATATTATTAAAGCCTTACCACATATCTAAGATTTAAATTTTCTATTTTGCCATAACAAACATCCAAAAGGGTTATCGGCTGGACAACAAGATTCCCTCCAGGTGTCCAAGGTAATGCAAGTTTGGACAGATCAGAAATCTGAAAGAAACACATACCATAATAGGGTATTTTAAAACAAGTATATATGCTGAATTAAGTAAATAAACTACGATGATTTAGATTGGCTGAATTAAATTAAATTAAATTAACTTTAAAGCTTAAATTTTAAGTTTATAAATATGTATAGGCTCTAAGAAAATTTCCCTCTTTTAATAATCAAAATGCTTTACTTCATTAATGTAAAAAAATGAAGTTAAATTTGCATCTAGATTCTTTAAACAAAACAGCAAAAGCAATTATTCTAACAGAGGTTTACCAATTAACCACTTCCACTTATCTAATTTCTTATTAACTTCTAATTACGCCCATTTCAAAGTAATCAATCTGAAGCAGACCTAAATTGTTCCCTAGAATTTTCTGCTTCATTATTAGCTTTTTAATAAAGAGAATGTTAGCTCTAGTTCAGGAAATCATGTTTTCCTTTTACACAAACTGTTTTTCCCCTTTTATGTGCAAAAATTAGTTTTCTCAGAAACTAAATAATAGGGAGCATATTCTGGAAGTCCTTGGATACACTTGCAAATATTAAGAAAGATACAAACTCAACTGGAAAAGATGATGTAATATATTTGCCCTTTATAGTGGGCGGCATACAAATCTATTAAAACTAAACTAAACTAAACTATAGAATGTTATCTAGGGTCATTGCTTTCTATTGTTTGATTTTCATGTCTAATTAAGGAATTTTATTGTTTGATTGCTTTCTGGGGCATCACATATACTGAATTTAGTATTTTTAAAATCTTATACAAAGGCTTGACACACGCACACCATCTTAATAAATGTTTTTCAATTTGCCTGAAGTATTCATGATTTGTGTTGTTGGGAAAGGCAAAACAGTCACTTTATTTATTCTTATTTGTTTATTTGTATCCATTCTTTATTAGTTTTACAATCCATTATTTTATTTTACACTTTGCAACATTAAATCTCCCTCCCAAATTCAGCTATCAAAGTTTTGTTATCAGCTCCATGCCAGTTTCAAGTGCATGACTTTTAAGAGCAATCACATGAAATTTTGAAAGCCATTATGTTTTTTTTCTCTTTTATTACTATTTATAGTTTATACACAGCTTTATTCTTTAGATGCTCAAAACATTAAATGAACATAAAAGGTAAAGACTCCCTTGGTCACATTCAATTATAAACAAACAAACAAACAAACAAACATTCTTTTTAAGTACTTGGACAGAAACAAAGTGGGGAGGGAAGACAAGAACATATATTCAGATTATTCCTGTACATCAGAGCATGGTTCCATATTACGTGTCGTTGCTGCAGGTTCATTTTGTACTGCAGTTGGTCACTGATTTTCCATTCTTATAGTAGGACAAGTATTAAGAATTTTAAAATGTGTCAAATCAGCAAAAATACTGCAATTTATTTATTTTAAGAACAAATATTACAATAATTCCAAAACTGCCAAGTATTTGAATACATGGGGAGATAGAAAAAGTAACAAACTATAGAAAGGTTGAATGCTAGATCTTTTATAGTAACAATGGCTGCCAAAAAGTAAAGCCTTACTAATGATGATGGCACCAAGGCAATCTGAACATCTAATTCTTACACCTGAACCCCTTCTTTAATATACCATTCACTGTTTGAATAAGATAGCAATAGCAGTTAGACTTATATACCGTTTCATAGGGCTTACACATCTTCATCACCAAAGGTTCAACAAATACACAAGTTTACGGCATGAGAGCTATGTAAGACTTTAATGGAACATAAAAACATTAGGTTTTAAAATGCCCTGACATGGCAAGCTAGGTGCACATAAGTCCAGTTTATAATGTTGATTTCCAAGCACAAGCCCAAAGTCATAGTCTGATGAATTTTGAGCACTGCTGCAGCATTGACAATGCTGCAGGTTGTGGCAAGATTAATATCCAATATTAATCTCTCGGATTTGTTGCTTGTTTATTGGATTGCAGGTCTCAGTGTGTATTAAACCCATGGGTATGTTTATTGGTGCCATCTTAAGACTCTTTTCTTCCAATAATTCTCCCTGAGTTCACATATTATTGACCTATGGGAGATATCCCTCTTTGCACCTTGCTGGCCTGCAACCAGCAGTGCCACTCCAGAAAAATGTCTCTTGATATTTTACACTGTCACGAGTACATTACATTGAAAATATTACACTACATTGGCATTTACATCTTCTATAGCTTAGCTAGGGCTTTAACTTTAGACATAAGTGTCCGTATAGAGTTCATGAAAATGTGCTTCTCAGATCCCTGAGGAGATATGACAATGAACCACAGACAAACCATTACTATGACAGCTTGATACCACATTTTGTCAAAGGTTTATGAACTGATCAAGTTTTACAATACAGTAATAGGAAATTTCTCCCAGTGTGAATAAAATCTGCATTCTTACATAGTATGAACATTTTTAAACTTCTAAAAAACCTAGTTATTTGCAGTAAAAATATATAACTTTTCAGTGTATTCTTCTAGTAGTCTTATTCGTAACCTTTTAATCAGCGGAGTAAAGTCAAATGACAGCCTCGAACGCATGGATGAAGACCTGACTTCTTTTTATATCAAACCAATGTGTTGCACATATATAAAAAGGATGAGGACTTTGATCACACAAACTCAACCACCATTTCGATTTTTTTGACAAACCTAACAGATGCCCCTGGTTCATTAACTGAAAAGAATTCTTCATATAAATAGATCCCTCATGCTATCAAAACTCACCTGCTGATGTCTCTGCAATTTGTACCTCATTGTCTGGCACATCTCAACTATTTGAAGAAGTTCTGGATGTGGAATGATTACTTTTGATGGAGTTCCTTCTGTGCTAAGGAAAGAGCTATAAATAATTGTAAAGCATTAGAACTCTTAAAGACAGTTTAATTCATTTTCACTTAATATTTTTCAGTTAGATAGCATAAATCTGCACTTCACTTCTAAAACTTCAGAGATCAAATACAATAATGTATTTATTATAAAGCTGATTTTGCAATAATGAAGTAATTCATTAAAAACAGTTGAAAGTTCCATGTATATGTTGCCAGAGTAAAACCAATACAAATACAGATTATGAAAATGTATTTGAAAACACACAATTTAAACTTCTCTTTGATTCACTGTAATAATTAGGAATCAGTATATTCCTTTTAAATAATAGGCATGTTTTCCAACCATACAGTGCAGTGATGGCGAACCTTTTTTGGCTCACATGCCAAAAGCGGGGAGAGCACAGGGGGGGTCATGCGCGGGCGTGCCACACCCACAATGCTATGGCATGACCCGGAAGTGACTTCCAGTTTGCTCGTAGGGTCGGTTTTTGACCTCCCAAGCCTTCAGGGAAGCCTCCTGAGGGCTCCTGAACACTCCAGAGGGCTAAAACCAGCTCTACAAGCAAACCGGAAGTCCATTCCCACACTTCCGGTTTGCCCATAGGGCTGTTTTTTCACGCTCCAGAGGCTTCAAGGAAGTTCCCGAACCCTCCGGAGGGCGAAAAATGGCCTCAAAAGAAGGCCGAAGTCAGTTAGCCAGCACGTGCATGCGTGCTGGCCAGCTGACAGGGCAAGTCTCACGTGCCCTGACAAATGGCTCTGTGTGCCACCTGTGGCATGTGTGCCATAGGTTCACCATCACAGTTATAGTGCAAAATATAATAACCAGCTAGAGAAGGACTTGGACAAGAGATTACACATTAATTGAAGGAAGTGTGAGAAGGGAACTCAAAATAACCCCATCTTGATTTTGTTTAACATTGAGATGAACAGAGAGAAATTTGAACAATCTGTTATTATATCCTAAAACAATAAAGTAGCATTCTTCGAATTCTGCAATGCCTCCTTCTTGACCTGATGATGCTGACAGAGCTTACAATAGCAACAATAGACTTCAATGTCTGAAGAATTTAACCATGGAACCCAAGAGCTTTGGAAAGACTGTCTACACATTATATTGGCATTAGTAATTTTCATTAATACAGCTGAATGCAAATTATTATGGTCTTATGGTAAAGGCATTTCAGAAAACAAGAACTTATCAAATGTCATTCCACAAACACATTTCCATAAACAGTGATCTATAACTGTCAACCCAGAAATAAATTACTACATCCTAGAAAGATCACTATTTTTCTGAAAACTCATACCAAACCAAAATGAGTTTGAAAATAAATGAAATTTACTAAACAACAAGCAGGGCTGTGAATATATATTTTTTATTTTATAAAGCAATTCACTGTATCCCATCACAGACTAAAACTGAATTCTTCTTTCTCTTTTCCTTTCTCTTTTCCATTAACTTTCTTGAAACAGTTTCTGATGTAGCCAGGGCAACATTGGCACTTATCTTATGAACTATCTTCTCTCACATAAGCTTACTCATTTCTTTTTATTAGCAGGTAATGCCCTTTTTACCATTCCAATTCCCTTCTGGAGTGTTAGTATATATTCTGCACCCACAGCCAATCAGATAAACTATTATATATTATTCTTATTAATAATAAACATACATTTCATCTAATAGTTGCATATATATATTCAAAACAGAACAGAGGCAAGAAGGTTTTTTTAGCTCTATAATATGCTTCTACAAACCAAATATGTAAAACTCCATAAATATTTCCTGAATCAAAATTAATGGTTCACATAGTGCCTGAGCCATAGCTATTGTTTATTATGACCAAAGTTAACTAATTGTTTATGAATCTAACCAGTGAATTTACTTTTTTTTTCACAAGATGGTAAATGTTAGATAAACACTTTTGATGGAACATTCTAAGGGCCAGATTCCATTTCTTCTTAGATAAAAGGATAAATATAACAACCTACTAAAAGGATAATAATGAACAAAGGGTTAAACAGATGATCATGAACTACAAACTGTAAAAAAGCTATCTCAGGTTTCATCAGCAGCAATACAGTGTCAAGGTCAAGAAAAATCCTTCCTTTATCCTGTATTCATCAAATCACACTTTGTATCCATTTCTGAGCATTTTATTTTAGGAAGGACATATACGGTAACAGGTTAGGAGAGCAATTAAGATGAGAAGAATATTAGAAGAAAAACTTTGTTCCCCACACAAAACACAAATCTTACACATGGAACCAGAGTCTAAAACCAGCCTGCATGGAACTAATTGCATGATCATTAGCATTCTATTTTGTTTCTTGCAAATCTGTGCTTAATTTAATAACTACTACCAGTAATAGTTGAAAAATTATTTAGGAAGGTCTTTATATAACTTTATATTAGCAGTGGATAATCAGTTCTTATGCATGGCTTCATTCTTGTTTGCACTAAAAATTCCAATCTCGCAGAGCCATGTCTGAAAGTGTTTAGCCAAGTCAAGCTAGGGGTCAAGTTGAGTTGTGTAATGTTAGTGAATCTTTGATTTATTGGTAGGCCCTAATCTGGTAACCTGACACCTGGGAGAAGGAAGAACACATATCAGCAAAATACTAAATAAATGATGAATGGATTCCATTAGTCCTTTCTGTTTTAGGACACAATATAAAATGTATGAACCTCTATAATAATATGCTACCTACTGTATTTGTTTTCTACCTACTAAGATAAACATTCATGTCTACTTCTTTAGGAGAGGCCTGTCTCCTTTTTTAATGTTCAATATACATAAGTGTGTAACAAGCACTTTCATATCTACTTCATTTCAAATAGTGGTGATATATCGTGTCTTTCCACTGCTTACCTAACCTTGTCAATGAGAGCTTCTAAAGATGTGTTTAACTCCAACATAAGAACAGTTCGGGAATTTAATCCTTCTGTAAGCAGCACCACCTGAAAGGGAAATAAAAAACATACAGAGAATCAGCCCTAAAAGCATTTCTGCTTTCTTGTCTCTGAGCAAACATTTTTTTCCCCCGTAAGAAACTGAAAAGAACATTCCCTTGTGACATCTGTGAAGAGAAGAAAAACATGAAGTTTAAATGGGCACAGTGCTGCATCGGTCATATAATCTCAAGAATAAAAACTATCTGTGGTGACGCAGTGGTTAGAATGCAGCGCAGCAGGCTAATTCATTGTTGCTTATTCCACCCGTTCGATTCTGACCGGCTCAAGGTTGACTCAGCCTTCCATCCTTCCAAGATTGGTAAAATGAGGACCTAGATCAACTATTAGGGGCAATATGTTGATACTGTAAAACACTTACAGAGGGGTATAAAGCACTATGAAGTGGTATATATGTCTAAGTGCTATTTATTGCTATCTGTGGCTCTAGATCCTTCCATGTGTCCAGACTTTACTTCCCCCAATTTCCCACTAGAGTGGCTGTTGCTGGCATTGTGGGCATTTTTCAATACATGCTGAAACTTGGCATAGTCACAGGGCACTGGTGCATACAGAGCGCACATACACCAAAGATCAAGCCTGAGCTGCTGTAATAGTTTTTGCATTTATACAATCTCAATAGCTTTAACAAGGCATTTTGTATGCTTCATAGATTACAGATAATCTTTGACATGATTATAATTGAGCTGGGCATTTTGGTTGTAAGTCATTGAAATCATTAAGTGAGATGCCCACAACTGCTTTGCTCAATGACTGCAATTCTAGCTCTCCCCATCGCAATAGTTAAGCAACTGTGGAAGTCTTTAAATGACTATGCGGAGGTACCTCAAGGGGTGGGACAGCCTGGCACTAGTGGCACCTGTAGTACATACAAACACCCCTCTGTATAAAGCACAGCTTAACACATTTATTTGCTTATTTATATTTCCTATCTTATCCGTCCATGCTATCCATTCATAGATCATATGAACGTTAATTTTTCCATAAGAATTGTTTTTTAAAAAAATAGCAGCTTGTTTACAGCTTTCCATATAGTTGCTTTATCATGTGCTTAATTGCTTTGCTCCCCTCAACACCAGAATCTCACTCCATTCAATGTAAAATTATAGCAGCAATAACCCAACACAGCCCTGCTGTTGTACTGGTTAGGTTGAAGAAATGCTGAGGATGAGGTATTAAAAAGCTCAGCAGCAGCATTTAGAAGATCTGGAATACAAAATTAAGTTTTTTCCAAGATCAGAATACTCTTAAAATGTGCCTTTTGTTCCAAGTTTAAAATTCTCCAAACACTCATTCCATGATAAGAATATGCTGAGATTATAATATTTTATATACCTCTATTTAGATAATTCAAAACACAATTTCAGAAAAGTGCTTTTTATATTCCTAAACATTGGCAGCTTTCAAATCTTTTATCTAAAATTAAATGCAGGTGTTTCACAAAGGTATATAGTATTACCTGCCTTTCCAGCTGTAGTGCTTGAGCCTTTAAAAAACTGACCCGTCTTTCATCAAAACATTTGTTCTTTCCTTCTTCTATAAGCTGTTCATATTGGCTTCTAAAATATAAAATATCTTTCTTAAAATAAATTCAAAGCTCACATAAGGTTGTACTGACCTTTAGTACTTTAGTACTATAATTACATTTTTTGGATCAATTTTGATGTGTTAAAAGTAATGTAAAAAGCATAACTTTTAACACATACATTAAAATTGATCCAAAAATTGTACTTATAGTACATGTTTATTATTGGATCTCCTTTGAGCTGATAATTCAAAAATCCTACTGCTTTTTTTCTGAAAATTGTCTACCTTTTATTGTACTAAAAATAAGTTATTGTCTTATGGAACTTAGACTTTTTTAAAAAGCCTGCTAGTATCTTATCTTATAGGATATACACCGAGTGGCAAACATTCTCCAAGCAGAAATGACAATTACATCAACAATTAATTGCAATTAATTATCAGTTTTGAGAATTGCTAGACATGTGTTTAGCTTCGGACGTGATGGCAAACTTATGGCATACATGCCCAAAGTGGCATGTGAAGCCATGTCACCCGGCACGCGCGGTCTTGCCTGTTTGTCTTCTGGGTTTCTGGTGCACATGCACACACAACAACCAGCTGTCCTTCACACATGCAGCAGTGCCGAAAACCAGCCTGCGTATGCATACAGGCAGTCGGTGCTAAAAAGGTTCTTTCACTGAACTAGGGAAAAGATAAGAAAAAAAACTGCACCAGACTGAATTGCAATAATTGTTAAGAATGAACTGTATCCCATGTTGATAGAGAACATCCCTATAGTCTTTAAACTGCTTCATTCTAATGTGTAATAAAGATTCCTATCAAAGTCTTTTTAAGTATCTTGCATAAACAATGCCTAGTTCAAACTAGGCAATCTGACAATTGCATTCTGTTGATCTCTCAGAATCTTCTACCTAATTTCAACATCTAGAGTTTCAAATATATATCAAATCAGTGTTGATTTATATATAGCCAATATGTAGCAGTACCTTAAGTCTTCCAATTCATTCTTTATTTTTATATTTTCTTCTTGCAGTTTCTAAAAAAACAAACCCCAAAGAAGTATAAATTAAAACTGATAAAAACAAATTTCTATTTATAAAACTTTTAATTTTTCTACTCAGACTCCAATGTTTCATATATCTAGGCATACTGAATGATAACATCATCTTGAAGTACAATCATAAGCAAGCATATTTCATCAAAAAGAAATATTCAAACTATGAATACACATATGAAGTCATTTGTCTTCTTTGCAATTCCTAGAAAGATGATTAGAGAAACCTTAGTTAATATCATAAATTATTCTCTCAGAAATTATAGGGTTCCTCCTTTTTGACAGGCAATTCTTAGACCTCAGGCAAGTAGACAAATGTCTAACTTCCCATAGTTGGATAAAATGATTGAAAAGTGCTCACTATCTCAAATGACATAGATTATAATGACCAATTTAAAATTAACTTCAAAGTGAGCTACAGAATTAATACTGGTTAGTTATAAACAATCTGTTTTTCCTTGACCTTTCAGCATCTTTTGCTAACATCATTTCTAGACTCTTTTTTTTTGCTGTGTTCAATTCCAGCTGTTCAGATAGATTCAGAAAGTGATTGCTTAGATAATACAACTGCATGAGAAAACAGCTATTCCATGTTCTCCAATTCTGTATTCAGTACTTTTTCATATTTGCAGAAAATCAGAGGGAGATCATCAGGCTATACTGATTACATGCAAATCTATTACACCATAAAATCATCAAGCCATAGCTACTCCAATGCTCCTCGGACTGATAGAAATTTAAGTGAAAGATAAGACAGACAAGTTAATTTAGGTCACAAATACAAGGAGCAGATCATCCATCATTCTTTGCAGAGTTACACATGACAGGAATAAATATGCTGTTTGGGTGTTTTTGAATCCAAAACTCTGTCAAATCTGCTAAATTAAGGAAATGATTCTTATTTAAAAAGCCTTGTTCTTTTCCTTTTAAAAAAGTCTTACAATACATGTTTATCAGCATTTTAAATATAATTTTTACTGTTTTCCTCCTCTTCTCCTTTTTTAAAATTGTATCAAGGCTTTTCAGAAATTGTTTGCCATTGCCTCCTTTGCAGGGTTGAGAAAAAGTAATTGGCACAAGGTCATCCAGCTGGCTTTGTGCTTAAGTGGGACGAGAACTCACAGTCTCCAGGTTGCTAGCCTGATGCCTTTATCACTATGCCAAACTGGCTCTACCATTTTTAAAATTTATAATTAATTTATTGCAATTTTATATTTGTATTGTAACCCATCAACTGATGTTTCAAAGTATTAAAAAGATAAAAAGAAATAAAGGAATAGCTGCTTTTTATTGTTAAAGAAAGTTTTATAAATTCAGATTCTTCAGACACACATATATTTTCTTGTTTTAAAAAATAACAACTCTATTACTTGTGTAATCGGGTGGAGTTCTGAATAATTGCAATGGTCTGACTATTTTATGTTTATCTCAAATTCTATAGTGCTAAAATAATGTATTTAGAAGTAGAAAGTTCCAAGCATGAAAAATAAAGATGTCAGTTCCTATGTTCAATATAAAATAGCATAGCAACTTGCTTGAATAACAAGTCTTATTGTAATCCCTTTTAAACTCTGTACACAATTAAATACAACTTTTTGTTAACCTTGTAGTCATTCAGGTTCTTATAGAGGATGTAATGTTCATTGTTATGCTCGTCTTCTCTAAGCAGCCAGTTATCATGATATACCGAATACAGAGGCAGGTGATTGCTCGCAGGGTCCTTCAGTTTGGGCTTTCCAACCTATAGTACAAGACCAAAAAAAAAAAAATGAATATGAAACAACAAGACACTAAGAAAAAAAAGGCAATTTAAAAAGCAGGCAACATGGAATAACACAATCATTAATGGTTTTTATAATTTTTTAATTCTTCAGACTTCAAATTAATCTCATAAGTATAATTATAATCTTTATTGTCATTGTACTTAAATACAACAAAATTGCTTTTAACCTCACTGGTGCAAAATTATAGCAGAAATGAAAAAAGAAAGAAAAAGGGGGGGGGAAACCCTAGCATGGAGTGATTGTAGTTGTATTTAAAAGTCTGACAGCCCAAGGATAGAAACTATCTTTAAACCTCTTTGTTCGGCTGGCTATACTTTGGTGTCTTCTGCCCGATGGTAGAACTGCAAAGAGACAGTGACCAGAGTGTGAATCATCTCTGAGTATCTTCCTTACTCTGCTAAAGCAGCAAGATCTGGCGATGTCATCCAGCAGTGTCAGAGGGCAACCAATGGCTTTCTTGTGCTGAATTGATCACTCTCTGTAGGGCCTTCCTGTCCGCTGCAGTTAAACCAGCATACCATACTGTAATGCAATATGTGAGGACACTTTCTATGATGGACCGATAGAAAGAGGTCATCAGCCGTTGTTCCACCTGATTTTTTCACAGGACTCTAAGGAAATGAAGTCTCTGTTGGGCCTTTCCAATCACCAGAGACGTGTTGTTTTTCCAGGTGAGATCTTGACTAATAAGCACTCCCAAGAATTTAAAAGAGGAAACCCTCTCCACACATCCCCCCTCGATATACAATGGGGCAGGCTCATCTCTGTGCTTCTGGAAATCTAGCACCATCTCCTTTGTCTTACTAGTATTTAGATGTAAGTTGTTTCTTGAGCACAATGCAGATACCTTCTGGACTTCTTCCCTATATGCTGATTCGTCCCCTCCAGTTATGAGAACCAGCACCGTTGTGTCGTCTGCAAACTTTATTATGGTATTTGATGGATCAGAGGATATGTGAGTACAGGTAGGAGCTGAGCACACAGCCCTGAGGGCAGCCTGTGCTGAGCTTCAGCATGGAAGATGTAAAGGACCCAACCCTTACTGTTTGTGGATGATCCGTCAGGAAGTCTTTGATCCATTCACAAGTGAGGGGAGGAAAATTCAGGTCAGTCAACTTTTCAATGAGAATGCCTGGTAAGATGGTGTTAAAGGCCAAGCTATAGTCTATAAAAAGCATTCTGACATAATTCCCAGATTTCTCAAGGTGGCTCAGTGCAATATGTAGAGCAGTGGTGATGGTATCCCGTCGACCTGTTGCTTCTATAAGCAAACTGATGTTGATCAAAATTTGGTGGAAGACAGGACCTGAGGTGTTGTAGGACCAGTCTCTCAAAGCACTTCATCACTATAGACGTCAGTGCAATGGGTCTATAGTCATTCAGGCTATTTATGGCTGCTTTCTTCGGAACTGGAATAATTGTGGCTGCTTTCAAGTATAATGGGACTCTAGCCTGTTGCAGGGAGATGTTAAAAATCCTTGTCAAGACCCCTATTAATTGGTCAGCACGGGTTTTTAACACTTTCCCCAACACCCCATCTGGACCTGCAGCTTTGTTGGGATTGACAGCCTTCAGCTCAGCTCTCACTTGATGTTCATCCAGGATGAGTGGCTGGAGGTTAGAGGGCTTTTGGGCTAGAGCCACAGAGACTGATCTTTTGACCTCAAAGCAGGCAAAGAAGCTATTTAGCTCCTCTACTAGCAGGGCATTTGCATTGGCTATTTTTTTATATTGCCTTTTTAGTTGGTTAGGTGTTATAGCCCCTGCCACACCTGTTTTGAGTTTTTATTTTCCAGATATTTCTCTGCCTTTTGTTTGTATTTCTGTTCAGCTGCCTTAATACCTCTTCTCAAGTTTGCCCTGGCTTCATTGTATTTGTCTTCATTTCCTGCCTTGAAGGTGGAGTTTTGGGCTCTCAGAAATGATTGTACCTCTGCTGACATCCAGGGTTTATGATTACTGTAAACTCTGATGTGCTTATTCACTGTTACATTGTCTGTGCATGTTTTAATGTATGAGAGTACAGTGTCAGTGAATTCTTGCAGCTGCAAATGTTCAAATATATTCCACTCGGTAATCTGAAAGCAGTCCTGCAACTGGTAGAGTGCTCCCTCCGGCCAGATTTTGACAGTTTTCAAGACTGGCCATATACTTTTCCTAAGGGGGATATACTTTGGGCACAGTAGCAGAGAGATATGGTCAGTTGTACTCAGATTGGAGAGGGGGATTGCTCTATATGCCTGTCTTAAGTTTGAGTACATATGGTCTAGAGTATTCTTACCTCTAGTGATACATTGCACATACTGCACAAACTTAGGGACAACAGACTTTAGACTGGTTTGATTAAAATCCCCAGCCATGACAAAAGCACCCTCAGGATAAATTTGCTGCTGCCTCTCGATGGCATCATGTAACTTAGAGAGCACTGTGCTAACATTTGCATCAGGTGGAATATAGACAGCAGTGATAACTATAACAGAAATCTCTCTAGATAAATAAAATGGCTGACAAATGACAGTTAAGCATTCCACATCTGCAGAACAGTGTATATAAGCAATTCTGCTGTTAGTACATCAGTTATTATGGGTGTAAATACAAAGTCCTCCACCTTTGCTTTTACCAGAGTTGTGGTTTCTGTCAAAGTGGTGTGTGGTGCGGTTAGTTAGCTCCACTGACATATCCAGTACAAGTGGATGAAGCCAGGTCTCTGTGATGATCATCACACAGCAGTTGCGAATGAGCTTATTCGCTGCCATCCATAGCTCTAGTTCATCAGTTTTGTTGGCAAAGGATCTAGAGTTGGTTAGAAAATTGCTTGATAATGCTGGTCTGTGAGGCTGCTTCCGTAACCGAACTAGCAAACCAGCTCTGCATCCCCACTTCTGCTTTTGCTCTCTTCGCTGCCTCCTAGGTCCAACAACGATCCATGGAGAGCCTGACAGTCTTACTATGACACTTGGTATATTATGAGACTGCTGGAAGTCGCTGGTAATATCTAGTCGACTAGAAGATCCAATCTTTAGTAACTCCCTGCGGGTGTAGACTAGTTTTTGCCTAACTCCACTGTGACACCAGAAGCTCAAAGCCGCAGCATATAAGCACACTGCCATCTTGTGGGGCGAAATGCCTCAAATTAAAAGGAACTGTTTATAACCAGAGGTGGATTCCTACCAGTTTGGATCGGTTCAGCCGAGTAGGTAGTAACTCGGCCTGCCACACCCCTGAACCAGTTCTATCCGCCATCTTGTTTTTTGCTTCTGCACATGCACAGAAACATTTTTTTTACTAATGCGCATGTGTGCATCAAACGTGCATCAAGCGCATCCCTGAGCAAACCGGCCACCAATTTTAGCAAGTCTCACAGATACGTCATATGCATTGCAAATAAATTGATAACAAGGCCTTAGCTTTCTGCACAGAATAGCTCAAGCAATATCCAAAGCATCCATGTAATCTGAGAACAAAAATGCACTGCTTTAATATATGCTGAAATAATCAAAACAAGGGCCCAAAGAGTAAACTATATATAACTTGACAAAGAGCAAGAAAAAAACTGTTAAATTGAAGAATATTCAAATCTTCTTATTTTTTCCTGCTATTGCAAGTGTTATTTTTTATACTTGCTTCTTTATTATTTATTTTTTTATAAACCTTTCATCTTTTACAGTTCCAATAGTAAGGAGAACCTGTAAAAATAAATATATTAAACCTGAAATGTTTCATCACGAATGGAGAGGATTCCCAACTGTACAAGCCTTCATCAGGATGTAAATGCTCAAGCTTCAAATCCACTATCCAAAGCCCATCAAAAGTCCTCTTTTGTAGTAATCAGAAGGCAGGGCAGGAGTGCTCCAATAATCATAGGAAGAAACTCACAATAATTTTATGTCAATATACACAAATTGTTTTATAAAGCAAAATACACTTTAGTGTACATTTAATTAGTCAATTTAAAGCATTTTTTCCCAGTAATAACCTTATTTGATATTTTTAAAGCATTTTATTTGAACTTGCAGTATTTTTAAAAAATTATTTCTTCTAACAAATCCCAGAGCAATTTTGTCTGTTAGCATCATGTTTATAGAAAGTAATGTGCTGCCCTCTAGAGGCATAAAAAACTTATTGATGAAAATTGTAAAATGACCAATTCTTCTCTTCTAAAAAATGAAGATAACACAAAGTACTTGAATGTATTATTTTTTCAAAACACCAGTCTCTTTCAATAGGAAATAGGTCAATTGAATTTTTAAAAAAATCAAATATAATTATAAGTATACTGCATTAGTTTTTTTCTACAAAATATAAGAAAAGCAAACCTATGACAAAATATTTTAGACAGAACATTTTGCATTTATATGGAATTCTGTCTTTTGGAAGCACATTGAGAAAGTTGATAAAATATCAAGGACCCATCAGTACAATAAATGCCACAAATCTTGCTTACTCATATAAGGGCAAAGATTGCTTTCAGGAATGAATAACACTGTTAAATTGCTAAGCAGGGTTGTTGTTTTTTTACTGCCAACATAAATAAAGCAACATAAATGTAAATTCTACACATGGACTCACTGAATGGATAATATTGGAACAAAACATGTTGTCTAATCCAATACAGAAAAGTTCAGTCAGTTAGGATATTCTAAAGTACAAATTTTGGAAGTCTGTGAATTATTTCTGTCAAATAATCTAATTAAGGTTACAATCTGTAAACCATCCAAATTTGCCTTATAGGAAAGATAGATGGATGGATGGATGGATGGATGGATGGATGGATGGATGGATGGATGGATGGATGGATGGATGGATGGATGGATGGATAGATAGATGGATGGATAAGTAAGTAAATAAGCAAGCAAGCAAGCTAGGACCTGGACAGGATATGGTCAGAAAATAAACTATATTTAAAAAAAGATTTAGTTTGTTCATCAGAATTTTACATAATAGATGGATTACAACCAGTACCAGGCAAGATTGTTTTTTCTACTATAAATTTAGATGCAGATTAAATGGACCTAAGATTCAGGCATGTAGATTTCATTTGATCATTAGTTAAGATGGTGGTTTAGAAAGTAGGAGACTAAGTAATGGACCTCTCCTAAGCTTGAAAACTGGGTAGGTGACTGAACCAATCATTGTCTCAGCCCAACCTACTTCACAGAATTTATGGGGAAAATAGGAACCAGGCGTGTTAGGTATGCTTGCCACCTGACTATTATATGTGTACAGTATGTGTATGTGTGGATATGTGTATGTTATATATGTGTGTGTCAGTATGCATGTATATAGTTAATAATTAACTATATACATTATACAAGTAATATAAGTACACGTACACAGCGTGCACGCACACACACACACACCGTATTTTTCAGAGTATAAGACGCACCACGGTTTTGAAGAGGCTAATTTTTTTTAAAAGTAGGTAGGTAAATAGAGGGATAGAGAGGGAGAGAAAGAGAGAGAAATACAGTAGGAAGGTAGGGAGAGGGAGAGAGTAGTTAGGTAGGTAGGTAGATAAAGGGAGAGAGAGAGAGAGAGAGAGAGAAAGAGAGAGTAGGTAGGTAGGTAGAGGGATAGAGAGAGTAATAGAGAGAGAAATATGGTAGGTAGGTAGGCAGAGGGTAGGTAGGTAGGTAGGTAGGTAGGTAGGTAGGTAAAGGGAGAGAGAAATACAGTAGGTAGGTAGGGAGAGAGAGAGTGTGTGTGTGTAGGTAGGTAGATAGAGGGATAGAGAGAGAGAGAAATAGAGAGAGAAAGAGAGACAGACAGACAGAAATACAGGAAATAGGTAGGGAGAGAGAGAGAGAGAGTAGGTAGGTAGGTAGGTAGGTAGATAAAGAGATCGAGAGAGAGAAATAGAGAGTGATAGAGAGAGAGAGAAATACAGTAGGTAGGGAGAGTTAGTGTCTGTAGGTAGGTAGGTAGAGGGATAGAGAGAAATACAGTAGATAGGTAGGTGTTTCTGCTAGCACAGCGCTTGATAAATGTAATTCTCATCAATTAGTTAAAGAGCTTTCCAAAAGGAAAAAAAAGTTTTTGCACTCTGCAAACCTCCCCAAAACAGCCCATTTTTCACAAAAACAGGTCCATTTTTTTTTCAAAAAAAGGCATGAATAGCCTTGGGGGGGGGCTTGCAGAGTGCTCCTGGGGGACTGGAGGACCAAAAACAAGCACAAAATGGCCCGTTTTTTGTGAAAATGGACCCGTTTTTTGTCAAAAAAATTGCATGCATAGCCTTATGGAGACTTAAAGAGTGCTGCTGGGGAGGGGGGGGCAAAAACACAGCCTAGTTTTTGCTCATTTCTGCCCTTCCCAGTCCCCATGAGCTCTCTGAAAGCCTCCATAAGGGTGTGCATGGCCATTTTGGTGAAGGGGCGGGACTTTGGGAGTAAAAAAAATGCTGTATTCGGTGTATAAGACGCACCCAGATTTTCAGCCTCTTTTTTGAGGAAAAAGGTGCATCTTATACTCCAAAAAATACGTTAATAAACCTGAAAATCTTCAAGCACAGACAATATAGTTAATATTTTAATATGTGTATCCCTTGTACCACATAGAATGTTTATTCATCTTAAAACATCTGTAACCCATGCGGAAAAAAAATCTGCTGGAGTACAAGAAAGGTGGACTCTAAGCCTGTCTTTGAAGATACATAGGCACTATTGTACATTCCTGCTAAAAACACCAGTAACTGCAGCAAACCACAATGTTGTAAAAAAGAAAGCATGCTTGGAATCATAACCTAAGTGCCATTCTTATGTCCTTGGGTACCAATGTAAATAGTTACAAACATGTCTATGACATTTGCTTCTCGCACACGCCGGTAGAGAAAACCCATACCTGAAAGGCATTTTAATTGATCCAGATTATAGAACATCTTTTCACCTTAATATGCACCATTTAACCTGATGGGCTTTAAATACCCCAAGAACTGTCATAAATTCCCTCCCAGATTGGGAAATTTATTGCCATGTGGCAGCCGTGGAACGAATACTAACAATAGAAGGTCATGATCTTCAACTTGGCTGGCATGCATTTATTTGGGTGGGGAAAAACAAAACACACTCATATTTCCAGACACTTAGTAAGAGATACTTTATTATATCTCTGGGAGAAAATTAAGAAAAATCATTATATGAAAATCCTACTTTGGCTTTCAACTGTGGAGGCAATGGTATACCCTAATGTATTAGATGTAACTAAGGCAGTGAGATACAAAGATTTATTGGATGAACAAGGGATATTAAAATCTGACCAAGAATTAAAGAGCCAATTTTTTTACAAATTAAGACAAGATATAAAAAAACATTTAGAATAATTTGGCTTCTACAAAGAACAACAGGAATTAGAAAAAATACTACAGGGAACCGGGGGGGGGGATGTTTACCAAAGCATACAATTATTTCTTAAGATTTAAAATGGAGAAAAACCAGTGAAAGAGACAATGAAAAGTTGGACCCAAAAATTTGGTTATAGTATCGAATTTGAACATTAGGAAAATTATGAGAGAAAAACTACAAGTTGACCATGTCAGCAGCCTATTAAGAAAATTTGTTTTATCGTTGGCATTTACGCCTGGCCAGATTGGCCAAAATGTTTCCAAAGCATTTGCCTGAATGTTGGAGATGCAGTTATAAACAAGGAACTTTCTAACATATGTGGTGGGAGTAGTGCCTCAAAGTAAAGAAATGATTAGAAGAGATTACAGGGCAAAAGATAGAGCTGAAACTGGAAGTATTCTTATTGGGCATATTAAGGGGAAACATGTGTAAAAAAAATTCAGTACATAATACTGCATATATTAACCACAGCTAGCCATTAACCACAGTCTTTGCTCAAAATTGGAAACAGAACAACACCCCCTCTGATCAAATGATAATAAGAAAGGTATTTGAATGTGCAGAGATAGATAGGTTAACCATGGAGTTACAGGATAGAGAAGAATCAGAATATTATAAGATCTGGAATATATGGTACATTTGGCTGGAAGATAGATATAAAGCTACTGTGTAAGGAATATGTAAGATGTATATCAAAAAAAGAGAGAATGTATATATTTGTAAATATTGGTATAATTTAAATGAATATATAATACATAGTACAGTAATCTATATAATTAGTAACTCTGTTAATATAAGTAACATGGATACGGAAATGCTGTAATGAGTGGAACTCTATGTTTTTGTTGTTTTTAATGTTGAAATATGTTTAATAAATTTTTTTTTTTTAAAAAAAGAACTGTCATAAATCCCCCAAAAGCATAGCTGAAATCTGCAGATGGGAATCATAGGAATTGAAGCATCATCCAATATCTGGAGGGAACCAAACCAAAGGGAGGGGGGACCCTATTCTCAGAAGTGGTAAAAATCTCTGCACCCGGGCAGAACTTTTCTTCTTATATTCTTATTTCGATTTTTCAGAAAGGCTCCAACGGAACCAGCCCCTATTCCTTGGCCCAGATGCATCTTTCCAGATTTTAATGTTTTTTAAAGTCCTTAAAAACATCCCTCGGCTTCAACTTTTCCCTAAACTGTTCCCCCCCCCCCCCTCTTTTCTCCGAGCACAGTTCACACGTGCTGATGGACACGGGACAGTAGAGGGAGGGAAGGAGGATGGCACAGCAACTGAAGCACTCCAACGGAATCTACTCCATCATCTGCCACCCCACCGTCTGGAGGCAACGGAGGAGAGAAGGGCACCATCATTCTGCAGCCGTTACCTTGGTTGCTGTCCGAGGCAAAGGAACTGGCCGTTCACTTCGGCTGTTCATGATGCTCAGGGGAGCCGCAGGGGGCGACCCTTCTTTCCAGGGCTTCCTCTCGCGCGACGCGTTTCCCTGGCAACGGATCCTGTCAGATGGCTACGACAGGAACCGTCAACTCTGAAGAAACCCAAGATTTCTTATTGAGAGGACAACATTTCCCTATCAATATGCTAATTTTTCGCATCGTGAGCCAAAGATTATATTGGTTTGCTACAAACACTGACGAACGTTTTACTGGCGCATTTACATAGCTGCCAGGATCCAAAAGGAAGAACGGCCTCTAAATAGCCCTCAATGCGGAGAGGAGGAGGCGTGTGCATTTTGGCGCGTGCGCATTAGACGGACAGGAAGAGGAGCGCGCATGTGTATCCCAAATAAAAGAAACGAGCTTGGGCGAGATTGAGGCGTTGTTTCTCTTTGGCCTGCCGGCGAGTATCCGGACAACGCCATGGGGAAATTGAACGTAGTTTTACTCCGATACCTTTCTCGGGATCATTTTAGGGTCCTCACTGCGGTAAGTCTGGGTTGACGGATTCGATTCGGTTTGAGAGCTGAATTGGTCGGGACGGCCACGTGTCTCCTGTTGCAAGAGATTTAGGTTGGCTCCTGGTAAAAGTGCTGAAACCGGAGACCTTCCAGATGTTCTTGAACTTCCAGAACCCTTCCCTTTTAGGCATACTGACTGGAATTGCTGGGGGTTCAGGAACATCTGGGGCTTCCACATCTGTTTACAGATGAGTCTCCTTTTTTTAAAGTAAATAACTTTATTATCATATTGTACACTAATCGGCATACATTAAAATGAATTTTTATTGTATATAGCTCTGAAAGGGTCATCACCTCTAATATACACTATATAATCATGACATAATAAATAATTAAATACAAAATTAAATATGCATATACCCACATATTACAGCATACGTGTACATGGAGAGAAAAGTGAATCTTGTGAGTTTACCAAGTTATGTCTGACTTTTGGAAAGATGATAGAAAGCAGAGCGGCCGCCCCCACCCCAGATAGAGATAGATTACTCTTCCAGATTCTGGAAAATTGGGATTAATCTGGACTCGAATTAAGGCCTGCCAAGAATTTGTTCTATCATTCATTTGCCTTGAGAATGCCATTTCAACGATCTATATTTTTATCAGATTATCAATGTTAAGGGAAATACATGTATTCAAAATAGGCGTTAGTACATTTAAAATACATTTAAAAGAGTAGGAAAGAGATCAAGTTGGGCTTATCATAATACTTTGTATTTATTATTCTTTCTTTTTATTATTATAGGTAGAAATGGGCATGAAGAATCATGAAATAGTCCCTCCCAGTTTGATTGCCTCCATTGCCAGTCTTAAACACGGGGGTTGTAATAAAATTCTGAAAGAATTAACAAAACACAGACTTATAGCTTATGAACGAACTAAAAGTAAGTACAAATGTTTTTATTCTTCTGTGCACCTGTATACCTACCAACAAAGGTTAAATTTTGTATTAATGTAGTAATAATTTGTATTAGTATGATGTTTCGAATTATATAACTAATAGAAAACAGAGGACTTGTCATCATTTTGGCGGTTCCACCACAAATGCGCGAACGACAAAAGCGCGCCTGACTAAACTGCGGTGACAACCGCGCCGACAAAACTGCGCCGACGAATGAGCGCTGAAGCGCGCCGACAGAAGTGCGCTGTAACCTAACCCTAAAAATAAACCTAACCCTAAACCTTACCTTAACTTAAATTGCACTTCTGTCGGTGCGCTGTTGTTGGCGCGCTTTTGACATCGCGGTTTTAGCGCCGCGGTTTTGTCGGCGCGCTTTTGACGTTCACGCTTTTGTCGGGTCACGCATTTTGGCTACATTCAGTCCCCTTCATACTTAAGTGCAGAGCTTGGGCTGTACCTTAGTATATGCAAGGTTTATTTCAAATTGAATAAATAATTATAAGAGGTTGTTCCAAGATAAACTATTTCAATTCCTTTTAGTGATTTAAAATAGTTTTTCCTAACTTTTTGTCCTCACATTACCTTGGGCTACAGTGCCCAACACATTCAATAAAAGAAAATATATGTTGCTTGGGTTTGAACTGTGCAGTTTGTTCTATCTGAGGTTGGCTATCACAGTCAACTTGGTTGGTGCAACCAAGCTCAGAAAATATCAAGGCCTTCATAGTCAACATTACTGTTGATGTGCTTATTTCTTTGAATGTCATCTCAGTGCTAGAGTAAGTCTAAGCAGTTTACAAATTCCAATTAGAAATAATAGATATTACCATAGAACTAATAAAAATAAAAAGAAACTGACATGTCCAGAAAGATGGCCAACTCATTACAATAACTACCAGGGAGAAAATCCGTAGGTTTCCTGGGAAGCCAACTTTTCACAGCTCTACAGAAAGAGTCACATCAATGGATCCTGTTCTACAGGATAAGTCTATTTACAGAGAATATATGCCTGCAAGCGTCCACAGGTTGACAGTGTCTTATAGTTGAGACCTGGAGCATGTCATTCCTTCCAGATTGTATTTATCAAGCAGAAACAACAGGATGATTGGCAATGTTAGGAATTATAGTTCAATATAATGGCATGGTTATATCATCAGAAATATAATCATATTAAATTATTAACATACGCATACTGTTGTCATATTTTAATTTTTCAGCTGTCCAAGGTTATCGATTGACTAATGGAGGGTATGATTACCTTGCCTTGAAAACACTGACTTCCCGAGACGTGATCTGTTCTGTTGGAAACCAAATGGGTGTTGGAAAAGAATCAGGTATTTTAAACACTAATTTAATTGGCAAGGACAAGTTGGGAAAGTTATCATAACCTTTTTTTGTAAATTCTCTCCCCCCCCCCCCTTCCCCAAAATGCTTAGGGATAATGTGAATGTGTATGAATGAAATTTTGTTTTCAAAGATATTTACATTGTTGCAAATGAAAAAGAAGAACAACTTGCATTAAAACTGCATAGGCTTGGGAGGACCTCCTTTCGGAACTTGAAAAACAAGCGTGATTACCACAAACACAGACACAAGATGTCATGGCTCTACCTCTCGCGTCTGGCTGCAATGAAAGAATTTGCCTATATGAAGGTACTACTTATATATCCCTGATTGATGGCCCAGGGTAGTTGTAATTGAAAATAAGATATATCCAAGGCTCCGTTGCCTTCCTGTAATTTCCTTTTCACACATTAAAATGATGGATTTGATTTGGAATACCCACAGTTTTTTTAAATATTTTTCTAATAAGTTCCTGATAAGTCTTGTAAGAATCATCACAAATTTTGAGTTCATTTAGCTAATCCATGATTGTGATTCACTGATAAGTTGATCCTTGAATTTTTAATAAAAATACCATGAAAAATGTTCTTTCCACACATAAGCTAACCTGCATTTTTCATGCTATTTTTGTTTGAGGGAAAATTGTGAATGGGCTTCTTTGTGGCTGTATATAGGATACATGGCTGTTTTGCCAAATATATTATTTTATAAGCTCATTCGGGCCCTCACTCGGGCCCTTGTGACCTCTAGGCTGGAATACTGCAATGTGCTCTACATGGGGCTGCCCTTGAGGAGCATCCGGCGACTTCAGCTAGTGCAGAATGCAGCCGCGCGAGTGATTGCGGGTGCACCCCGATTCACCCGCATAACACCTATCCTCCGCGAGCTGCGCTGGCTACCTGTTGATCTCCGGATGCGCTTCAAGGTGCTATTAATCACCCATAAAGCCCTACATGGCAGTGGATCTGGATACTTGAGAGACCGCCTTCTGCCAATTACATCCCTGCGACCGATAAGATCCCATAGATTAGGCCTCCTCCGTATTCCATCGGCCAGCCAGTGTCGGCTGGCAACTACAAGGAGGAGGGCCTTCTCAGCAGTAGCCCCGACCCTTTGGAACGAGCTCCCCGTGGAGATTCGTACCCTCTCCACCGTCCAGGCCTTCCGCATAGCCTTGAAGAACTGGCTCGCCCGTCAGGCCTGGGGATAGGATAGTTACCCCTCCCGAATGATGAATGTATGTTGCTTGCTATTTTATTACATGTTTTGTCCTAATGTCTGTATTCCCCCTTCCCAGTTTTTGTGTGAGCCGCCCTGAGTCCCCTCAGGGAAAAGGGCGGCCTACAAATTCTAATAAAATTCTAAAAAAAAATTCTAAAATTCCCAGATGAGCCAAACTCAATTTTAGGGGCATATTTTGGCATTTAAAATTATTAGCTTATCCACCAGTATATATTTTAGTGTCATTTGTTGGAGGATAAGTCCAGACATTTCTTCCAGTCGATGCTTTTTGAGTGGCCATCTTAAGAAATGAGAGGGCTCTTTGGCCTGATATGACACTGCCACTCCTATATTAGTGCATAATTTGTACAAATGTGTTTCGGCTAATCACTAAAGTTAATGTAATAGATTAGAACAGTGTTTCTCAACTTTGGCAACTTGAAGATGTCCGGACTTCAACTCCCAGAATTCCCCAGCCAGCATGCTTCTAAACATTGAGAAACATTGGATTAGAATAATTATTTGCTCTTCAGAAGGAAATTTATTTACTCATGTTGTCTGTGTGTATTTCTTTGGTGTTTATTTCCTCCTTGACCAGGCTTTGTATGACCGACAGTTTCCTGTTCCAAAACCATATGACTACAACAGACATGCAGTAGTAATGGAACTTGTCAATGGCTACCCACTGTAAGTATCAGTGCTTGCCTGGCACAGACCTATTAAGGCTCCTTCATTTCCAGTGTGGTAAATTGATAAGCTGCTAGTCACTGCTATTTGGAAAAAAAAACCGCACAGAAATAGTTATTGTGTTTAGGATGCATTTCAGAAGGAATAAGCCCAAAATCCAAAATATGTCACTTCAATTATATGTGAACTGTCCTCATTTAATGTAAACAATTATATAACTAGGTCTCCCAACTAGATAGTATTGACATATATGACTGTTTACCACGCATCTTACAATTGGCTTAAACTAGAAGTGGGTAAGTTTGAGAAACATTGTATTTTTTTCTGATATGTTGTTTTTAATTTTTTTAAAAATGTATGCACACAAAAACACACATGCACATTTAACACTTATTTATAGCTGGGTGACATATCATCTGTAGGGCTTATTGCAGCTGAGTGGACCGCCTTGAGTTGACATGACAGGGAAACTACCAGTGCATATTTTGTCTGAGTTTATAATTTTTTCTGCTTTTCTTTGTTCTAGTGATATTTTTTTTCTCTTCAGCCAATTGTATTCTAGTCCGTCTAATCTGATATTGTTTTTCTATATAGCTAAATGGAGCTTTTATCTTTTTAATTTTTTATGTAGATGTCAAGTGCGTCATCTTGAAGACCCTGCCTCCCTATATAATGAGTTAATGGAATTAATTGTAAAACTTGCCAACCATGGCTTGATCCATGGTGACTTTAATGAATTCAATCTCATGTTAGATAATAAAGACCAGGTTACAATGATTGATTTCCCACAGATGGTATCAACTTCTCACCCAAATGCTGAATGGTGAGTAACTTCTTCATGTAAATAATCTATGTGGCTCAACAAAGTTGCCTTGGTTTAAATTTCAACTAAATCTTGCATTGCAACTCAGCTTTGCTGAATAATAATGGCTTGTTCACATAACACTAAATTCCAATTGATAGCTTATTCAGAATTAGGATAAATTAAAACCAAAGGGCTTTATGCATCAATCACTATGTAAAATGATGTATTCTAGGGAACTTTGAATAATTACTTTGTAATTTGATATTTTAAAGATTAATGTGAATTTGTGTTGGAATAACTTCCAAGAGCTTTTTCCTGATTTAATAACGCCTTCTTGAATTTGTGTTTTTATTCTTAAGCTTGATTATTGGTTTTAAATTGTTCTTATTGTAAAGTTTGTACCATGGATATTTTAATTCTTTTATTCTAATTAAGCCATGAAGAGTCTTATAGATTGTGGACAGAAATAAATGAGAATCTTCTAATAATATTTTAATTCAGGTATTTTGACAGAGATGTGAAATGTATCCGTGATTTCTTCATGAAACGTTTCAGCTATGAAAGTGAACTATATCCAACTTTCAAGGATGTTAGGTAAGCTGTGTGGCATATTAATACATGAACATGTATTTCATTCTTTTTAGTCTTCTTCCATAGTGCTGAGTATAGCAATAGCAATAGCAATAGCAGTAGACTTATATACCGCTTCATAGGCCTTTCAGGCCTCTCTAAGCGGTTTACAGAGAGTCAGCATATTGCCCCCAACAACAATCTGGGTCCTCATTTTACCCACCTCGGAAGGATGGAAGGCTGAGTCAACCCTGAGCCGGTGAGATTTGAACCGCTGACCTGCTGATCTAGCAGTAGCCTGCAGTGCTGCTTTTAACCACTGCACCACCTTGGTATACAGTACACATTGAGATTTCACTTGTAGGTATATCTGCTAAGAACTCAAATCATGTTTTGTACTTCACATACAAATGTAAATTTTTATTAATCATGTAGGGCAGGGCTGTCAAATTTGCAGGCCAGATGCATCATGCCCTGGCCACACCCAGTTTAACAAAGGAGGAATATGTCACGTGACAACACGGATTTGACACCTTTGATGTAGGAGATTGACTTAACACAGGGTTCAGAGTAGCTATTTTGTAATAAATGGATGTTATTAATCTATTCCTTTCATTTATCTACAGTATTCTGGGGTTTCAAGATGTTTATTTTTAAACATTTTGGGCATGTTATTAAAATCAATAACTATGGATCAAATTCTTCTTAGAAAGCAATACATCCAAACAAGCATTCTCTTTTGTATAAATAGACCTCAGCAACGTTTTTCTTACTGTATTATGAAGGGAAGCCATTGTTCCCATTTATTTCCAGTTCCTACTATCATTTTTACTTAAATTCAGACTTTTTGTTGATCTAAATGGAAATCTCCCTCTGTTTTTCTTTATAATCATTATCTAACACAGATTCATCTTTTCTTCCTCCATCCCTATTTTTTAAAAAATAAAAGATTGAGTCCATTTACAATACACAACTAATCATTCTTTTAGTAATTTCTAGAATTCCATCTCAAGATCACAATTCTTTTTTCGTCCTCTCCGTTTGGAAAGCACTGGTACATTATAAATAAGCAATGTTTTTGTTGGCGGGGGGAGAAATATTATGGTTTTTGAGTATTACTTGCAAAATGAATTTTGTTTCACTTTATTTCAACATTACCAGGAAAGAGTGTTCTCTTGATGTTGAAATTTCAGCCAGTGGCTACACCAAAGAAATGCAAGAAGATGATGAATTACTTTACTTGGATTGCCCTGAACATGAGACTCTTAAAACTGAGACATTTTCTGATGGACAAGATCCAGAAGGAGAGATTGCTTCATGTAACAGCGAAGATCAAATGTCTGATGGGAACTTCATACATGAGGTTAAAAAAGTTTCAGAAGGTTTGCTGCAGAGCCCTGACGAAGATAGTACAGATGAAGATGAAGACAGTTTAGATTTGCAGGGATTAAGCTGTGCCTTACAGCAGATTGAAGGGCAGGTGATGATAACTGAAGAGAAGGCTGATCCTGAAAGCTCTGTCATTGATTTTCCTGGTGATAAGAAGATCATGGAAAAATCTACCCAGTTGGAAGACGAAGTGGTTCATGGAGAAGATACTGCTGACAAAGAATATGAAGATGAATGCTCTGGTCTGGTTGATTTGTCTACATTCAACAGGGAATTTAGACCTTTCAGGTAGAGGGCTATACTAATCATTTAGAAGCTTTCTATGTGTTGTTTCTTTGTTTTGCCTTTCCAGAAGGTGAGCTTCTTTCTCAATATCCTCAAGCATACAGTATATTGTTTGCAGATAAGTAATTTTTAATGGTTTGTTTCAAACTTTGGCACATACTATGAGCTTCATTTTAACTTCCTTACATTTAATATACTCACCAGATCATTTTGCTATTTCTTAATTGACCCCGACATAAAAATATTAAAAATGTAGATTTCCCATTCATATATATTGATCATTTAAATGGCATCTTGTATTGGATCAGTTCATGATAGAGGAACATGGGTTCTTTTACTTTGATATTATTTCACAATTACAGCCTTTGCAGCATCCCCATGATCATGTTATCAAAATTCAGATGCATGGCAACTGGTTCATATTTATGAAGGTTGCTGTGTCCTAGGGTCACGTGAAATCCTTTTGTACCTGGCAAGTAAAATCAATGGGAAAGCCCAGAAAGTTTGGGATCAATTGTTGTAAATTGAGGGCTGCCTGTACACAATAAACCAGATTACTTTAAGGAACCCAAACAAAAACCACCATCCCTTCAGCAAGTTTTGTGTGTGAATTCCTTAGTGCATCATGTCCATTAATGAAATTGGGATTGTGGGAACAGCCTTTGTGAATGTCACTGTTCTAGCTTATTTGCACTGGAAAGGCTGCTTAGCAAAACGTGGATTAAAAGTGAGTGATTAAAAATATTTCTTATTTCAGGGATGAAGATAGCCTGTTTCATGTCAATCAGCACAGGACAAGAACCACTAGTATGGCTTCAGTATGGAGCACTACAAGCCAGTCAACAATTCCTCCTGTAAGTTTTTACATAATGGGTCTCAGGATCTCTTCCCCCCCCCCCCAAAAAAAATCATCTACTTCCAAGCCTGACTGCAGATTTAGTAACATTTGTTCAGTATAATTTCACATGCTTTAGGTCTTTACTAGGAAATAGAAATTTAATATTATTATATTGATAAATATTTTTTCAGCTATTGTCATTAAATAAATAAAAATAAATTTAAACTTCAGATAATGGATAAAACCAATTTAAGCGGATCCAGAATATTCAATTTCTTTATTCTTAAGTTTCGATCATTTAAACAGCTTACCGTAAACAATTAAATTTTAAATTGTTTAAAAAAACTTCTTAAAGATGCTTGTTTTGAATGGAATGGTATAGAAATGACTTCTAATTAAATTCTAACACAGATACCTCTTTGAATATTAAGGTGTTGATGGGATTATTGAGTTCTTCTAGTTATTTTTACCCTCAAATTAGAATTAAGATGAAATTATATATATATTGATTGTTGCTCTAGTATAATTTTGTAAATACAGTGATCTACTTACTGCACAGAACAAAATAAAATACATTTCCACAAATACGAAAAATGTCCCCTGTTTCCCTGAAAATAAGACCTCCCTGGACAATAAGCCCAATCAGGCTTTTGAGCGCATGCGCTAAAATAAGCCCTCCCTAAAATATTGCAACACAGCCGCAGCCATGAGGTGACCACGCTCGCTGCCTCCTGCACCTCAAAAATAATAAGACCTCCCCGAAAATAAGGCCAAATGCTTATTTCGGGGGCCAAAATAAATTAAGACTGTCTTGTTTTCAGGAAAACACGGTATTTCTATAAATGTATGTTTCAGCTTTTGCATAGCATTATTGATTTATACTTTGCTTATGCAATAGTGCTTTCAAGAGGTTGCATATTATCTGGAGAATACAAAAAAAGCTAAAGCATGCATGGATTTTTTAGGATTAATGCTTTACTTCCTGTTTAAACAACATTATACAAGCATACAATGTGTTCAGTCCAGTACATGCATCTTCACTGTTTTGAGGTTTCGGTAGTGCATAGAAATAGGAAAAGGCCCCTACTAGCCCCCCTTCCATGTCTAAACAATCCGAGCACAGCTTTCCAAACTAGCACAGATGGGGAGGTATGAATTCCTCCTTTGTTTTGGTGGGTGACCAAATGAATGTTGTGTACCCCTATTCCCCCCCCCATATGGTGGTCAACAAGATTGAAAGCAATCTACTTAACAAAAGAGCCCTCTTGCTTCTTTCAAAGAGATTTTCAGAGTTAAGTTTGAAAGGCCCAAAAAATTGTCACCCTGGAATCCAGAAATCCCCAAACAAAAGAGATGGACAAAAAAACAATAACATCTTTGTCTTCTAGATGCTTTAAATTCCTTTGATGGTAAAGTAATTGAAGAACAGTATTGTATCTTCAGCTTTGTATTCTTCAGGATCCTTCCTTGAAGAACCTTGAGATGCAAAATAAATGGGAGAAAAGAGCTGGTATTATTTTGCAGGAAAAAAGAGTAAGAAAAAAGGAAATTAGAGAGAGAAGAGGGTATAATCTAGTTCCCTAAAACTTCCTTTCCTTGGATATGATTACTAGGATTCCTTCTTTTAGTCTTCACTTCAGAGTATTGAAAACTCTGCCTTGAAATAGATTTGACCCAGTGGTAAAAAGCTATCTTTGTATCATGCCAATGTCACACATAAAATATATATTTTTATGATATCTCCGTTATGCAAAGGCTTCAAATTTCCTTAAATATAAATTTGTTTTGATTTGTCAATCCATATAAATCCCTAATGTTTTGTATCAGTGCTAATCGTATATTTTTAACTTTCTTTTTTATAACGTCCCAGTCTCCTTTTGGAGAACTAACTTGGAACAATGTCAGTGAGAATCACTTCTTTGTTTTATAAACCTATAATATGTTTGGTGCTCCAGAGAACTTCTTAACCAAGTGGAGATTTCAATCTGAAGATAAAATTCATTCTTAGCATTTCACCACATAGTTGTTAATGCCAGGCGCTCCTTTTTCATATTTTCAAACTAAAAATTATGTATTGTAGCTGTGCTCATTAAATTATTTTTGCAATGTTGAATGAAAGGAAAATTTTCATCCTGTCTAATGAATCGGGTTTCAGAAAATAGTTTCTAATCTATTTGTGTACTTCCTGGGCATTCATTTCTTTGCATAGCCACAAGAGGGACTAGTATTCTTCCAGACAATCTCAAAACACATCTAAAACATCTTTGCATGACTTGCTTATTCTCAAGTACATTGGTATTTTTTAACCTATTACAGGTTTTTTGCAGACATCAAAAGAAATTAATCTTCAATGCTCCCCAGAAATTTTATTTTGGTTGAAATAGGATAAGATGGATTGTAATATTTTGACATTGTTTCATTGCAAACAAGACTAATATTTCGATAAAACTATTATTTCAGGAAGTGGTAAAACAGAAAGTAAAACGCCAACTAAATAAACAACAAAAAGCTGCTTTCAGACGACGACTGCAGAAAGGAGAAGCTAATGTTTACACCAAACAACGGCGGGAAAACATGTACAATATCAAATCAAGTTTGGATTCATCCAGCTTCTGGGAATGACATCCTAAGGAGAAATTTATCTTTTTTTCTGCCAAATCAAACGAATCTTTTATTTTGAAGAAATACTTGCAGAGAGGAAACACAAAAATAATCACATCTTCACAGCCTGACACAGGTTTATGTAATGTGCTTCATGACTGTCTTACACAAGTGAGGCAAATGGCAACTGTCCTTTGTGTAAGACATCACAACGCAAATAGTGTCAATTGCTGTGTAAATTTGGTCCTTCGCTTAGAAAGTCCATTGCATAAGTTTTAATTGAAGTGATATATTCCATTCTTGTATCCTGAGTGGGGTTTTTAGAAACTCCTAAAGTAATAGGCTATATGAGGGTAGGGGGATAGGACTGATTTTGAACAATAGGGTAAATTATGGCAGACCTTTCAAGACAGTCCATAACTTGGTTAAAAGAAATTGCTACTTAATTTGACTGTGTTTGAATTGCCTCGAGGTCTATGCAATAGTTGATATAAAATTTTCAATGATGCTTGGATCTTTGAGTTGTACAAATTTAACAGTTGCACTAAATCTAAAGTTCTTTTTTTACAAATCCCAAAGGTTAACAATATAAATCCCATTTGTGTCAGGTAATGAAAATGATATTGCACAGAGCCTGCGAGAACATTTCAAAAAGGCAATGAGGTTCTGCTAATATTTTTTCATATATTTATTCAACATTTTACTAAATGGCCTACTGCCAAGGGTCCTGAGCTTATTTAGATAAAATGTTGTGCCTTTACAATATAAAAAAATAATTGACATGTTTGATTTGATCTAACATTATTTAAGAAAAACAGCATAGAAATTTGGATGCAACCCAAGGATTTTGATTTTTTTTTTTAAATGTTTTCAAAAAAATTACAGGAGAACAGAGTTAACAAAAAATAAATTAGTACCTGATGACTTAAGAGATAAAAAGCTCAGTGGAATAAGTACTTTAATCACTTAAAAAGTTACATGTGTATCAGAAAGTACTATTTTATTAAACAGTAATTGTTATTTTTGTGTTATGAACACTTCTTGCCCTTTATGAACTTTGTACGAAGAGTGTTTCTGTTATTTCAAAAAAAGTAAATTAAAATAATCTGGTATTTTGAAAAACAATTAATTTTCATGTGGTATTACTTCTTACAGTTAACCAGAAGCCTAACATATGATAATTTTATTATGTGACACAACAATTTCTAATTTGCAACCAGACAGTCTGCTAGATTTTAATTCAGTGAGATCCCAGGAAGTAAATCAAACCATGATTAACTTCACCAAGGGTAGTGTTATTTTTTTTAACTGGCAATATGCAGCAACAATCGATCAAGTAAATTGCAGAATGACCAGAGAAGGTGCCATCAAAGGAACAATGAAACCACACGTGATTTACCACCAAGCACAAAATATAAATGTTCACAACAAATTGAGAAAGTGGACCAACCAAAAGAGAATAGCACCAAATTCAATCACTGATCAATGGATACTTCCCAAGAAGTATCCAATCACCAACCAACCCCCCAAAATTCAGATCCCGCGCAAATTATAAATATGACAACAATTCACTTATGGATCATTGCACTTCTGAAACACATAGCAAAATGTGTCTGCAACACTTGTAATACACATTTCAGTGCAGATTTTCCTGAACCCGGAGAATCCCAAAGTGTGTAAAAGCAAAACTGAATTTGAGACTTCAGAATTATGCCTAATTTTAGCTGGCACAGTACAGTCTTTAGAATGTGACCAAGATCCTATAAATAGAGGTAATGCCACTATGTAATGCTCGAGTTACAATGAATCATCCTGTTGGAATATACACATTGCATTTATCAAAGCGTTGTACCTTTCTTCATCCCAAAAGTTCAAGTGAAAGATTTTGCTGTTAACAATACGATTTTTGTATTCACACACACTAGTAAACCAGGTTTTACCATAGTTTGACAAATAGGCCATTATAATTTGGCTTGCCTAGTGCAGTGTTATATGAAGCAAAAATCAAACCCATATCATTAAATCTTAGTATGATGCATAAATCTAGCTCTGATCTAATCTAAATGATCGATTTAATCCAAAATGTGGTAACTCAATATAATTTTTCCTTCCTTGCAAAACAAACTTTGAATTGTTTCAATGTAATTTTCCAACTCAATTAGGGAAAAAAATCAAGCATCAGATTCAATTCATACACCATGCTGCTATTCCAATTTGGTAAATTGATTCCATTTAGTCATTTGATTTGATAAACACTGCACCATCTTTTTTCTAGGTTCTCAGCTTATGGCTTGTTCATCAGCTTTTTCATACAGTACAGAAAAAGTCACTGAAAGAGAAAAAATGGTACATTAAAAAATTAAATATAAATGTAAGAATTTGGCTCTAATCCTATGCACATACTTCAAGGTTATGCACCATTGAACAATTAAATTTACTTCTGAATAAAACAGCACTACTTAAGGGAAAGGGATGGCCAAAAATAACCAATGTTCCCTAACTCCACTTTTAGATTAATACCAGTCTCTAAAAGGTCAACATGTCATTTATACAAAGCATGAACTCAACCGTTCCTCTCATATACATACATTCAATCAAATCTATTTACTAGGAACTTCAGCAAACGTGTAGGCTAGATGAATGAATGTTCCTAACAATCTGAACACAGCTGTACGCAATAACATTCCATAGAATGAATTCTTCAGTATTTTTCTTGCTGTATTCAGAATGCATATCCAACTAATCATTGCTGTTTCAAAAGTTGCAATTGTTTACCAAACTGCTTAATGTTAAATGGGATTTGGATTTTAGCAGGTGAGTAGAGATTTGTACTATGAGTTTTTAATACTCAGAAATTAAGGAATTACCATAGATAACATTTGATAAAAACAATAGAAGTTGGGGAAATTAGATTACATGGTTATCTTGGAAATTATTTCTCTTCCAGCCTGCGTTAATAAAACAACTTCCCTGGCAATATAATTACTTCCAGGTAAATTCTAAGTGCTGTTTATGACTTTCATTATACAGAAATGGTTAGGGATGATTTCCTGAAAAATTCTTCCATAGTAGCCTGCCCAATTTTAATATCCTTTGAAAGCCATAAGGACCAGAAGCCCATTTCTGGGGAATTGAATAGCTTGGAGCCTCTGTAACTACTGGGCTACTTTCTCTCAGGTATTCATTTATCAGAGACAAGAATATTTCTACCCAGACAACTTTCGGCCTCTAAGCCAACTTTTTGCCAAAGAAATCTGTAGTGCGAAAGTGTCATTTATTTCTTCTTATTGAAGTATGTTAAATTTTACTTTCAATTAATTTGTATTTTTAATTTTTCTTTTAATTTCAGGTAGTCCTCAACTTACAACGGTTCATTTAGTTACCGTTCAAAATTACAACGGCATTGAATAAAGTGACTTATTGATTAGTTTTTCTCTGCAGTTTTTCACAGTTTCAGAGTTTTTCACTTACAACCTTTGTAGAAACCCCATGGCCATGTGAACAATATTCAGATCCTTGACACCTTGTTCATATGGTTGCTATGTCCTGGGATCATGTGATCACCGTTTGTGATCTTCTGACAAGCAAAGTCAATGGGGAAACCAGATTAACTTAACATCCGGGTTACAAATGTAACAGCTTCAGTGATTCACTTAACAATTGTGGCCAAAAAAATCATAAAATGGGCCAAAACTCACTTAGCAAATGTCTCACTTAACATCAGAATTGTTGGGCTCAATTGTGGTAAGTAGAGGACTACCTGTAATTTGTAAGTCTGGACATTTTTACAAGTCTACTACTATTTGTTTATTACTCTTCTTGACTGCCTCAAGTGCTCTTTTCTGGAAAAAAAACCCAGTGAAAAATGTAAATGAAAGAAAATGTTGCTCTTCTAATAGCTACTCTTTTCAGATTTACCACGATACTAAAGTGATTTTGTGATGAAATTCAGAGATAAACCCAATCATGAAAAAAAAAAATTTGGAGTGGGGCTAAAATGTTTGAAGGTGTCAGGAAATAAAGGAAGGTATTTAAATACAGATGGAGCATGTTTCATTTAAAACACCAGCATTGCCAATAGCCTGAGTAAATCTGTTCGCATTTTACCACTGATTGAATATGTGAAATTCTATATACCTTGTCAATGTCTTTAATTTTTCCCCTTTGTGTTAGCGACATGAGGTTGTATTCTTACTTAACAGAAATCCAAACTCTGGCTTTCTAGATGTCAGGATGAGAAGAGGAATGCTTTTCTCATGATTAAGCTTCTCTAGCCAGCCAGTAGGTGGGTGTGTTTCACAGAAGAAAGTGGTAGTCAGCCTCCTTCTCTCCCTAATTAGCTCAGCCAACAACAAAAATAAGTGAGCCAGGGAGGGAGACCCCCTGAAGGGTCTTTCGAATCTGGCCAATGTCTGATTGGCAGATGTTGAAAGGGATCAGTTGGTAATCCAGTTCATCAATGAGCTGCATAAATTCAAGACAGGACTGGAAGAATTCCGGCATGTGGACACTTGGCGGGGGCAGTCTGGTAAAAGGCAGCTCAAGATGGACAGAACTTTGGAATCTCTACAGCACATCATTTCTCAAGTCTTGCCTCACAGAGACCCTACACTAGCATTTAAAGACTGTGAGTACCAAAGTTTCTGCACTACTGGGAGGGTACTTGCTGAAATCTGTAGGACAGAGATGTTGCAAAGATGTCCGTAAGGTTTTATGTACAGATTCACTATTGAGAAAGACTAAGAGACTGTGCATGGTATTTTGCTTTCTATCAGTAACATATTTGACTTAATATAAAGTAACTGTTTTTACTGTCTTAGAATTCAGCAAAAAATAATAATCCACTCATGTATAGCATATTATATTGGGAAATACTTTGTCTCTAGGTAGTTTGAATGTGTCTTATAAAAGGCTTGTTGCAAAATATTAAGACTTCAATTTATATTGTGATCTTTATATGAGATCATACATAGTTTTGCATGTATGTGTTATTTTAATACATTTAATACAATACAGAATCTCAGTAAAACATGATTTTAGTGTATGTACTCATGCAGACATACAATTACTCCATAGAGCATTTAGTTTCACTATAGGGAATTCTAAATTGGTGTTACAATTTGTGCTGTGTTTATTTTTCCCATTAATATTTGTACTATAATAAATCTAGCTCTAAAAATGCTAAATATCAATATCTAAAAGCTTTCTTCCTTCAGCTTCAATCTGAGCTTGCTAGTTTTGAATCATGCTTCTAAATATTCAAAGATGAACTTTTAAAGACTAAGAGGATCAGGATCCTGGAATCCCAAGTTCAGAAAAGTAAAATCCTTGAATGCTACAGAAAATCAGTTTTGAGCAGTTTGCAAAATTTCTTAGGTTTATTTAAGAATGTTCCATCACCTTCTTTGATATCACATTTTGTTTACCGTGAGTGTGAGGTAGAAAGACAATGGAGAGAGAAAGAAGGAGACAGAGGAGCAGTCAGTTAGTTTTATCCTAATTTTCACATTTTTTTTTCAGAATAATATTTTTAAAAATAGCTAATCATGAAATATGTTACAAAACATTTAAGGATATGCTTAATTCTTATGTTAAATGACACTGCATATACTGATTCTTTCTAAATTAAATGGGATTAATGCTTGAAATAAGCAGCTGGCAATGAGCAGTTATGCATTTGTTACTGCATACATAGTTTGTCAGAAATCAACAGTTATATAAACAAACACGAACAGAACTTCCTTAGCCCACCCAGAATTAAAACTCCCTCCTGATGCAACCATCCTACGTTCAACTGAGGCTTTTTTTTTCACTCTGTAACCTTGTAGGAGCAGATGCATCTTATAAGCAAGGAGCATTTGGTATAGAAAAGATGGGAAGCTTTCTTTCCCCTTCTTTGTGGTGAATTCCTGAAAATCATCAGACAAGGTTTTGATTGAAAGTATATTTACTGGCCTCTCAGATGGTTACTGTGACCACCCATAGATTATAGGGTGAGAACATAGCTATAATAAAGCAGAAAAAGCAAATGTCAAACAAGATGGGTTTAAAATATCATTTTAATAGAATCTCACCACAAAAGTGGAGCCAATCATCAAAAACAGTACTTTAGTAATCTTCGCACTCTTTAATTATTTCACTACTTCTTATTTGCTGTGTTATAAACTGACTGCTCTAAATCACTTCTAAAGTAGAAATTATCCTTTAGTAAAACAGAGGGTTTGAGAAATCCAATAATCATATTTCAATATGGCAAATTTCCTAATATTGAAAATGTGGAATCCAGTTATAAGTTCTACAGAGTACTGTAGAAGTACTCAGAGCACTCTACAGAGTACTGAGAAGCAGGGGTGGCTTCCAGCAGTTGCTACTGCCAGTTCTCTCATGGCTGCGCTGCGCGTACACTCTTGATGTGCACATGTGCAGAAGCAAAAAACAAGAGAACCAGTTTGGGGGCGTTGCATATGCCAATCATCACCAAAAGATTTTCATTGGCTTACAGCAAACTGAAATGAATAAGATTAAAATAATAACAACAATGTGTCTTTTACTGAGAAATGTGGACAGAGAGGACTGAGAAATGTGGACAGAGAGGACTGAGAAATGTGTACAGAGAGGGCTATGAAATGTGGACAGAGAGGACTGAGAAATGTGGACAGAGAGAACTGAGAAATGTGGACAGAAAGGACTGAGAAATGTGGACAGAGAGGACTGAGAAATGTGGACAGAGAGAACTGAGAAATGTGGACAGAGAGGACTGAGAAATATGGACAGAGAGGTCTGAGAAATGTGGACAGAGAGGACTGAGAAATCTGGACAGAGAGGACTGAGAAATCTGGACAGAGAGAACTGAGAAATGTGGACAGAGAGGACTGAGAAATGTGGACAGAGAGGACTGAGAAATGTGTACAGAGAGGACTATGAAATGTGGACAGAGAGGACTGAGAAATGTGGACAGAGAGAACTGAGAAATGTGGACAGAAAGGACTGAGAAATATGGACAGAGAGGTCTGAGAAATATGGACAGAGAGGACTGAGAAATGTGGACAGAGAGGTCTGAGAAATGTGGACAGAGAGAACTGAGAAATGTGGACAGAGAGGACTGAGAAATATGGACAGAGAGGTCTGAGAAATGTGGACAGAGAGGACTGTCCTCTCTGTCCACATTTCTCAGTTCTCTCTGTCCACGTTTCTCAGTCCTCTCTGTCCACGTTTCTCAGTCCTCTCTGTTCACATTTCTCAGTCCTCTCTGTCCACATTTCATAGTCCTCTCTGTACACATTTCTCAGTGCTCTCTGTCCACATTTCTCAGTCCTCTCTGTCCACATTTCTCAGTCCTCTCTGTCCACATTTCACAGTCCTCTCTGTCCAGATTTCTCAGTTCTCTCTGTCCACATTTCTCATTTCTCTGGGTTTCTCTGCACACTTCTAGAAATCAGAGAGGGAGTTTTCCTGAAGTTATCACCAGTGAAACAATCACACTATTACTTAGGACTCGAGCTTTCTTGTAATAGTGCCCACATCTTTGAGGCACCCTACCACTTCAAATCATCTCATCTTTATCAAGCTTCCAAAGAGTTGTAAATCATAGTGAATGAAGACCCTAAGGGTGTTGTTGTTTTGTTTTATCATTGATACTACTTAACTGGCTCTAACATGTGCTCGGCATGAGTGAGTGAAATCTAACAAAGACCACATTCCATTGGATACCACCAGGTGGTCAAAGCAAAAGAGAAAGGCCAAACAAAACGCGATGCCAAACATTTCAGAAAGACCTGAAAAACATCAATCTTAAATGGAAAGATGTGGATTGAGACTTGTAGAGTATGCTTGTAGCCCAATGTGCTTAGCACAGGACATAAAAGACACATTGTTGTTATTATTTTAATCTTATTCATTTCAGTTTGCTGTAAGCCAATGAAAATCTTTGGTGATGATTGGCATATGCATCAAAGTAAATAAACTGTTTTGCTTTTGTTGTTATTCCTGTATCCATATAGCTATTTCAGCATGCATTTTTCTCTTCGTATACATTTAATGTGTGTATGCAGAAGTGAGAACACCTTTTGCAGCTTCAGTGTGAGGTATCTGTTAAATTATAGCCCCTAATGGGAGGCAGCTGCCAGAAGGGGAACATTAAAGTTATATATGTTTAAATTACCTAATTTTACTGATTACGTGATGTAGATTGATTGAGGAAATGGTGGGCAAGTTTAGTAGCCTTGCATTAAAGAATTTTCCTTTAAAAAAAGAGGGTGAGAGGACCTTGGATATATACTAAACTCCAAAAGACTGTTATTTTTCCTACTCAATAGTCAAACGGTTGTTTAATATTAATCTGACAAGTTAAATAAAACAACCTTTCTCTTGAAAAGTCTTTTTACAATTGACTTAGCAGGAAATATATACTGCCTGTCTTCTGTATAAATGGTTTACTTCTGACCATTAAAGAGCCTCAGGATTGTCTCAGTTCCAGACACAGCTAGGAAGGTTGCAACAGGCTTCTGCTCTAACATTCCTCCATCAGTTCTAACAATTTATTCCTCGGGTGGTTTCCTTCACTTCTGTGTGGTCTCTTTATTGCAATTTAAACCTGAGACTATTGTCTTCTTTGCCTCTTTGATGCTTTATGTATCCAGTGCAAGTCTCCATTATTTTTGCTGATTTCCAAGGGGCCCACTTCCACTTGATTGGTAAGGGCACTGACCTAGCAATAAACCTCCACTGAAAGCAATTTTTTTTTTGCAAGCAATCCTAAACAGAACTATTCCAAAGCAACTCTTTCGCAAAGTAAAAATGTTATTGGGGTTGTATTATTTTATCAACCAGAACATAAGGGAAAGGAAGGGATAGGTTCCAGGTTACATGCTTGATAAAAGAAATAGTTTCATTGAAAAATAAACCTTTCCCAAAACGTAGTGAAAAAATTCAACCTAACTTAATCATTGTATTAGCTGTTCTCTGCTTTGTGATGACTTGTGAAAAATGGTCAAAAATAAACATGCTTGTCCTTCAAAATATCAAAGCCTTGTAGTGACACTGCTTGAAAACAGGTAGGTAGGTAGGTAGGTAGGTAGGTAGGTAGGTAGGTAGGTAGCAGGGGTGGGTTTCTCGCCCCGTTCCAACCGGATCGGTTGGAACGAGGCCGGCGGCGTCCTCGCGCACGCACGCGGCGCGCGCATGCGTATTAGCGTCTGCGCGATGCTCCAGCTGCTCCTGGAGGATTGCGCAGGCGTTCTGCGCATGCGTGGAAAGCGCGAAATTCAAAAAAAACGGGTAAGGAGCGGGCGCGGGTGTGCGGGCGCGCGCGGGCGTGGGGGGGGCTTCGCCGTTCCCGGAAGTTACTTACTTCCGGGTTCGGCGACCAACCGGATCGCAGGGACCGGTGCGAACCGGTTGAAACCCAGCCCTGGTAGGTAGGTAGGTAAGCAGTTAGGTAGATGAGAAACAGAGAGCAGGAATGGAGGGAGGGAGGGAGGGAGGGAGGGAAAAGAGAGAGGGGGGAGGGACAGAAAAAGAGAGAGAGAGAGAAGAAAGAGAAGAGAAAAGAGCTAATTTTCTATTCTTAGTCTACAGGATAATTTTGCTTTCCTAATTCACACATCTTGTTCCTGTTCCATATTACAACCTCAAGCCTAATTTATCTAGGGTAGAATAATGCACAGAAAGAATGTCACAGAAATGAATACATATCATGAATGGAGAGCCCACAGAAACAAAGAATCTGTGATCAATGTAGTGCTTTCTCTAAAGCAGTTATTCTGTAATGGTTCTTCAGCTTTAATATTGATCATTTGATCATTTGTTGTTCTATAAATTGCAGCAAGTTGGTAACTCATGTGTAAGTAGCCACAAACAAATTTTTCAAAGCCATAATTAAGTTTGTATGTCTTTAGCTTTCTAAAATAAGTAATAGCAATAGCAATAGCAGTAGACTTATATACCGCTTCATAGGGCTTTCAGCCCTCTCTAAGCGGTTTACAGAGAGTCAGCATATTGCCCCCAACAATCTGGGTCCTCATTTTACCCACCTCGGAAGGATGGAAGGCTGAATCAACCCTGAGCCGGTGAGATTTGAACCGCTGAACTGCTGATCTAGCAGTAGCCTGCAGTGCTGCATTTAACCACTGCGCCACCTTGGCTCTAATGCATCAATTATGGCTTCGTGTTAATAGCAATAGCATTTAGACTTATATACTGCTTCACAGTGCTTTAGAGACCTCGCTAAGCAGTTTACAAAGTCAGCATATTACCCCCAACAATCTAGGTCCTCATTTTACTAACCTCAGAAAGAAGGAAAGCTGAGTCAACCGTGAACCAGTGAGAATCAAACTCCTAGAGTGAGCAGTGAATTAGCCTGCAGTACTGCATTCTAATCACTGCGCCACCACGGCTCTTAATGGGTAAACTAAGGGCACTAACGCATGTGTACGTATGTATTATGCATGTCCTAGCTTTGTGAATACAGTCAAAGTAGATAAAATAAAATTTGAATTATGCAGATTTATGACCCCAACTGAGCTCAAAATTTCTGTTGTTAAGTGAAACATATTGAGTTTTACCCCATTTTACAACGTTTCTTGACACAGTTATTAAGTGAATCACTGCATCTGTTAAGTTAGTTACCTGTTATTAAGTGAATCTGGCTTCCCCATTGAGTTTGCTTCTGAGAAGGTCACAAAATGTGATCATATGGCCTTGGGACAAAGCAACAGTCATAAATATGAATCAGCTGCCAAGCATCTGAATTTTGATCACATGATCATGGGGATACTGCAAAGGTCATAACTTTGAAAAATGATCATAAGTTATAGACAATGCTAGGCTTTAAGGACAAAGAGATTAAGTAGTATCCCTTAGTGGTGATCAGAAATCAATTTTGTTAATTTTCTTTGTCAAATCTTAATTCTACGGTACTATTATACAATCACCTGTTTCCTATTTTAGTTTTTGTTTATTTGGATCTTTTTGCTCTTCTGACAAGTAGATCAACCCCCTTTTTACTCATATTTTATAACAGCCTTTCCCTAATCAGATACCTTTCTAATTCATTGGGACAGCAAATCCAGAAAGCTAATCTTACTGGTAATTTTGGAAGTCTGAATTGCTCCGTGTTGGAGAAGGCTTTTTGATAGAGTTGGAGGTTTTCCATTAGATCAGTGGTTCCCAAACTTGGCAACTTTAAGACTTCTCCAGCCAGCTGGAGAATTCTGGGAGTTGAAGTCCACAAATCTTAAAGTTGCCAAGTTTGGGAACCACTGCATTAGATTATCTATAACAGGATGGTGAAACAAAAATATTTAGCATTATGGTATTCTTATATAAAGCTGTTCAATATAGCCAGACTATATACTTTTTTGAAATAGCTATCAACATTTTGATGGATGACATAAGACAAAGAGAGAATAAGAATGATGTAAAATGCATGGAGTTTCAATAGCAATTGAGAACCTATTCTATAGGAATGGCTTCATATGGTATTCTTCATCAGAAATTTTCATTCTGTTACTACACAGCTATGCACTAAAGACAGCTACATATAGCACACTCTCACATTTTCCTCCATTAAATTTTAAATGGACCTGAAACAGGTGAGGTCAGCTGAAAGCTAGTTTGAAAACACATTACTTTGTTGTAATATGGAGATCAATAAGCTAAAAGGAGAAATCTATGCAACTGATACTTTGAACATGACATTTGAGCTTTGCTTTGATGCACACTGGTTGGCCACAATATCAGAGGTGGGTTGCTTCTGGATTGTCCCGGATCAGCAGAACCAGTAGTGGGGGCGGCAGGGGGCTCTGCCCACGAACAAGTGCATACGCAAGCATGAGCGAACTGGTAGTGCTGGAATTTGAAACCCATCTCTGCACAATATGCAATAGATCTGTGATGGTGAAACTATGGCATGCATGCCACAGCTGGCATGCAGATCCATCTCTGCGGGCACGTGAGCCATTGCCGTTTGTCAGCTACAGCGCACATGTGTGCACCAGTCAGCTGATTTTCAGCCTCTCCGTAGGGCCAGGGGAGACCATTTTTGCCCTCCCCAGGCTCAAGGACAGCTTCTGGAGCTTGGGGAGGGTGAAAAACAGAACTTCCAGAAGTCCCATTTTTCACCCTTCCCAGGCTCCAGAAGCTTTCCTAGAGTCTTTGGGAGGGAGAAAATGGCCTCCCCTGGGCTCCGGGCTCACATGCACTTGAGAAGGTGGGTGGGGCGCATTGCATTGTGGGTGGAGGGCACGCCCCTGCACACTATCATACACACACACACAATTTCGGCAGGTGAGGACAGAAAAGTTCGCCATCGCTGCTATAGAGTTTTGTGTTATTTTTCTATGCATGTTACCATTTTGATTTAATTTACTCTTTTATCCCCAAACCAAATTTCCTGACAGTGTGAGAAATATTAAGAAAGGTATCACTTAATTATTATTACTTTTATATCCTGTTGCAATTCGATCAAGCTTTTCCAAGAATTGAAATATAGAAGCACGCACACACACACACACACACACACACACACACACACACACTATATCTTCTTGTCAAAAGATCTGAAGGCTAGAAAGAAACATATTGTCTAATCTTAATAAACTTAGCTCCAGTTGTCTTTACAATTAAAGGGAAGAAAACATGTGAATGTTAACTAAAATTTCATGTATCTTTGAGATGTTGCATGCAAGTCTATAAAGTGCAGAGAGTTACATAAAACAGTCAGCCTGTTACTACAACAGTCTATTATCCAAACAAGAGGCAGGTGGAAATTGTCCTTTCAACCCAGAAGACACTGGCTTCTCTGAGTTACATTCCATGGGCAGTAGAAAGAGATGTAGGAATCTGAATCCTGACTTTGCTCTAAATGGATTTTGTATTTAATACACAGCTGTTGCTGGGATTATTTCATAATAGCTCCATTAGCTGTTTTATAATAAATCTAATCAGAAGTTCTTGTATTCTGTACATCTTGTTTCCAGTTCATCTTGTAAAGAAATGTAATAATCTCACAGGAAATGATCAAGACTTGTTCTCTTTAAATCCAGAGTGCAAGACAAGAAATTCTGTAATGGATTTAAGTTGGTTAATTTATTCATGACAGAAGCATCACAATTAAAATAAGCCAAGCAATATGACAAAATTTAAAACATAAAATACTGCACATTAAAATATGTACAAATTAAACAGATCTTGCCCAGAAACTAGCAACACTAATTGTGTTCTGTCATGCTACCACGAGGAATGGATTTAAGTGATAGGAAGTGAATACTGATTCCAACTGAATATTAGGATCCCCCCCCCCCCAAAAAAAAGTAAGAATAGTTCATCAGTGAGACCAGTTTTCCAGAAAGATGGTAGCCTGCTTTTCCCTGGAGATGTTCAAATACAGGCTAGACAGCAATTAACTGTGTTTTCATCTTGATCCATACACTAAACAGTAGGTTGGCCTCAATGACATAGTATGCTTCTTCCAACTCGATTCTTATGAAATCAGAAACGTTGAAATAATTATTGAAGTTCTACTTTAACTAATCAACTTTCCTATTTGGAAAATGAAAAATGCCAGTCTATGTGAATACTTCAAATATTGAATCACACTTGGATGACCCAAAACAGGGCTCCCATTTATGGACTTCAACTACCAAAATTCCCTCTGGCTGAGAAATTCTGGGAATTAAAGTCCATGCATGTTCCAGTCGTCAAAAATGGGAGCCCCTGCCTAGACAACTGCTTTCTGGCTACAGGTTGATCAGTTCAACAGTGGTATAACTCTTGTTTTGCTATTAATATAGGGTTTTAGGCAATGAATTGTGACTAAAACATTCACTCCTATATTTTGATAGTGAACGTTGTGGCAATGCTTCAGGAATTCTGGGAGAACAAACAGAAACAGAAAGGTGTATTTTCAAGTGAAGGCACTGTGGTATATGAGTCACTAAACTTGCCTGGGCCTCCGTTTGTAAGTTATGTCACCCTGCCTGGAGGAAGCTGTTTTGGTAACTTTCAGGTAAGAATGTATAAGGTAGTGTATTTTATGACAAAGTATGAAATATGGAAGAAATCTGATTTATCCTACCCTGAGTTCGTCAGAATTATGTCAATATCAAAAGAGCCAAAGGCAATGGCTCTTTGTGAGGCAATGTGGGGAAAAGATCAAATGACCTAGTGAAACCTATATGGAATTTCCCTCCCAGTGGAAGCCCAGACATTTTCCCCATCTGTTCCTCATGATCTCCCTACCTCCTGGAACAAATGCCCAGGAGACTTCAGGATGCCCATTTTGGTCTGTGGGATTCCTCAACTGACTTAGAGCCTCCTGGGACTGGAGGATCCTTTCATTTACAAAAAGTTCATAGATACATCTAATAAAAGTAGCAACATGTGGAGGTCAGTTGCTAGATAGTTTTTTCAAAAGAAACATTGGCAGATAACAATCACCAACTGGATCCTTTAAATCCAAATATAATATTTGTCTCAATGTCATAGAGCAGGCCTTCACCTTCTTTTTCCTTTCATGTAGACATCAGGGACCAGTTTTTAAAAAAATATTCTTAAAGTACAGTGTACAGTCTTCGTATTAACTAGAGTATTGGATTATTAGATCTAATACCTAATATTAGATCAGATCAAAATCACAAAGCAAACAAGTATGTCAAATGTAATCAGAACAAGCATGAAAGATATTCAAGTATTACAGTTTAAGTTTTCAGCTTAAGTCCCTCTATATTTTCTCCCTTCACCCCAAGGTCAAGCTACCAACAGTTCAAATATTATATAATTCTATGTTGTTTATTTCCAAACGTAGAATCATATATAAATAAATAGTAATGAATATGTAATATTCAAAAGACAGAACCCAGAAAGGTGCCTTCCATAACATGTGTCTAAGGAATTCTATATAATACTCTTGTACCTGTAACCTTTAACTGGGTGAAATATTCCATCTTAGGGCAACCATTTTTGAACTAAGATGTCTCAAACAAACTAACTTACAGAATGTGTTCAAAATCTGGGTCCCATGTCTTCTATCGAATTGAAATTTGGCAAATGTTATAAAACTTTTTATACATAAAATTATGTATTTTATGACATTAAAATTATCATAAAACAGTTTATGACATAATACAAAATATCACAAAACATTCCCGGCACTGATGTTTGACTGCTATACAGTTCAATATGGGCTTTTTTGAAAACATGTACATCTCTGAATAGATCCCAATTTTTCCAATGAAGGCAGTGCTGTACATTAGAAGTTCTGTCATTGCTGAAGGTATTGAAGAATCTGCTAAGGAAACATCTCTGAAAGGATGACCCAATGAGTCATTAAATGAAAGTTACTCTTTATTGTAAAGAGCGCTGTATTAACAAATCTTCTACCTTGATGCAAACGGGATTGAATTATTTCTCTGAATTTGGAATCGTTGTAGTGCTTTTGGCTGCCAGGGATTTGCATCTAATGAGAGAAAAATAATGGGAAGATTGTCATTAGTTTGCCTTTAAAGTTTTTCATAAAAACAATGCAATTACTACTTGTTATGCCATCATCACTGTATAATATTTCACTCTGCTTTGCCAACATTTGCAACTGTGTCAGTACTCCTTCCATTAGTCTCATCACCTAAACTAATGTTTCCTAAATGCATTACAAAGGAGCTGATGATACACTTTGGATGCTGTTAGTTGACATGGAACATCCATTCTGTTTAGCCTTCTTTATTGATAGCTATGATTCATTACCGAGTCTATCAGTGGAAGGCTTGAAAGGGTAATTAGACTGATTAGACAGGATAAGCCTGATGTACTCTTTAGACAGGCACCTCTACTTTTTTTTTAATAGATTGTTTCAGGAACAAAGTAAAGGGGGGGAAATATCCTAATTGCAAGACCAATTTCCAAAAGATGGAAGCAATAACACTGATTAATGGGTTGGCTTTTAATGCAACCCAGTGCACAAACCACCTTTTTCCTTTCCTATCTATGAAACACTCTCAGCAATAACAGGCAGAACATTCCACTGACTAGGAATCAGAGTTAAGAGTTTGAGGATATTTCTTTTAGGTGCAGGTGAACTACCTTGCCAAGGCTTTTGCAAAACCCTATACACTGATGTTAGCTAATAAAATATGGGATTTGATATTACATTTATCTCTCTTAAGTCACTATAGTGTTGCAGTGGTTTCACACTGAGATTGGGGAGAATGACATCATTTTTTTCTTAAGAATTATAGTTAAATTAGCTCCTATTTCAGGTAAGGTGCTTTTTCTAATTAAATATCAATATTGTGTTTAAGGATTTTTTTAAAAAAACAGAATCAATTAAAATATCTCTCAAGCATATTTGAACACTAGCTCTGGAAGGGTCTGAGAGTAATGAAATTACCTGCCCCCCGCAACTATGTAAAATCTAAGAAGTTTCATGGATCTATATCATTCTTATTTTCTTAATGCCTTTTATACCAGGCATTAGCAGAAAAAGCCACCCATGAATATGGTGCTTCATTTTCCACTTACTATACAGGAGGGCAAGCAGAGGCCTATCTGATAAGCTTTTGGCTCCCCTTTCACTGAACCCTGATGTCAATCCATTCATTATTCTAGCAGATGGTTTTGCTTTTTTACCAATAAGAATGTCACTCACAAAAGTGTTTACTGCCATAAAATGAAGAAATTCAATTTATCTTTAATTACAAATAGGTTTTGAAATTTCTTTTAACATTTAGGAAATAAAGAATTCTAATCAAAATTCAACTAGTATTGACATTAAACTAAAAGTTCTTACCCTACATCATTTGTGGGCATGTTTACTAGGTATTAGACATGTATCTGTTTTAAATTCATTCTAGATGTTTATATATATATATATGAGCTTATATACAAAAAGTTACTATTTGTTGTATCTAGAATCAGGAATCCCATCTCAGAGGTGATTTTATTGTTTTATCAAGCAACACAAGAATTACCTCTTTATCAATCTATGTGTTGTCTCAAACACAGGTGTAACCAAAGCGAAAAGCAATTTCTGCTTTAAATTAAAACAACTTTGAAAGTAATAAAATACAAAATAGTAAGTAGCTATTTATTAGGGAGAATAACCAATTCAATATAATTATAATACCGTATATACTCGAGTATAGGCCGACCCGAATATAAGCCGAGGCACCTAATTTTACCACAAAAAACTGGAAAAGTTATTGACTTGAGTATAAGCCTAGGGTGGGAAATGCAGCAGCTACCAATAAATTTCAAAAATAAAAATAGATACCAATAATGCCATTGCCCATTGAATAACATATACAGCCTGCCTGTGCCCATTAAATATACAGTAGCCATTGTAAAAATTTGCTCTGCATAACAAATTATTATCACACAATACCGGTGTATTCAATGAAATACTTCACTCACCTCATGATGCTGATGTCCCGCTGTGATGATGATGTCCCGCCTCCTATGACACACGGCACAGTGATTCCTATCATTGGATCACTGTACCAGAGGAGGTGGGACATCGCTATGTGGCTGCTTGCCATAACAAGGAGGAGGTGGGACATCGTTGCAGAGCGGCAGGAGGGGGAGGAAGGGGAATCGTAAGATAGCCCTGCATTACATTAGAACGTGAGGAGGGGGGATGGTGCGGTGCACGCTGCGTGGCAAACTGACACAGAGGGAGGGGAAACTCAGGGGCGCTGGGCCATTCACGAGCGTCACCCAGCAGCATGGCCCTGCCCCTTTTTCTCCTCCATTTCGGGCAAATTTTTCACTGACTCGAGTATAAGCCGAGGCGGCTTTTTTCAACTCAAAAAGTGGGCTGAAAAACTAGGCTTATACTTGAGTATATACAGTAATTGGGAATAAACTACAAAGGAGTAAATCATTACACTGACCTATCCCGCTGAAAGAAGTGATTCAATTGGGCCAAGACTATATGAACCATGTGAAGTTTTAGAGGAGATACACCACCTAGATTCCACAGGATGACAGTTTTTTACAGCTGGAACTTGGAGCATGCAAACTGGTCCAGATTTTACTGGTCAGGCAGATCCCAAAAGTTACCAATTGCTAAACCGTGTAGAGATTTATAAGTGAGTCAACACTTCAAATTGTATTATAACCAGAATGCCACTCCTATCCCATCGGAGGTCATTTACAAGTGTGATCAGAACCATCTTGATGCTCTACTGTGACTAATGGGATTTCTTTCACCTTTTTTTCACATATTACTAAAAGTTCCTCTTTCATATTCTGTTTTTAATCCAACAATCCTCCCCCATCCTTTTCATATTCTGTTTTTACTTACTTAGCCACTTTCAGACAGATAGAAATTGTGCTAGCCAATCAGTAAGGTTTTGTTTTAAAGCTTAAGCTATAAATGAAACAGTGGTGAGTAACTTTCCATCCACACTATACGGAAAGCCTACATGTGTATCTCACTGTTTTATCCATATCCATGAATGTGACACAGCTGCAGCAGACCTACAAAACACTGCAGGAAGAAGTTCCTAGAAAGTTGATCAAGAGCTTTATTTCAGAGGTCCTCGACTAGGGACCTAAATTTATTTTAACTGGATCCAAACTTACAACAACAGCTGATAAGTATCATCATGCATGCATTTATCTTCTATACGAACAGTACACTGAGCTATAAATTAAAAAGGGAAACTTTTAGATATAAATAAGTCAATGCAGGAAAATCTCATGAATGAACAATTAAATAGTAAATATGATCTTACTTCAAAAAAATCAAACATCTTACTCCAAAATCAATCTGACATGATTTACAATAATATAATGTATTGATGGGAAAAGTTGATTCAGAGCATATGCTGTAGTTGAGGTGCCACTGACTATAATGCAATCTGTTTCACATTTTAGCTGAAATATGATCATGATAAATAATGTTCTAAGAGAAAGTTCAGCTCTTTATTTAGATGAATTAAAGGAAACCTGAATATAAGATTAAGAGTTTGTATTACAGCTAAGAAAATGAAAAGTAGCCAATAGTTAGCTCAATTTAAATCTTAAATGCATGTTAAAGTTATTGCAGCAAAAAAAGAAATGTTTCTAGAACTTGTTAAACCTTTGCATGCTTGCAATTGAAAATTGCTAGGGAGAAGTGAAAGTAATATTACAAAGAAAAGACCACATGTTTTAATAGGTTGACCTAACAGCATCATGTTGGGAAGCATTGCTTTATATTTAACACTATATGTTTAGGTTGTGTATGTAATCCATCGAATTTTTTCAAACAATTTTGGAGTTAGGCAAAAAATTATAATTTCAGGAAGATTATTTTTTCTAAGTAGCAAAAGCATTTCAGTTATGCCATTGGAGCAAAAAATAAACCTTCAATAAAAACTGGTATTGCCAATCTTGGAATTTTGAAAAAATGTAATAGTGACTTTTACCCGTGATCTATTATACTACTAATCATAAGGCTTGGTCTCCAAACACATAGGATTTTTGCATTCAAAGGTGGGTTGGCAAATCTAACTATTTGCTGAAAGAATGCTTTTCAAGACATTGATTTCTGAGAAACCAATCATGTGGTCCATATTTTTCAGAGATAGGTAGAAAATGCGTTCAGGCATTTCAAGCATTGCAAAGGGAAAGGGGGGTGAATTGCCTCAGTTTTCACATAGTGTTTGATGTGGTCTTTTAGATCCCACCAGAATTTACCAGCATCTGGCATATTCAAAATTCACTGTCTCAAAACATGGGGAACATCTGCAATGATATCTAAAGTTGATTGCAACTGCTAGACACAACTTCAAAAGATCTTGTGAAGAATAAATAGCATGAATGTTTGTTTACCAGATAGCAAAAGTTGTATACACTACAAGATTTCATCAGTATCAGTGCTGAATATTGATTCATAAGGCATCTTAAAGTTTGCATTTGTTTATTTGTTTATTTAATTAATTAAGGGTATGCAGCTGCCCATCTCACAAAATGTGACTCTGGGATACATGCAACAATTAAATAATGACAAATATAAACACAGACAATATAATTTACATATTGAAACAAATAACAACCAAATCATGCTAATTATAGCTCTTGTAAGGGAGAGATTATAGGAACATGGTGGCTCAGTGGCTAAGATGCTGAGCTTGTTGATCAGAAAGGTCGGCAGTTCAGTGGTTCGAATCACTAGCACCACGTAACGGAGTGAGCTCCCGTTACTTATCCCAGCTTCTGCCAATCTAGCAGTTCGAAAGCATGTAAAATGAAGCAGAAAAATAGGAACCACCTTTGGTGGGAAGGTAACAGTGTTCCGTGCACTTTTGACATTTAGTCATGCTGGCCACATGACCACAGAGACGTCTTCTGACAACACTGGCTCTTTGGCTTTGAAACAGAGATGAGCACTGCCCCCTAGAATCCGGGAACGACTAGCACGTATGTACGAGGGGAACCTTTACCTTTAAAGTGACATCCTGAAATAATACCTTTGCTGGCATGTGCTTAAGTGCTGCCTGACATCAGTTGGATTTAAGTTGATAATTCCTTCCATCATCGGGACTCACCTGCCTTCTCAACCTTCTCCTTGATCAGATTTCTCTTCAAAAGGCAATTAAAACCTGACTATTAACTCAAACTTTGTAGGTAAAGATCCTTAGATCACTCTAAGACCTAACAATATGTAGAAACTCATATATCTAGTTGTATAGTAATACCCGATTTAAAAAACAAAATTCATCTCAGGAAAAGAGTAGGATATAATACTTTAGTTTCTGGGAACAAGATATAAATGTATAAAACAAAATTTGGTGGAGGGTAACATAATGAATATATTAAGGAACAAAATGTAAATATTCTACATGAACAACCTTAAGACTACTTCTATCAGATATACTACAGGATAATTTTCTATCCCCCTTTATTGTCTTCAGATTTTTTTAAGCCTACTCTTTTCAAGAAGTGCCTGAGTTGTTATATAGCACAATAGTTTCATATATATATATATATATATATATATATGTGTGTGTGTGTGTGTGTGTGTGTGTGTGTGTGTGTGTGTGTGTGTGTGTGCGTGCATGCATATATATATATATATATATATATATATATATATATATATATATATATATATATATATATATATACATACATACATACACACACACACACACACACACACACAAACTAATTGTGTCCCTTCTTTTCACTCTCCTCCATCTATTTGAATATCCAGCTATTTAGTACTGATAACCTAACCCTTTTCACCCCGATGATTCATTCACAATTAGAAAATGAAACAGTGCTGAAGCAGTGTTTAAATTAAGTACTTCTAACTTAAAATATATTTTTACAAAGCTCTGAGATATATAATAGATCTTTTTACATAAATATGTATTTATTTCTATACTAGGAAGAGCTCAGTTTTATTATTCTCAGATTATTGTGATTTAAAGAATTCTTTAATTCACTGGCTATGGACAATCATCACCTAAAATACATGAACATATGGTTTTCATCTCCTTCATTGTAGCCTTAGGTAACTTCCTGAAACCACATCCTTGACTCTTAGAAGGCATGCAATTGGGCCCCAGTCTCGACCTTCTGTTTCTATATAGTGGTATTTTGTATACCCTTCCTTTAATCTCCAAGCTACATATAAGCTGCTGTGAGGATTGTGGCAAATAAAATCTTTCAATTATAGCCCCCGAACCACATTTTCTTCAGTTTCATTTAAATTTGGGAAACTGAGTAGCTGTATCATACACCCAAGTTATAACTTTTTGGGTTTATGCCTCATTTTACGTAATCAAAATATATTTCTATACCTGTGAAATATTTCAATAGATACAGCCAAATTTTCTAGTGTTCAGGTTCAGGGAATCAAATAGCCATCAGGAAGCTTAGCTATGTGTAGAGGTGGAAAACAAAGGAGACCTTATCACATTTCCATGGTACTGCAGTCTCATTTCTGCTGTCTCTCTGAAAGTAACTCTGGGCAAAGAAGAGTCATAGCTTATTCTGATTTTCTTGAAGAAGCACAGCTCAAAGAAGGATATTGGGAAAGTGGGAAAGCATAATTTTCACATACAAAATTCCTGTGAAAGAGAAATTATTTCTTACGAGATCACTTTCTATGTTCCTTGGACAGTGCAAGTGCATTTGCTTCCCATGGAAGTGTAAACAGATGCTAACATTTTTGTTTCCTGTTCTCATTCCCATCTTTTCCATGCTTCTTTAATTATGAAACACTTTTCTGAGATCTCCCCATTTCTATACGTGATGGTTAATATATTCCCTTATCTAATACATGTAGTTGTGGGTTTCTGATCCATACACAGGAATAGGAAAGAAAGCAAGATCAACCTCCCTACATTCCCTTTGGTTAAAAAAGGGATCCAGATCTAATATTATTAACTGGCAGTAGCCATAAGGATAGCAAAAACTAGTGGGAATACAAAGAAGACCAACACAGCTGATAAACAGCATATTCATGGAACAAGCAGAGAGCTTTCAGTACAGCAAATAAGCCTCTGTATTTTAGAATTCATTGTTTGCATCACCCAAGCAGTATACATGGACACGTAATTTCCATTCCATTCCAATGTAAAAAGCAGCATTTTTCAGAAGATGCTTTACAATGAGGCCGAAATAAATGACAAGAGAATATGAGAACTTACTTTTGAGATCACTTTTTGAATGTCTTGTTAGCTCAAATCAGTTTCTAACCATTCTGCTTTCAAAATTATAAATAGTGAATTACCATTAAAAATATTTTAGATCCTTGTGGTTCCATCCTTCCTTTATCTATGGAAGAGAAAGAAACTGTACTAAGATGTTGGTATCTTAAGAGGAATCTGGAATCAAAGATTGAAATAGGAAATACTAGGAATATCAAGCAAGAGAATATGCATGAAAAGCTGAAAAACAAGAATCAAAAGACTCAGTTTTCCATTGATTAATCTGGCCCATGCCATGTTCCCTTGAAAATAAAGTTTCACAAATGAGGATTTAATTAATGTATAAGGATTTAACAGGTTCAATGCTGAAGTCCCACCTGAAATCATCTTATTAAAAAAAATAAAGCTTTAATTCATTGGGATTACCTTATTGGTTTGATTTCAAGATATCTGTATTACTCATTGTACAGTACATTACAGACTAAAGCTGGACACATGTAACAGATTGCCCATGGAGCAAATAGAAGCCTTCTAAAACTATTCAGAGTTCATTAAAAAGACTATTCAAATTGTTTTGGATTTAAAAGGGAATCACAAGGAAATGTGCAGGAGCTTCTATTGTTGTTGTTCAGTCACTAAGTGATGCCCAACTCTTCATGATCATGGATCACGGAATACCAGGCCCTTCTGTCCATCACTATCTCCTGGAATTTGCTCAAATTCATGTTCATTGCATCAATGACACTATTTATCCATCTCATCCTCTCCTGTCCCTTTCTTCTGCTTTCAATCTTTCCCAACATCAGGGCTTTTTTCCAGCGATTCATATCTTCTCATTAGCTGGCCAAAGTATTTGAGCTTCAGCTTCAGTATCTATCTTTACAAAGAACAGTTAGGATTGATTTCTTTTAGGGGTAACTTCTGTAACGATTATTAATGCAGTTTGTCATTGAGTGGTGAGAACTATTTTAAAATTATACTGTATTGGTCTTCTTTAGCAAATTGCCAAATTCCTTAACTTTCTGAAAAGTCCACCTTGCCCAACTAGCCCCCAGCTGCCTGGATATTTTCACCCTTGCCTCATATGCTCAGTTCCTGCACTTCATTTCTACTGCCAATCCATTGTCCTGACTTAGAATTCTGAGTTCCTATTTAATGTTGAATATTAATTTTTTTTCATAGTTGTAGAGTATCTATCTGCTGCTGCAGTTTGTTGTATTTTCACATTGCTTGGCCACATCTAATATCTACAATTGTTTTGTTCTTTTAGACCAGTACATCACTGCAACGGAGTCTAGAACACAGCATACATGTCCATTTATTTATTTAGCACATAGAATAGAATAGAATAGAACAGAAGAGAACAGAACAGAACAGAACAGAATAGAATAGAGGTGAAACTTGAAAAAAGTAGAATGTCGTGCAAAAGTTTATTTCGGTAATGCAACTTAAAAGGTAAAACTAATATATGAGATAGACTCATTACATGCAAAACAAGATACTTCAAGCCGTGATTTGTCATAATTGTGATAATTATGCCTTACAGCTCATGAAAACCCCAAATCCACAATCTCAGAAAATTAGAATATTGTGAAAAGGTGCAATATTCTAGGCTCAAAGGGTCCCACTCTAATCAGCTAATTAAGCCATAACACCTGCAAAGGGTTCATGATCCTTTAAATGGTATCTCAGTCTGGTTCAGTAGGAACCACAATCATCCGAAAGGCTGCTTACCTGACAGTTGTGCAGAAAACTGTCATTGACATCCTCCATAAGGAGGGAAAGCCTCAAAAGGTAATTGCAAAAGAAGTTGGATGTTCCCAAAGTACTGTATCAAAGCACATTAATAGAAAAATTATGTGGAAGGAAAAGGTTTGGAAGAAAAAGGTGCACAAGCAGCAGGGATGACCACAGTCTGGAGAGGATTGTCAGGAAAAGGCCATTCAAAAGTGTTGGGGATTTTCACAAGGAGTGGACTGAGGCTGGAGTCAGTGCATCAAGAGCCACCACACACAGACAGATCCTGGACATGGGTTTCAAATGTCGTATTTCTCTTGTCAAACTGCTCCTGAACAACAAACAACGTTAGAAGTGTCTTACCTGGGCTAAAGAAAAACAGACCTGATCTATTGCTCAGTGGTCCAAAATCCTCTTTTCTGATGAGAGCAACTTTTGCATATCATTTAGAAACCAAGGACCCAGAGTATGGAGGAAGAATGGAGAGGCACACACTGCAAGATGCTTGAAGTCCAGTGTGAAGTTTCCACAGTCTATGTTGATTTGGGGAGCCATGTCATCTGCTGGTGTTGGTCCACTGTGCTTCATTAAGTCCAGGGTCAACACAGCGATCTATCGGGAGATTTTGGAGCACTTCATGCTTCCTTCCACAGACGAGCTTTATGGGGATGCTGACTTCATTTTCAAGCAGGGCTTGCCACCTGCCCATATTGCCAAAAGCACCAAAATCTGGTTCAATGACCGTGGGATTACTGTACTTGATTGGCCAGCAAACTCGCTTGACCTGAACCTGAGCATTGCCAAGAGAAAGATGAGAGACATGAGACTGGACAGTGCAGAAGAGCTGAAGGTGACGATTGGTCCTCCATAACACCTCAGCAGTGCCACAGGCTGATAGCTTCATTGCCACCCCTCATTGAGGCAGTAATTGCTGCAAAAGGGGCCCAAACCAAGTACTGAGTACATATGCATGCTTATACTTTTCAGAAGTCTGATATTGTTCTATGTACAATCCTTGTTTTATTGATTGCATGTAATATTCTAATTTTCTGAGATTGTGGATTTGGGGTTTTCATGAGCTGTAAGCCATAATCATCACAATTATGACAAATACGGCTTGAACTATCTTGCTTTGCATGTAATGAGTCTATCTCATATATTAGTTTCACCATTTAAGTTTCATTACTGAAATAAATGAACTTTTGCATGACATTCTAATATTCTTTTTTGAGATTCACCTGTAGAATAGAATAGAATAGAATTCTTTATTGATCAAGTGTGATTGGACACACACGAAATTTGTCTTTGGTGTATATGCTTTCAGTGTCCATAAGAAGAATAAAATACATTCATCAAGAATAAAAAGATACAACACTTAGTGATAGTCAAGGTTGCTAATAAGCTATCAAATCGTATTAGGAAACAAATAAAATCAATATAAATTGAAAGATACAAGCAACATAGTTATAGTAATAAGTTGGAAGAGATAGATACTAGTATGGAAGAGAATAATATTAATACAGTCTTAGTAAATTATTTGATAGCGTTGTGGGAATTAGTTATTTAGCAGAGTGATGCTAGACACAATGCAGTCCTGACAGCCTAAATTGCTAGTCCATTCTATTTGACGCTTGCGTGCCTATCTTTGGTGCACCACATGGGCCAAAGTAGCTTACACCAGCTGACTAGTAGCGCTCGGCTTGCTGGCTCTTCCAGGCTTCTCTGCCAGATTTGCCTTGTATTGCTATGCCTCCATTAATTAAAAGGGGTGAACACTCTCTCATGTTCATACTGACTACTTCATTCTTTTCACCTAAGACTATTGCTACAAATTTTTTAAACACTTCCGTAGAACAATCTGTGGAAATACCTCTGCCCTCAGGAAAAAAAATGGCTAAGATTTCCACAGTTCTCATGAATTCCCAGAATGATGAATATGGCTTATATGAGGATGGGTATTAAGAAGGTCACAGGAGAAAACATAGGTACAGGAACTAAAATATAATCTTCAAAACTACTTAAGCTTTTGTGTCACCAGCTATTCTCAAAAAAGAGGTAAGAATTATTCTTGATGTGTAAATCTCTCAGCCTGCAAAGATTTTCTATTTGCTTTTAAATCTATGCCGTCTCTTTGATCTGTTACTTTGCTGGTCGTACTTAAAATAAATAGTTTCTTTTATCTTGCCTTTTTACTGGGTTTAGCCTTTGCAAATATGGTTTAAATCTAAATTGTTTGGATTGGTTTCTATTATAAGGTTTATTATTAAAAGCATGCAGTTCTGAATTTTGTCTAGGAATTTGAAAAAGTAAATATTCATATAACCCACAGGAGAAGGTTAAAACTAATAGAAGAAAACTGGTGAACTACATTGACTTGGGCAATTCAAGAAAGTTGTAAAAGATGTGCAAGAAAAATTTCAGAGATTGTTCAGGAGTCTTTGTACATGGCTTCTTAGATTTTTCAAAATATATTGAACTAGCAAGTAGGAAGGAAAATGAATTTTATCTTTCTTGTAAGGATTTTGTTTAAGGGAAAATGCAAGCAATTATAACAAGCACAGACCAATGCTACCAATATTTAATCACACTGAAGAACGAACAGTCTTCACTGCATCAAGGGAGTGTTGAAGCATGAGTTTCTCTACTAAACTAGACTTATGCAAAATTCAGCATTGCAAAAATTTGGCAGTGGCAATGAGCTTAGGTGGTATTCAGAAAAAGATTAGACAAGTTTAGGAAATGTAGAAAAAATAAATACTAGCCATTCTCTTGAACTATGCAATTAACCATTGGAAAACAACAGTAGGTAGGACTAACAAACTACGTACAGCTACTGCCTATCTGTAGTTTGTTACCTGTTCTTTGTAGTCTTTCCCATAACTAAGGTAGTGAGCCACCATTCAACCTGAATCTCCTGAATACTAGTTTAGCAGGAAATCAGCAGTTCTAGCACGTGTTGCTTGGATTGTGCCCATTAGTTTCTTTGAAATGGACACCAATAAACCAATTATTCATAGTCTACTTGTATTATTTATAGTCTACTGGGCCATCCAAGCTAGGTTTTTTTAAAAAAAAACTTTTTATCAAATGTTCAGACCTCCCATCTCACTCTCTGGACAATGCAAAATTAAAAATATAAAATTCATATTAAATAGTTAAATAGCTTTTTTTAGATATCCAAAGAAATAAACTTGGTATAAAACATGGGTGTCAAACTCGTCATGTCACATTGCCATCAAGGGACATTTTATGACATTTTCCCCATTCATGGAGCTGGGGTGGACGTGGCCTCCTTGTGATGCATCCAGCCCATGAGCTACCAGTTTGACACCCCTGGTATAGATGCTTTCCCTGACTTGTTTCAAGTGGAACTAGTGTGGGATACTATTGACAGCGTGAACAAGTTTGTAAGGACAAGCAAGAAACATCAGTGAAGAATTGCAATTTCATTTGCACAAGCATCATGGTGCATATGATATCACTCTGACTTCTGTAGTTGTAAACAAGCCTCCAAGTTGTCTATACTTTACTTCCTAAATTGTCACTTGAAAGGCATGGTAGGAGTAGATATCATGTGTTAACTTAGTCCTTGTTTTCTGCTAAGCCAGAATCCTGATAATTATGATTTGCCATGGCATACAAATATGTATGGCATTGTTGTTACTATTTGCCTTCTCAATATATGGCCCATAAACTTCATTGTGTTTGCCTTGAGTTTTAATATTCCACCTGAGTGGAAGAACGTGCCTTTTCTTCTCATTATGCACTGTTTTATAAATCTCATCTCCCCACCATTACTTCTATTTCTCTAAACTTTAAATCTCCAAATATTTTAGTCCTTCCACAGAAGAAAGGTGCTCCAGAGCCTTAATTATTTTGGCTGACCTTTTCAACACCTTTTGCAGCTGTCTAAGTTATTCTTATGAGATGCGTGAATGACCAAAGCTTCAGAGTATTATTGGAGTCTGTACAAAACAAGCAGTTCCACATGAATTACAAAGAAATAAAATGCTTCTTCTAACCCCAGAAGAAGTGAAAACTGGCAACCATGTGGGAACGTTCAGCTGATGGTGACTCATCTCAGAAGAATGATTTCTTTCAGGTCATCAAGTATTCTTCTCTTTGGTGTTAAGTATAATAAGGACAACCTCATCTTATAAAAGATGGGAAATATTGCTCCAGTTCTTATGTTTATTTGTATTTTAGTGTTCCCTGAGTAGGGCAGAAGCACGACGAGATGCTGCAAAAGTGGCTCTTATCAATTCACTGTTCAATGAGTTGCCTTGTCGCAGGATCACAAAGGAATTCATTATGGAGAGTGTCCAAGAAGCTGTGTCTTCCACCAGTGTAAGTATTAGCCATCATTTTGTGTGCTGTATTCCTATGTACTGTATTTATGATAAAATTACAAGCAGGAAGAAAATTATTCATGTAAGGGCAGTATGAGAGGGCCTCAATGATGAATGTCTCATCAAATATAAAACAATGCTTCCCAACATTCCCTACCACCCCGCTCTGATGGATTGGGTAGATGTGACCGACAAGAGATGGTCCCTCTGATAACCTGGTCCCAAGCCATAAAGGGCTTTTAAGGTGACAACCAGCATCTTGAATTGCACTCAGAAGCAAAGTGGCAACCAATGCAGCTTCTGCAGGAGACGTGATACATGTGCACACTAGTGTCCACACAAAACCACGCGGGCTGCTGCATTTTGCACCAACTGGAGCTTCTGGATGCTCTTCAAGGAAGCTCCATGTAGAGCGCGTTGGTCTATATGGGGCTCCAACACATCAAGACGGGAAATGACTATGGCATGAGTGACTGTGAGTAGGGACTGTTGGTCCAGGAAGGGGGCAGAAATAAGGATTTTTTTTTAAAAAAACAACAGAGCTGCAGTTTAGGCTTTAAAAGTGATGGGAAGATGGTGATGATATGGTGATGTCAATGGGATGTAGAGTTGAACATTTTTGTTTGATTGCAAGTGGAAAAATAGGTGTTCAGATCTAAGACACTCATACTATATTTCACCAATGTTACACCATCAATTACATCTTGCTTGTGATGTGGCAAAATCAAAGTGAACTATATGGGAGTCTAGTGCTCTCGAAGTGATTTAAAAAAGAGGCAAAAACTGCATGTGGGCTCTGATTTAGCCTTCTGACATATCCCAACAACAATAGCAATAGCACTTAGACTCATAGACCATCCCATAGTGCTTATTGCACTCTCTGGGCATTTTACAATATCAACATATACCCCACCCCAACAATCTGACTCCTAATTTTACAGATTCTCAGAAGAATGGAAGGCTGAGTCAACTTTGAACCCATCAGGCTCAAACTCCAGGCTGTGGACAGAGTTAGCCTGTAATACTGCATTCTAACCACTGTGCTAACCAGGGCTCCTACCACCATTACCCATTTTGAAATAAAGCTGTAAAGATAAAAACTAAAATATGCACCGAAACCTAAATAAAAGTTTTGATTAGATTTGATTCTGAAAAGCTGAATTTTAAAAAAGATTAGGAGATGTGTTGGATATAATTTCCACATTTTACTGGAGCTAATAGCCACTCATTCATGCTGTGTAGAGCACTCATCAAAAATAGGACTCAGGAAGTTGACCAGATCTGTTCTGAGTAACATCAGTGCCTTGATTATCCAGTTTCAATACAGAAAATGTATTTTCTTCTCAATAAAAAGTAGAACATTGTATATAATCCAAGCAAAACCCTGAATTAGAAATATTGTTTTAGCAATCACTAGGTCATTGAAACAATGAAAGGAAAAATATGTACACTCAATAGTCACTCATGCATACTTAGTGTATCAATTAATGTTAATGTTATTAAGACAAATGCTTAAAAATGTCTAGTTATACCCTGCCATTTCCTCAGAGAATATATATTTTCTTGAAATGAGTTATAAAATATAAAGAAAGTCAGTAATGGCCCAAAGGCTAAAACAGAAGTATGAATTATCTGAGCCCTTTTATTCGTTTTGCTATATTTCTATCTTTTCTTCTTTATTATTTAACTGCCTCTGGCAAGGAAATAAGTTGGCAGGAGTTTTCGTGAAACAGAAACAGAATCAGATGTTAACATCTGCATTTGGGGTTACCTCCATATTTTTCATCTGTTGGTTAACAGTTATCGTATGTTGTCATCAGCTACTGTGTCCCATCATGGAAGTTTCTGCATTTACTAATAGATAATTTTTAAAATAATCATTATGTTCTTCTTGAACAGGCACTGTATATGTTTCCTAGTTATAAAGATATAAAAAACATCAAGTAATTGCAAGTTTATAATATGGGGATTTAAAATATATATATTCTTTATATTATGGATTTATTAAACATTAAATCCATTCCTTCCCTTAAATAAGACAGTTCTAAAATTCAGTTAGATACCCTTATAAGTTTTCAATGCTAGCCAAAGATTCCAGTTTTTTAATGCTGCACAAGTAAACATTAGAAAAGAAATATATAATTTGGTTCTGGTGTTCCAAATATTTCCAATGGACAATTAACTATGTATATATAAGAGCCTATACATATAACAAGAGTAGGTGATATGAGGCTTTAGAATGCCTTGTCATACTTCAGAAATTAATGTGGAAGGAGTGAATGAGTGCCATATTTAGTGCAATTCAAACACAACACTAGAAAAAGTTGCTCATTTTAGTCATACAGCCAATAAACACACTTGGTTCCTGCCAACCTCTGTGATTCAAAAATAAAATAACAGAAGGAGAGACAATGAACTCATCTCCTCTCCATCCCCATCATCATGATAGAAGTATATCTAATGAATTTGGGATTGATGGGTAAAGATAATCTTACTGGAGCCATATTATAGCTTACGGTTATTGGTAGTAGGGGCAGAAATCTATTTCAGTTAGAGCATGTGGATAATCTAATCAATAATGCAACAAAAGTTACAGAAATAAATAAATATGCTGACCTCTGCTGAATATATTACTTTAGTCTCCAACAAACATAATGAAATATTTCCGTCTCTATGGAAGAAACTCTGATAGGAAAAGAACAGGTGGACTGGAATTACTTGGAAAGGGGTGACCTTTGGTAAAATATGTATATAACACTCTCCCACCTCTACTAAACTTTTTGCATGTATGACTCTGGGTAGATGGAGAAAGTGTTTAACATTAAGGTGAATGTATAAAGTAGAGGAGGTTTGCAAGTGAAAGAAATATATCTTTTCAAACCTCTTTGCAAGTCCTGAAAAGGGCTTTTAAGTGTCCGGTTCTATTTTTGAGAACAATGCTATACATTTGGGGAAACTAAGCCATTATTAATTTACATGTGACTTTCTAAAGAAAATTCATTTTGTGCAATATGTATTTTTTTTTCATTGGAAATTTTCTAAGATAAAAGCTTAAAATCCCAGAGTTCTAAGCCATTGTCCTCAGGGATATTTAAAAGCCAGCATAAATATTGTAGCAGCAGCATGCTCACATTCTTGCATTTCCAAAGCTATAAATCTGCTAACAGTTCCAGTGCAGAAACCATTTTGTGGAACAATGCGCTGTTCAGCTTTCTACAGCTTCTCCAGAAAGATTGTTAGAAAGAAAAAGGAAATAAAAAATCAGCAACTATTTCATCTTAGATGGTTGCCGCAGAATGGAAAACAATAGCACTTGGTTTAAAGCTTTGATTCAGGCAATTTGACAAACTCCACAAGTCCGTTTACAACAATAGTTTTGAGTTGAACTTTAAAGCCCTCATAAAAAGGGAAGAAGAAGAAGAAAGGCAGAGAGTGGAAAGGAAGGTTCCAGGAGGTATTATCCCTCCCACAACCATGTAGCTTTCTCACACCAGGTTTTGTGTACAAAGGAGGGAAAGGGAGAAATGCATAGAAATGCAGTTCCATTTCTCATCTAGAGCCTCTTCTGGGGCAAAGGTCATTATATTGGCTGTGAACACACATTCACACACAGCATTTTTTACATGTGAAAAGGGCTGTGCTTTCAATGTGTGACTCCGGCCTCCATCTTAACTTTTTTGTCTCCTCCTGCAAACACCTCTGATCTATTACATTATTATTCTCTCAGTTACTATAATAATTGGAGTCACTAAGTTGCATGGATTAAATAAGTAAGTAATATGGTAGCTAGGTAAGTTGGCCTTGAAGAGACCAGGTAGATTCTCTCATTTAATATATTTGCTTAAAAATCTGCTGCTGTCCAGGAGAAATTGAAAAACAGATCTACCACAACTAGCTTATATCAGACCACAACTGCTAACAGGACAATTCTTGTGATATCTCTTTTTTAAATACAAAGGAAGATATGCATAAATGCTAAGAAAGTAAAGTAGGCTTTGATTTACAACCACAATTGAGTCCAAAATTTCTATTGTAAGTAAGACAATTTTTGGGTGAATTGTGCCCCACATGGTTATCACCTTTTCTCCACTGTGGTTAACGAAATCACTGCAGTTGTTAAGCAAATCTGGCTTGTTGGAAACTATCTGGGAAGATTATAAATGGCGATCACATGACCCTGGGACAGTGCAACTGTCATAAATACATGCCAGTTACCAAGTACTTAAATTTTGATCATATGATCATGAAGATGCTACTACAATCAGAGATGTGAAAACCAGTCATAAGTCACTTTTTGCCATTGTAACTTTGAACAGTCACTAAATGAATGTAAATCAAGGACTACCTGCACACTTAATTAAGGCTTAAACTAGTTTTTATATCATGTGTATACTTTACATTAAAAAGTATCCCATTGCTTTTGTTGGAAAAGATTCATGCCTAAATAAGGTGTATAAACTGAATACATTTTTTTTCTACTTCAAATGAGTTTTTATAATTCAGTTTTAATTTATCTTTCTCCTTTCAAGGGTACTTTAAATGATGCAGATGATCCAAGCACAAGTATTGGAGCATATCACTATATGCTAGAATCAAACATGGGGAAAACAATGCTAGAATTTCAGGTATTTGTGATGGCCTTTATGTAATTCATTTGCCCAGAATTGTCAAGATACACAGGATGATTTTTATATGTACTGGTTTGTTTCATTGTTGTTTTGGTTGTTTTGGTTGTTTTGATGTTCTATCTCTCTAACCATATCTGTCCAATGAACAAACTTCCTTTAAAAGTTTAGCTCTTATAGCTTTGCTCTTGGTTTCTATTTTTCTTGGGTTCCTGTGGCTAAGAATAGAATATCCAGATCCAGAGAAGACTATGTTTTACTGGAATAAATGACAAAACTTTTGCATAGTGGAGCATTGAAAATATTTGCTTTTGTGTTAGGCCCGTGACAATCCAACTGCAACACTCATGGTTCTACCACAATAGCTTCATAACTGTTATTTTTTCAACAACCACTGCACTGAAATAAGAGAAAAAACATATTTATTAATTTAATTTATCATAGTAAAATGCAATAAAATAGTGTAGCATCCCCAAATCCATTTTTTTCAATGGATGCACATCCAATAAATGTGTATGATACTACAACATTAACAGAAAAAGGATCTAATGTCTGCAATGAACTTTTAAATGGAGAAGTCTGTAGAGTTAAACCACCTATTATAAAAACAGAGAAATAGACTTGTGCTGCTCTAGACCAAAACATATAGTAGTATTTCTATGGTGATTTGCAGAAGTGCAATTTTGCATCTAATCCATTGCTTGCAAACCAAATCTTGCAAAAAATTTCACTTAAAAAATGCTGTCAAATAGCTAGTTGTTAATAAAACTCTACATTTTCTAAACATGGCTTGAAAACAGATTCTCCATGTTATCTCCCCTCCACACCCCATTCCCCCTAGGAGCTTATGATTGTGTTTCAACTTCTGCACTGGAATGGAAGCCTTAAGGCCCTGCGTGAAACTAAATGTTCTCGGCAAGTAAGTAGCCTTCCAAAATGCAATACTGATTGTCAGTTATTCCCAGCATTCATTTTAGAAAAGTCTACTTGAAGTTCTTCTGCACTTCCTCTTTTTTATAAGTCACTAGCTGAAAACCCGGCGCTGCCTGGATATTTATTCATCCCAACCCTTCTTCCATGCCACAGTGCTAATGTTGGATTTCCCCGTTACCAGAGGGAGCCCCCTTATGGAGTACTGTGAGGCTGTTACCATGGCAACTCCACTGTGCTGTACAGTAGAAGCCATTTTACAGCACAACAGGCTATATATCTTAATAGAACACATACCCCAAGGGCTATTAGGGGTGTCTTGCCCCCGCAGTATTTGTTTCCAGAGTGTGTGTGTGTGTGTGCACGCGTGCTTGCATGCATGCATATATTATTGTTGTTGTAGTGGTTGGTCTGGTTCAACCGACTAGCAATTTTCAAGTTCCATTGCTAGAAAATGTTTAGTTTAAATTTACCACTTTTCCAACGGCCATTGTTTGTAATCAGTGTTGCATCTAAGACATGAACTGGGCATCACAGCTCAGGAGAGCAATCACTGACAATACAATGCAGAGGTGGAGACCTCCCAAGAAAAATGTTGTAAAAACGTATAATCAGAAATTGTGGACAAGAGTTGGGATGGAATGAATAGGCTCTACATGTATAAACAATGTAAAACATATATACATAACACCAAACATTTAAAAAATGAAATAAACAAAAGAAATCTCCGATTTCAATAATAGATAGTTCTGGCTTATGTTGGTAGTAAACAGTAGGCAAAATTCATTTCATATTAAACATACGCTGAGAAATATGTCATACAGTCCAATAAACATTTTTATTATTACTGTAAGCAATTACTACTTGTTAATTAATTAACAATCACAGCTAACTTCAGTTTTTGCTGATGGTAAAGTAGTAAGAAGGAACCCACTTGGAGAGAGACTGGATTCTAATAGTACTGTATCTAAATGAACATCTGAAATGTTAATTCTTTAGCATAAAAGACCCCATTTTTAAAGGACCATGGCAGCCCTTATTAACACAAGCCTGCACACCATTTGGTAATTAATTTTATACATAGACAAAAAGCATGCAAAATGGGAGATCATGAACAAATAGATATGGAAATACAAAAGCAATAATTAAAAGAGCTTTAAGATCTTTTAAGTACAAAGTCTAATTTTATGACATTAGAAAATAATTCTGTCCTTACTATACATTAACCTAAGGCTTTAAGGTATGCCTTCAAGTCAGTGATGACTCCAGGTGACTTCAGAGACTGTTGCCTTGTATAAAGTAAAAAAAGGATGACCTTGACAGGTAAAGGAAGTGCAGACCTGCAGGATTTTGAAACTATAGCCAACCTTAATAAAAGTATTTTTAGCCCTGCGTGGGTTTTCTTTCTTGGTCTGCCCTATGTCATATGGCTGACATTGCAGTAGTCCTTGCAATATTTTCAGAAGTAGTTTGCTAGTGCCTTCGTCCTAGGGCTGAGAGAGACTGACTGGCCCAAAATCTTCCAGCTAGCTTCATGCCTAAGGCAGGACTAGAACTCACAGTCTCCTAGTTTCTAGTCTAGTACCTTTAATCGCTACACCAGACTGGCTCACAGCCCTCTTAATTGCTCATAAAGCTCCTACAGAACTAGGACTGCAGTTCATGACATGTTTCTTTGGTGGGATAGGTTACCTGGTTCGCCAACATCTATATTTTAGGATGTGTTTAATTTTCTATATTGATTCCTAATTCTTCTTTTTGGGGTGGGTGGGTCATAGGAAGTGATTTCCTACTATTCCCAATACAATTTAGATGAACGGATGAGAAGTCATATGGCACTGGACTGGCTCATGAAAGAGCAAGAAATTCCGGGCATTATATCACAAGAGCTACAAGTGGCACTTAGAGAGCTTGAAGAAGCAAGGAAAGCTGGGCAAGAGTTGCGGTTTTACAAAGAAAAAAAAGAAATCCTTGGGCTGGCACTGAGTCAGCTGTACAGCGATTCTGCAACTACCTCTTCAAATGATGATCGCATGAGCCTAGCTCTCAGTGGCTATCGTTAGCCTACATTTGAGAGATGGGTTTATTATATGGCTGCATCTTGGTTAATCAGATCAATAAGAAGTAACTGTTTACTTTACTTAGCATACTGTGTAATGTACTAAGCTGAAAGTCTCCGATTTCTTCCTTGATGAGAAGAAAGTATCCCAAGTATAAAAGGACTCCTTGTATAGCAAACTATAGCAAATCCTAAACCAGGAAGTAAGGAAAGGACGTAGGATTCAGTTTATCCTTCTTTCATCAGATGAGCAATGCCTAAAACTGAGATAATACTATTTGAGAATAGACCGAGGGACTTTTTATAGTAGCTGTTTAATTTAAATAATAACATTTAGGCTTCTAAATTCTTTAAGAAGCATAGTTAGTTAAGTATTGTTGATCAGCGCTTTCAGTGTACTAATTGAGTTTATTCATTTGAGAAAGAAATAATATCCTTGCAATATGCAAAAAACCAAAACTGTGTAAATTTACTAGTCTTTTTAAATAGAGAACAATGAAGTTTTCATATTAAAAATAGTGACGTGTTCTCAAAAACCAATGAGATAATTTTAAAATATACTTAGTTGTAGCAAATCTATATCAATTTCTTTTGACCTAAGAAAGGGGGGTGGGATTCGGGTAGTTGAAAGAAGCCAATTATGGTCTAATTTGCTAAATAAGTTAGGGAAATAACACATCAAGCTTGTTGCCTTTGAGTAAGGAATCAAATGACTGCATTGTTCGCTAGACTATTTTATTTTCCTCTACAAATCAGAGAAAGAAGTGATATCTTTGAACCGCAATTGAAATAACTGCACATTTTGTTCAAAGTCCCCATCCAGAAATGGGTTCTGTAAATACTTAGCACAGTAAGACTGGCTGCTATATCAACACGATGTCAAATCAATGCTGGAAAGGTCAGAATAATACTGAAGTGTATAGCTACCAGATCTGGACTGCAGAAATTCAAATTTGGATTCTTTAAAGCAGATGCATCCATTTTCAGGATTGCACAGAAACCTCAAAAAATACGGATTGCTCTGCGAGAATAGCAGAGAGGTGCTGTTCTCATGGAAAATCCAAAACACTTTGGAGTCACTTCTCAGGTAATCTCAGCTTTACTGACTGTCACCACCACCACCACAACAAAAAAATCACATGTATTTTGGCATTGAAAACAATAATTTAGAATCATTCAGCATATTTCCTGCAACAGTGTTTTGCATCAGGCTTCACATGAAACAAGGATAATTTAACAACTGAATTGTAATCTCCTTTTAAGATTGCTTAACTTAAGACCTTCAAGCAAAATTATTCAGTGCTATAGCATTTCATGCATAATGGATTTTTTGATTTAGCAGGAATCTTGGCTGGTTAGTCTTCACTGTTTCCGTATCACAATACATTGTTTATGAAGCACAATCCAGACGATCTACTGTGATTGTCAGATGCACTATGGTTATCTATAACACAAAAGAATCATGTATATTACTATATTATTGTGAATAACCTTATATTCACAACATTGCCACAAAATGGTAGTAGGATACCAAGTAAATAGGGTGATTTTTTTTAATGTTCATCTGTAGTTGTCATCCTTGTGCTACAGCAAATTATTTTAGCATTAAAGTAAGATCCATTGTCTATACAGAATTACAAGAATGGGCAAATGAAGGAACCATCACATTAAAAATGGCTGTTGTGTATTTCATTAATGCATTCTGTTTGATCATCCTCATCTGTAGAATTTGGACAGTAATTCTGTAAAATAAAGTGTTTGAACTCTTCTCAGAAAATAAAGCAAATGAATGTTTTGCATACATGTAAACCACAGAAAAAAGAGACATACTGTGATTGTTTATTTCTCTGGGGCATAAAAACTTATTTTAAGGCTTCTTTCATCTGATTTTATTTTAGACATAAAATATGAGTTTTCTGAAATCTCTAAGCAGTCAGGCCCATTGATTTGCATCCAATGTTGCCAGTTGCTTTCAAACTAAATTTTTTCCTCTTGACATTTCTTATCTTACCAAATCTAAACCTATGTTTATCTTAGAAACATGGGGTGGAATGTTGCAGAAACAAAAACTGGCTGCATGTTTGTGGATATGGAGAGTGGAATAGAAAAAAATGTCACAGTTAATGTCAGCTCCTCTGATTCACCAGCTGCCCTCCTACTGTATTCTTGAAACGGGGAGGAAATTGAAAATAAAATATATATGTGTCATGGCTCTTCATCTGTAAATTTCATTTTCATATGGTGGTTTTCTCCTAGCAGTAGAAGTCCTTGCTGATTGTAATAAAGATCTACTTGAGTTCACCAGTTGTTTGTAAAAAGCCAAGGCTCCTTTGCTGCTATGCCATTGAAGAGGGGCTTGAGGAGACTCTGTCTGGCCACATGGGCTACTTCATCCCAAGCATTGCTATTTTCACCCACATTGAAGGTTGGGTTAACAGGATCCAGCACAAATGGCCTAAGAGAAAGAAAATATCCCATATTGGCAGGTGATATTTACTTATTGGGCATTCAAATATGCCATGCGACAAGACACTTGAGTCCATCTACTCCTAATGTTTACACATATGCATACATCCCCTCTCATCCAGTCTAGACTCCCAACTCTCCCTGCTCATCCCTTTCACAAATCTTCACTCTCATGTGCCATTGCTTTGGTACAGTATTGCCTTCTGCAGCAATAACTTAATTCTATTAAAATGTGTCTGGAGCAAAACCCAGAAATATAGAGCAAGCAGACATGCTCCATAAGTGAAACAGCAGCCATACACTAATGAGAGCATAGAACAGGGGTATCAATCTCACGGCCTGAGGGCCAAATCTGGCCCGTGGGGTGCTTAGATCTGGCCCATGGGGCTGCCCTGGAAGCAGGAGCCCATTTTCACTGGCAGAGCACTTGGGCCACCACAGGCACCCCGACACAAGTGATGTCAAGCTGGCCATGCCTGCCCTGCACCCCCCCTCGAGGTCAAATGGAATCCTGATGCAGCCCTCAAAGAAATCAAGTTTGACACTGCTGACATAGAAAAGATCACAAGCCCAGTCCTTCCTCTTTTCTAGACTGGTCTATAAATGAGGAACAGTCAAATATGCAGAAGCCTTAATTACCTGCTTTGCTTCAAAAACATCTTCTGAAAAATTGGAAAATTTGGTCTGTAGTGTCTGTGCCATGTGATGCTTATCTCTTGATACTGAGTCAAAAGCTTCAGGACAGCTCTCATCCCCTGTACAAAGCTGAAAAAGATGGGCTTTCCAGCCAGTTCCCAGACGTAAATGGTGATCAGTTCAATTGTATAGGAGGAAGGAAGCCTGCGAAACCTAAATGCACAGAAAGAGAAGTTTCAATTGCAAGAAATGGTTAATAGTAAAAGTCAAAATGCTAAAAACCAAGAACAATATGTCATTTTGTTTTTAACTTTTAATTTGTTAACTGTTCCTTGCATAGGAAGATTTGTGGGTTTTTTTTTTTCATATTTCCCCTGTTGCCACCAAGCTTTTGATTTATGTTTTCTAATTTACAAATTAGCCATTATGTGGAGCTGGAAAAGATATGGAAAAAAAATATAAAAATCTGTAAACTGCTTCTCTACTGTGTTAGAGGTGCTTCCCATTATAAAGCTGGGAAACACGACAATACGAAGATCTAAAAAATGTGAACTTTAGATGCTAGCAACGTACTTATTTTCTTTGGTTGGTTCAGCAAATGAAGTTTTGAACCAGTGCTTCATTAAACGTATGAAGTCCTTCACCGTTTCTGTTGATGCTTTTACAAATTCAACTTGGTATTTCAATAAGGCCATGGAATACAGCTGGATCTTATCATCATCATTGCAGAGGTACAGCTTGTGATAAAAACTCTCTTTTGGACCTGTTAACACCAAGCAATCTATAAGACTAATGATGCAGCTTTGACCTACTGTACCTTTAGATCTTAACCAAAACCAAACCTTACAAATTGTGAGCACCAGGAAATATTTTATCAATCTAAATCTAAATACTAATGTGGAACTCCCAGTAGTGATGTTTTGGTGACAAAAAGAAGTACCGCTTTTCCGAATAGTAGCCACACCTTACCTGTTGATAACACAGATGCAAACATGTCATAGCAAGGCATGATGTCAAATGAGTGGCCATGGTGATTTTTATAACACTTAAAATAGAACCTCAAGGAAAACTTTGTGTGTTTCTGCATGACTAACCTTAAAAGAGGAAGAAAGTAAAAAATATAATGAGACTTTAATATAACAGCTTTACTGTACATTAGGGGAGGGTGGGGAGAATCAAAGTAGAAAGCAAAAAACATGAAACAAATATAAGTTCAAACCTCCTTGTCCATGAGGATTTTATCAGGGCATTTCCTAACTCTTCTATGACCTCTGGAGTTGTCCTTTGGCAGTCTTCTATACTGGCAAAAGCTTTGCTAAAAAGAACTATGTCCACATCAGAAAAGTCTTGGGTGTCCGTTCCTTTTACATATGAACCACCCTGTTGCATGGAATATTACCCAAAAAAGATGGTTAATACTTGATTTTAACTCACATTCTATTGAATGCTTTAACCACAAAACAGAAATACCAGCTGCACACTTGCAGTATCTTAGGCTATTAGTGGAAAACAGGTGCATCACGGTAAGCTGCTTATCGAAAGGATTATTGAACCTTCACAAAAGTAGTTAGTGCCATATGTCTAAGTGCCTTTAAGAACATGATTACTCTAAGAGCAGAGATCAAATATGAAGGGGATTGTTTTTCTTTACTATCATCCCCAACGAAGGAACTTTATCTCATCTCAACTCTAAAAGAAAGAGGAAACTTAAAACTGGGGATATCCAAATTAGACCATTGCAAACCACTATGGTGTATCATGCAGATGCCAAAGATTTAGTCACTAGCTTTACAGACAATTGCTGTACATCATGTGAATGACTCTAACTCAGGGGTGTCAGACTCGCTGCCCGCAGGCCAATGTGTCACATGCTGGCCACACCCATGCCTGGTTTAGGGAAAGTTGTGATACATCACGTGACGCCGCCATGATGACATGAATTTGACACCCCTGCTCTAACTGAATAAGTCTTATACAGGTTTATTGCCTTTTTTTTTGTTTTTGACAATTGTCCTAGTCATAGCACAGGATATCTAGAGACTGTCAAGTTTTGTTTGCAATTATTTATACTATAGAAATGGACCATTTTCTACCCCTTATGCTAGATTTATATTTTGAGGGAATATGCCTTCTTGTCATTAAGAAGACATATTCTCTCGGAATTCACTTAATTTTTAATATAGAGCAACATCTTGAATTATATAAATCTTGTGTATGTAAATTTCTTTGTTGATTCATCTATCAAAGCATCTGAATATCTCATGGAGATTGGAAAACAATTTCGGTTTGAACAGCTAATATTTTTTTTTACTTTGCTTTTTGAAAGAGATCAGTTACTATTTGCTTTTCCGTGTGTAACCCAACACCACTCATGTACTTAATAAATCTCAATTTATATGCCCGGAGATACTTCAGTAGCTTAGTCTAACATTAAAGTTTGATACAATATAATTTACTCTATATTGCCACATATTTTTTCTTTAGCCCTCCCCCATTTTTCTGCATTTCTAACAATTTTCCTTGATGAAGAATTTTTTGAAATGTGGAACCTTGCTAGTTGGTCTAATCTAATCAAGATATTACTTTGGTATAGATTTGTTGGTCATGGTTAGGACTTAAAGAAAGTTCCTTGAATCCAATTATCTGACCACAATCCCGTTAGCCCCATTCTCCTGAATTCTGGATCTGTATTGGATGTCCAGGTCTCACTGTTCCTCTCAGTCTGGCCTTTTGCCATCTTCTGAATCTTGATTTTACCACTGAGTGTTGGCTAAATGCATTAGTTATGCATGGACTTTACCACCATAGAACAGGATAATTAACTATGAAGCTTTACTTAATGAAATGTGGCATATTTCCAGGACATATCCTCATGTATCATTGATCCATAAAATGAATTGCCTGGAGATGCAAGACTATCATCTGCTTTATCAGTTGCATTGGTTCTTACAGAAATACATACAATATAGCTGTCTTGCATAATGCCCATCCATGCGTTCATTTTGCTTCCATATGCATAATAGCTCACTGGAATACATGTGAATGGAATGCATTTGCTCAAATCAATTCCACATGCTCTTTTCCTTAAACAGAGATTAAGATGAAGAATATAATGTATGAAAAAACCTTAAAACACTTGATTGAATTAGACACCACAGACCTCAAAAGTTCACAAAGCAATAGTGATTCAAAGGATGCAGAAGCTGTATTTTATTCAAAAATGTATATACTGCTTCCCATGAGATATTGCCTAATTCTTAACTTTTACCATAATAAGTCATATCCAGGGTTGGCGTCAGTGGTGGGTTTCACTTATTTTTTACCACTGGTTTGCGCCACCCCCGCGCACACATTTTGCATGCACGTGCACCTTCGCATATTAGGCCAGGCTTCACGCAGGTACTTTGCTTGTGTGTGTGCCTTACGCGCATGCGCCTGTATAAAATGTGGCTAAATAGGATGGCATAGCGCCGGGGATATGTGTGCAAGTCTACCCATGATCTCCGCTATCAATTCACCTGAACCAGTCTGAACCGTCTGAATATCACCTCTGTTGGCATCTTATCTGAATGTTAAAGAAGGAATTATTCAGGTCCCATATTCACTTCAGTCACAGCCACATTGGCACAGACAGGCAAGATTGTCCTTGCTTTAAATCTCATGAGATTGAAAGAGCCAGGCTATTGCAATAGAATTTGATGAAAGGGCCACAGATTGGGAATTTACAGAATATCCACATTTTCCATCAGATGATAATAATACCATACTAAAATATTCTGGGCAAAATCTCTATCCAAGGGGCAAATGCACACATTTCTCTAAGTAAATTGAGTCCTCCTATAACAGTCTCACTGCAAAGCATTACTCCTGAGAGAAAATATGAAATGGATGATACTAATGAGAAACTAATGTATATATTTTGCACACAAAGCTACTAATCCAATTATGTGGACAATTAGTAAAATATAGAATGACAGATTTAAAAAGAGAACTTTTTCATAGGGGATGAGAATGTACTTTTGTGTCCAGTCTCAAGACAAATGCATAGGGGATATAAATACCTTGATAATGGAAGTTATTGGCAATGGAAAAATTTCTTTGATAAATGTAATAATGCCTTCAACTTCTGATGTACAGGCTAGCTTTAGTGGACCCAAAATGGGTCTGAGGTTTTTTTTCACAAATGTATTTATCTCCATTGGTGTTGTATATTCCAAGAAGCTTTCAGGCTTAAAGTTAGTGGCCATTTGAGCTGTACCAAAATAAAAAATAAAAATCACAACAAATTACAAGTTTTCTTAACTTATTATTCATGACTATTCTGCATTGGATTAGTAATACCTTTGAAGCTTACGGCTACCATCAGTACCCTAACAGATTTCTAAGAAAAAAAGTGGAGATACATCAGAGTATGAGAAAATGGTCACTCATTAAATGATGGTCATTGGAAATTGTTACACAGCCAATGTACAGAGTTGTCAATACATCAAACAAGTGGTGGGATGTTGTCTGGGTTCCAGGAGGGAGGGGCTGCATTCCAGAGGATCAAAAGACAGCAAAGTTTAGGTAGTGTGGTTGGGAGGAACAGGATCAAAATCAGGGGTGGATTCCTACCGGTTCGGACCAGTTCATACAGTTTGGCTGAACTAGCAATAGCTTGTTGGCCTGGGTCACTGGAACCGGCAGTGACCCAGGCCTGCCACACACCCAAAGTGGTTCACCTGGTGGCGCCTATGGCAGCGCCATCTTGTTTTTTGTTTCTGCGCATGCACAGAGCAGTTTTAGTTGTACTGTGCATGCGTGTACAGTGCGTCCCTGAGCGAACCGGCAGTAGTCTCTGCCAGAACCAACCCCTGATCAAAATAGCTTCATTCTAGAAGTTTTCAGAGTACGGTGCAATAGTTTGCTTTAGCTTGGCAAGATTCTGTCTATTGATGAGGAACAATAAAGGAAACTGCTCAGAAGAAACTCTGTGTGCTTTATTTGGTCTTTGGGCCTGACAGAACATGAATACCATATGTTTAATAGTTTGTCTTGTTGTTGTACTAAATATTATAATTTCATGGTAACTTTTGTAGTGACTTTGGAAGGTCATAATTTGCATACCTTTTTGTAGGAAAATGCAACATCTGGGGCAACTTTAAAAACTAGAAATGAAATCACACAGACCTTCAGCCATGAAAGCTCTCAGAGCGAAAATTCAAAATAAAAATATCACCTCTTTTATTGGCTGTAAAGTGGTGCTTCTGTTTCTCATGGTGTTCCCTGGCATGGACTGATCCAAACTGCTTGCAGCACATTCGACAAGATGTGGCTGTTCCCATGGCGACAAATTTTGTTTCCCTTCTCAGTGTCATATTCCAGCAACTCCTTTGATTGTTCACAAGAACCACTTCATGCTCAGCCTGTTAAACAAATTAACTGTATGAGTGAATTAATACTGAATCACCTGGATCAGGGTCAAGGAAATTCATAATTTGAGGAACAGAAAGCATAACAAAAAATTAAATTTTATTGAGGTAGATTGAAAACCATGGAAGGCTAACATTCTGTTTCTACAGTAGCCAACCAGACACTCATGGGAAGCTTCCAAATTTTACACAGACACATTATCTTCTCCTCCTAGGCAGCAGGTATCAACTGGAATTACATCTAGTCCTCATGTACTGACCATAAGTTTGACCATTTGCTCAGTCATTAAGCAAATCTGTCAATAAGTGAAATTGCAGGTTTGCTTTGCTTTACAAACCCGTGAATGGATCTGCTGATCTTTGCCGTCCTCCAAAACAGTTCCATCACTTTATTTGGGAACAAAGAGTAGATGAATCTTATAATATGAAGAAATAAATTATTCAATCTGTTTCAAATTTTCCACCATATAACTTCCATGAATGTATTTAGTCATTAGGAGACAAGAAAGCTCCATTTTTCATCTACTTTCTCCATATGGCATATAATTTTATGTAACTTTATTAAGACTCCTTCCAACCATTTATTGCCCAAACCCCTGAAAATGTTGTAATCCTATCTCGCTGGAAAGCCCTTTGATCATTTTGATTCTTCTTTTTTGTCTTTTTTTCTGTTCTACAATATACTTTTACCACACTGTAATCAGAAGATCACAATGTTTAAGACACACATTTCGCATTTTAAATGTCTCTCCAGGAAGGCAAATTCCCTGATTTTGACCCAGATTTAGAATTTTCAACCTGCATTGAGTGCTTAAAGCTTTTGAAAGACTTAACATACCATTCCATCCCTTAACATATCCTCCCCCCAAAGAGGGGGAAACCAAACTGTTGAAATAGCCTTGAACACCTGAGAATATTATATTCTTACTATGTTTCTCTCTGCAGCTTGTAGTCAGCCCGCCACCCAAAAGGGGGCCACTTAGTGCTATGTTGTAGGGTATCTGTATTCAAACAAATCTTAGTAGCACAATTTTATTTATTTACTTTTTTAATTATTTATTTATTTTTTAAAATTATATTGCCGCCTACTTGCACATGGCAACTCAAGGTGATTTACACAGATATAAAAACAATCTATAAAAGAAATAAAAAGAATAATAATAAAATAATAATAAAATAATAACCTCATAAACCCCCATCCTGGCAACAACACACATTTATACAAGCCATTTTAATAGGCCCCATTCCACTCTGGGTTCCCCAGGACTGCTGGTAGAGCCACATCTTCAGCGACTTCTGAAAGAGTGTTAGAGTGAGGGCCATTCTAATCTCTGGGGGAATTATGTTCCAGAGAGAGGGAGCCACTACAGAGAAGGCCCTTCTTCTGGATCCCACCAGATGTAGCTCTCTAGGGGATGGGACCAGTAACATTAGGGCAAGAATGATAATCAAGGTAAACAAAGAGACTACTAAGGAGCTTACAGATGTCTCAAAGTTGCTTTCTTCAACATTTGAGGAAACATGGAAAGTGACTATAATGCCCATGATTTCTAAAATTAAAGTTAATCTGTGAAAAACAATTATTGTTCCTATCTTCAAAAGTGGTTTGGAAAAATCAAAGGTCTAAGTGTAGGATGGTGGAACCATATTGGTAACAATACACATAGAAAGGTTCTGGGTGTCTAACTAGATCACAAGGTAAACATGAGCCAAAACTTTGAGACAGCTTCAAATAAGAATAGTAATAATAGTAATAATAAGTATAAGTATATAGTCAAGATGACAAGAAATCATTATTCCTTTTTATTCAGCAATGTCCAAACTTAGAATATTGAAATCACATTTTATGAAAGACATTGTTAATTAGAATGTGATTAGAAGAGATGAAGCAAAAATGATCAGGGGCCTGGAAGGAAAAATGTATCAGGAGCAGGAAGTTGTTGAGTATATTTAGTCTGAAAAAGGTTAAGACTGCGGAGATAGATCATAGCTGTTTTCAAGCATCTGATGTAGAGCCTTAAAGAAGATGAGCCAGAGTTTTTGTAAAGGAAAACAGTATTAAAATCTAAATTACAAGGAAGATCTAAATTACAAGGAAACAGATATCAGTTGGGCATCAGGTAAAAAAAAATCCTAATTATAATAGCTGTTCAACAATCCAGAAAGCTGCCTCAGGACATGTAGTAGTAGTTGTAGTTTATTCAATTTGTATGCCGCCCTATTCCCAAGAGACTCAGGGCGGCTAACAACCAAAAAGGGGAGGGGATACAGATAAAAATAAAAAGACAGACAGATTAAAATACCACAATAGTCGTAACATTCAAGTGGGGCTGGAATTTCATCAGCCCCAGGCCTGCCGGAACAACCAGGTCTTAATGGCTTTGCGGAAAGCCGGAAGGGTGGTGAGGGTCCGGATCTCAACGGGGAGATCATTCCAGAGGGCCGGAGCAGCCACAGAGAAGGCCCTCCCCCGGGGTGTTGCCAGTTGACACTGGCTGGCAGATGGAATTCGGAGGAGGCCTAATCTGTGGGATCTGATAGGTCTTAGGGAGGTAATTGGCAAGAGGCGGTCTCTCAAGTACCCAGGTCCGATACCATGAAGGGCTTTAAAAGTAACGACATGGTGGATGCTCCACTGGAAATGTAAGGCTAAATAGGCATTGTTGGTGACTGTAGGTGCATTTCCAGCCTGAGAATTCTATGCTTCAATGGCATGCAATTTGTATGCTGACAAATGGTTTGCTCAGCCACTTGGCCATCTCATTCAGTAGTATCTGCAGCTTTTGCAGTAAGCATAAGGATATCCCCATATGTACTGCATTACAATAAAATGAAAGTGGAGTAACTATCTTATCTCATATATTCAGGAAAGGGCATAAAGCACATAAGTATATAACTAAAGACACAAATGTACATTCCTAGCCACAGAGATTATTTGGGTGATTCTAGTGTAGCTTCCTCCCTTAATTCATTCATTGATTCATTCACTCCTTAATTCATACCAATGATATTTCATCCTTTTTCTTATGCTCCTCAAAGTAGATAAAAGTAATAAATATACTTAGACTATTACTACAAAAGGGAGAAGGATAATTCAGATGGAAATGGAAAGCTTGAGGGAACTTTATCTCCTGTATACCTAAAAATGAAAACAAGGGAATTTGTAGGCTTCTAGTGTTGACCTGAAAATGCCTCAATCCATATACTACTAAAGCTCTTGTATCTACAACTCTTAACTGTGAAAGAGGGCAACCATTTTTTTTAACCAAGGTACCTCAAATAAGTTAACTTATGGTATACATCCAAAATCTGGGACCCGTGACACTCAAGGGATTGAAATTGAGCAAATTTGTGGTAGTTTCAATACCATCTGAATTTCCAGTAGACTGGTCCTATCCTAGACTTCCAAGTAAACTGGCCCCTCTGGCCATTGGAAATTTAATTTAATTTACTTATTTTGTCAGGCATGTGTAAGATAACAGATATAAGTATAAACATGATTATGAATACAGGAAATGGATACTAATAAGTGGGGGACAGTAGGACAGGGATGGTAGGCATATTGGTGTGCTTATGCACGCCCCTTACAGATCACTTAGGAATGGGGTGAGGTCAACAGTAGACAGTCTAAGGTTAAAGTTCTGGGGGTTTGGGGACGAAATAACAGAGTCAGGTAGAGCATTCCAGACAATGACTATTCTGTTGCTGAAGTCGTATTTTCTGCAATCAAGTTTGGAGTGGTTTCATTAAGTTTGTATCTACCCTGTTTCCCTGAAAATAAGACTTCCCTGGATAATAAACTCAATCAGACTTTTGAGTGCATGGGTTAAAATAAGCCCTCCCCCCAAAATAAGCCCTCCCTGAAAATATTGCAACACAGCAGCAGCCATGAGGTGACCACACTCGTCACCTCCTGCACCTCAAAAATACTAAAGACTTCCCCAAAAATAAGGCCAAGTGCTTATTTTGGCAGTCAAAAGAAAATAAGACCCCGTCTTATTTTCAGAAAAACATGATATTGTGAGCTCATGTATCGTTGCTGTTTAAGCTGAAGTAGTCATTGACAGGTAGGATATTGTAGCAGATAATTTTGTGCACTATGCTACTATATGACTAGGTAGACTAATCCTACCCTAACCCTCCAGAGGCTCGGTCGATTGGTCCTACCCATCATCAACTGCCAGAGAGTGATCAACTGCAGCCAAGCTGGCAGGAAGTCAGAGGTTTCTCCTATTCCCACTATTTGTTTTGCCCTTGATCATTCCGTTTTTCTCTTTAAGTAAGAAATATCTCTGAAATAATGACTTAATGAGTCGGAGGTTGTTTACTGGTTCATATTTTCATAGGCAGCTTCCCAGGTTAAATCAATGATGCTTAGAAAGCAACCAAACAATCCTGATCTTTCAATTTGGGTTTAATGTGCTCCTAGTACAATAGTATTCTGATGCTGCCTTCCCACCCATCCTCACTCCAAAAGAGCACTTCCAGATAGATACAGTACTTAATAAAGTCATTCAGTGACAACAGCAGAAAAAGAACTTACAGTAACTAAGAATGAATAAAGTAATATCTTCCAGCTTACCTTTGAATCACGTGAAGGAGCCCCACATAAAATCTCTACACTGCATGTTTCACAATGAACCTTCCCAAGATGTTTAGCATGAAAATGATACCTCAGAGCTGCACGGCTAACAAAGTCATTCCCACATCTCTCACAGTTATATGACTTCTGTTTTACACCCCACATCCTGTAAAAAACACAGAACCATGCTTTTACTTTTGATCATAATACAGTACAATAATATATCTCCTATATGCACAAGAGCAACCAAATCTGAACAAATTTCCAAAGATGTCAGATAGTCTTCATATTTAGAATCAAACTGATTCAGTTCTGATCAGCTTGGAAACAGTGAAACTATCTAGAATCCTAAACTATTTTTTTTAAAGAGTGCTGATTTCTTTTACAGATTCATTTTTGTGTCCCTGGTTTAAAAGGACAATTGGAAAGGAGACATTTTCTGTCAAAAAGAAATCTTACTTGCTAAAGCCATTGTGTCCTTATTTCATGCAAGTGTGTTTGTTTCATTATTGCCCAGTTACACTGCCAGCTGGCCAAATCATTTCTGTACCACCCCCACTGGCTTGGAATTGTGGGTGTTGTAGTTTATGCTACCTTAGTAAGAGACTTGGGAATTTGGCTTCATAATAAACTTGGCTCTAATAGCATTGCAATAATAGCTATAAACATGCAGTGTGCATTGCAGCTCCTTTAGGGCTCTTGCACATTTTACAGTGCCTGGAAGAAGAGTTTGATATGAGACCTTAGTCCATATTATTTATTTATTGTCAAATTCCAGATATTTTGAATAATATGCAAATTGAAGTTTTGGAGATGTGGGCAATGCATTATCACCAATTATTGGGTGTGTTTTTCTCCCATATTCCCACCACATAAATGATTTGATTGCAGTGTGAAGAAGCTGGCAGCTCGGTTTGTTTTGTTAGGCAAGTTACAAGTAAAAAAATTGATTCTGTAAATTAAGATAAGAAGAAAACAGGAATGTGATCTCTTTCTCTTAGTCTACTTCTGCAGCCTTAAACAATGTATACTAAGTAAGCCATACTTTGGTTAAGTCATGGCCTGACGAACAAATCATCCACTTGGGTAGATATACACATGTTATTGTTTGTTCAGATGATATGAATTGCCTAGAATTATGTAGAGAATATTAATATTTTTAGCCAATGTTAATAATAAAAAATAATTTGGAGTGTTCAATGTGGCCAGGCTCACACAACATGCTAACTCCAAATAAATCAAGCCATATTGTACATTAAGTCTGATACACGAACCTAGTTACTGCCTTATTGCCAGACCAGATCATTCGCCCGCCTCCCACATCACGGCCTGTATGATTCCAGGGCTGCCCTTCAGGACTTCAAGTACTCTGAATGAGCATATTAAACATTAATCTGTGAGAGTTTTGTTAAAATTTCAGGTGTTCAGAAAACCTCAGGCTTCTACTATCTGCTTTAAGTCAGGATGATTTTTAAGATGTCATTGAGTACAGAACACTGGTCAGCTGAGAATTCTCAGACCCTAGAATGCTGGGCTGGATAAAGGCTGGTGATAGAATCAGAACCAGAAGCATAAGAACAAGGGAGCAGGGAAATCATTCCTCTCTGAGTCTTGAATTCAGCTGCTTGAGATAGCAAGTAAAATATTTTTATATTGCCCAGACTAATGTGAATATTGATGTCATTCATTGTAAGAAGATACCAAAAGGAGGAATTCTGTCCAGTCTTGCCCAGAATAGGAAGAGTTGGTGTTGTTGTTTTTTTGCCACATGTATATGAAAATTTGATTTTTTGGATTTTTCGATTATCTATGCAAGTTTATCACAATGTAAGGCAATTTGATAATTACATCAAAGAAAAGAGACCCATACTACTTTATAAAGCCATTTGGGAGAAGTTCTTTTATTTAAAATATTTTTTTTATTTCCATTTTCATAACATAAAATCACATGTATACTATACATAGCCAGTATCATATAGTATTAAATAATAATTACATCAGTTCCTCTTGTCAACAATACCCAGAAAAATAAAAACCCATTATAGCTCTTCTGCTCTCCATCCACCTCTTTCTTCTACCTCTCTCCAACTTCCTATCTTCCCTCCATCATCCTTTCCTACTCTACTTCCCCTTCCTTTCTCCTTCTCCTCTCTCTACATTCCACTCCTCCTTATCCTCATCCTCCTCATCTTCCCCACTTACCCTCTCTCCTATCCCTCTCTTCCCATCTTTCTTCTCCCTTCTGTTTCCCACTCCTCCTCTCATTGGTGTATTTCCGCTTCATATCAATATACTTAACATATCCTTATCTTCTTGCCCGAGAAGTTCTTTTATGTATCCATTCCTTTAGTGCGGGTTACAGTAAAAAAAAAAATCATCTTACCAACCTAGTCCATTCAAGTTCTCTTCAAAGTATTTCCTCTGGTCTCAGTTTTCCAACACTCTCAAGATTGGCTGCTTGCCATCTCTGCCAGTCTTATAATATGTCAATTATGATGTGTGAAATGGAGGCCTAATCCACCCACTTTAGCAATAAAATCACAATTACCTGCACATACCCATTACAACTATCTTGTCAAAATCATAATTACCTGTACAGACTACCTTGTCAATTTTCCTTTTTTTATCTGTCTTCACTTTCCATTCCTAAATCTTTCCAGCTAATTTAGCACATTACTGAGAAGTAAAGGTTTGCTATGTCTGAAGAGAACATTTTGTGACACATGCACAAGAGTGTGAAAGAGGAATATTTGAGACTGATATCAGAAGGGGTAATAATGATTTGCAATTAATGAAACAAGATGAAGCCCTGCTAATCAAGATCAATTTTCCCGGAATGGATTTGAGAAGTGGACACGCATTCCAGCAAAGTTTCTAAGGAATATTTTTCAAAAATGTTCATTTTAGCAAATGTGTAGTGACTTAGCCCAAAACATAGAGTTTACAAAGCTGTAAGTAAATATCATATAGAAATACAAAACAATAAAAAATCCTAGCTTACAGTAATTGCACTCCACAGAAAGGATATATCCTTGTTGATAAATTATTTATATCAGCTAATGGCTATTGAAAATAAAAGTCTGTAAAGATGTGAAAGGAAATTGGTAGAGGTTAAAAGCTGGAGGGCCAGGAAAGAGCATGATTGTGTACAATTAGAACGTGATCTCTTCTACAAAGTAAAAGACCTCCATACACCAGATTTATTCCATTTGCATTAGGCACAGGGCACTCATGATGAGATAATAACATAATAACTCTACTGCAGCTTTGTGTTTCATTCTGCTCTATTTGCATGAATACCTCTCTCATTCTTCATTTCTAAAGAATGTCCAACCAATATAGTTATTCAGCTTCAACAGATGACCTGCTATTCAAATGAAGATCCCTGAAACATAACATGGGGAAAACAGAGTTCTTTTGAAACATGTGTGGGCAGATTGCTAGTCCTGCATTAGAAAGAGAACATAACTTGATACTAAAACAATGAAGGAGGATAGGAAGGGTTTGAAAAGTCGAGATCAATATGATCAATGCTCCATCTTTTCTCTTCTGCATTAAACCTTGGACTGGGAATAAATTATCCTGTGATGTTAAACCTTTGGATTAGATACAGAAAGGCCCAGCTTCAAGGGTATTATCAATTTTGAAAACTTTATAGGTGATTTGGGGGCAACCTATGTTGTGCTGTTGTGATTGTGGAGAAAAGTAAAAGAAAGGAGTACTGCTAGATTGCCTTGAGTGGGATATTTATGAAAGGTGGGATATTTATTTATTTGGTTTTGCCAGTGGGCCTAGGGAATTCCGAGTGGGTTTGGAGCCCATCAAATGGCTTACTTGACTGTGTGTAGGCGTAGGGGTAGATAAGTGGGAGATTATTTATTATTATTAATAATAATAATAATAATAATAACCGATAGCGTCCCACCGTCCAGTGCGATCCCACAGAGTTGGCCTCCTTAGGGTGCCATCGGCCAGACAGTGTCGGCTAGCGACCTCCAGAGGGAGAGCCTTCTCTGTGGGAACGCCTTCCCTCTGGAATGAGTTGCCCCCGGAGCTTCGTATAATCCCCGACCTCTGGTCCTTCCGACATGCCCTAAAAAGTTGGCTTTTCTAGCAAGCCGGCCTGGCCTGAACAAAATAAAATAAATGATTCATTATTGTTAATTTTAATCTATTTTTTAAATGTTATTGTTAATATTAATTGGGTTTGTTTTTGGATACTCTATCTAATTTTCTTTTTAACTTTTGTAATATGTGGTTTTTTTAATGTTGTATGCCGCCCTGAGTCCTTTGGGAGAAAGGCAGCATATAAATCCAATAAACAAACAAACAAACAAACATAATAATTTATTTTCTCTACTGTGTTTTTATTATTTGTAAGCCACCTAGAGTTGCTGAGCAAATAGGCAGCTATATAAAATTTCCAAATAAATAAATAAATAAATGTATTATTTATTATTCAATGTATTTGCCATCCCTCTCATTGGTAAGGCAACTGTGGGCCTCTTACAGACAGCAAAAAATAAATCAATACATATAGAAACAATTACAATTTTAAACTCTACAGAAATATTAGAACCAAGGAGATGGGCATGGGGATGATGTCATCTTCTTACCCCATCAACCATTTCCAGTGATAAGCGGTCCTCCCTGTGCCTTAGGACCCCAAGCCAATCAGCAAAACCAGGTTTTGATAACCTTCCAGAAAAGTAGGAACAGTTCTCACTTCCAGTGGTAGAATGTTCCACAGGGCCAGGCTCACAGCAGAAGAAGCTTTTCTACTTGATCTTGCTAAATGAAATTCCTTGGCTGATGAGGTCCACATCACCCTTCCGCTGGAGCGACTATTACAGACTAGTCTCATTGAGGTAAGACGACTCCTCAGTTATCCTGAGATATAAACCTAATCAATAATGTTTTTAAAAATGTACTTAAACAACAGCCCTTATTACTGAAACAAATATTTTTTGTTCTTTCTTAATCAAGAATTTATGTCATCAACAGATTTTTACCATCCATATCTTTCATCTTTTCCTCTTATATTTTGTATACTTTGTAACCCTGACACATGGCACATTCTATTTCTTCATTATATGAAGAGGATAAAAATCATAATTATAGCTTTATCCAACCCAGACAGTTTTTAGATCCTTGTAGATATTCTTTTCCTTTCCCTGGACCATGTTTCTGTTCCTATGATTTACTTGACTTTTTGATTTTTTTTAAATGAATAGTAAAATAGCTGTATTTTGCTATAGGAATAGGAAAAAAATAGAGAAAATTTGTAAGGTATATTACAGTACTATTGCAGAAAACCAAAAACAATGCAAACATTATTAATCTTTCAGCTTCACCAGAGGTGCTGTACATCAGTTCACAGAGCCCCCAGCCATTACTTTGTTGCTGTTTTTAATATTTGAAACTTTCCTGAAGTGAATGGGAGCAATTATGCCTCAGAATACTGAGGAGGAAGAGGAGGGAAGACGGAGGAGGAGAAGGGGAAGGGGGAGTGGGAGATGTTTAGAATAGTTGTTACGGTGTTATGCTACAAACCAGGGAACTGTGAGTTCTAGTTTTAACTTGGGCATGAAAAAGTAGCTGGGTGACTTTGGGCCAGTCACTCTCTCAGCCCAATTCACCAAAGAGGATTGCATTGTAGTTGGGAAAATAGGAGGCAGAAGCATTAGGTATGCTTCAATGGTGGGTTTCCAATTTTTTTACTACTGCTTCACTAGTGCGCGTGTTCGTGCAAAGCTTATGCACATGCACAGAAGCGTCTGGGTGGGTGGGTGGAGCCTCCCATCGTCACTACTACTGTTCGCCCGATCCGGGCCGAACTGGGAGCAACCGACCTCTGGTATGCTTGCTGCCTTGAATTGAACAAAATATACATAAAAAGGCAGGATAAAAACCTAATAATACTATCTTAAAGAATATATTTTTCAATTTAAGAACATGAGCATTTGTAGTCACATAGAAGCATTTTAACTAATAATAAGAGAGCCGGACATATCTTCAGTATCTACGTATGTAGCTAACTAGCTATGCATTTCAGCAACTTGTTGGAAAGGCACATGATAGTTCCATTCCTGTTGAAGTCAGACAATAAACATTGTAAGGGACAATCATTCATTTGAAATAAATCTGGATAGCAACCATTTTACACACAAACAAAATAATCTGTTCCAATTCTGCCTGTATTTAAATACAATTTTTAAAAAACCCTGTTTTATTTTATTTTTAAATGCCCCATGGTCTGTTATTTTAAACATATACAATATAGTCAGATGTTAAAATAGAAATATGTACCATGTGGAGGAGTAAAACAGCTCCATGAAATGTGATATTGAAGGTCCAGGAGTTAACATATACATCCGGATATATAAATGCATACAAAAGGGTATGGCTAGATGAGGCATTGTGGTTTTATGTTTCAGAGTGGAATGAACGATAGCATCAGGAAAGAGAGAAACAGTGAAAAAAAGCCTGTTCCCTTTTTAATAGGGATCAAGCAAAAGGTGTATGTATAATCATGTACCCATACCTCAAACTTGGCTTCTTGAAGCCCAAATGAAAGTGAATCTAATTATTTAGGTTAATTATTATTATACTGTATTTTATGTTGCATTTGAAAGGCGCATGATTGTATATTTTACATAACATTTAAAGGGCACGTTAATTCAACCTTGCTGGATTTGTCTGCAAATACAATTGATCAGAATAGGGGAACATTTGGTTTTAATGAGAGGTTGTATTTATTCTAGTTGTATGCAAAATTAGTTGCATCAGATAATGAGGAACAGCCTGGTAGGAGTTAATGTTGGAATAAGATCTGGGCTCAAATATGCACCGGGCCATAAACTAATTAAACTACATAGTATTTTCCAACCAGAGTGCCAATGGAGGTTAAAATAGAGGAAGTCTACCTGCTTTATATTAACCTATTTGGAAGAAGTGGGGGAATAAATTTAATAATTTAAATATGTGATAGTTATTTTGCACCTTATATCTTTTGACTATTAGACTCTCACTCTTTCAAAAAAATATAGGTATTCTTTCAGATGTTAGTGAGTTACAGCTCCTACCATCTTTTACCATTAGGCATGCTGGAAAGCAGTTTATACTCAGCAACATTGGGGGAGGTTCAAATTCCTCAGGCCTAGTTTAAACCAACTTGATCTGTAGCATCAATTGGAAAGCTTTAGAAACAAATGTAAGTCTGTTCATACATTGTTCTAAGCCAGTTCATGGAATTTACTTAATATGCTAAGACAAAAATATATAGTTTAGAAATCAGAATGCCTGTATTATCATCCCACACTAAGACATTACAAGCCACAAGCACAATATACTAACCAAAACTGATATATCTTCATATATGTATGTAGTGTGGAAGAACATGCAAGTGACTGAAAAGAAACATTGCAAAAGATTGGTTTACATGTGGCCATACTGCTGACTGATCAAGGAACTGGTCTGACAACCTAAGTTCAAGCCATTTTCTCAGTTTTACTAACGTTTTCCTGTAAATCAGATAATAGAACTAAATCAGATCTCTGCAACCAAGAGATGCTGGAAGAATAAAAAATTGTAAGATCACACAGTATATGAATCATAAATGGAATATATGCTGCTTACGCATGTAAAAGTGAAAGAAATGTAAGAAAAACAAGGTCTAATGTAAGTTCTCAAGTGGGAACTTATTATAAATTCAGAAATAAGACTCAGAGTGAGATTTTTTTTTTGTTTCTTCTGAATCAATAGATCTCACCAGCTGGTCACAGCTACTGCCCTGTCAAGGAATGTATGAAGGCTATAAGAGATAGCTACAAACTTAACAGTTTATCTTGGAACTATTAAATGAGAGGCTACCTTAGCTGACCAATGCTTACCTCTTGAGTGAAAGGTGAAAACCTCAGATTCAGAACAAAAAAAATGCCTTCAAACTTGCCAAATATATCTTGGGTACAGAGTTAAAGCTAGGAGAATACACGAGTTTTGGGAGATGAAAAATGTTAAAACTTTTATGCTGCTACTGAATAATCTTGTTTTTAAGCTTAGGAGTGCTGAAATACAGATGTTAACAATTTGTAACTGAGCTCCTGATCCCATTCAATAACACTGAAGGGGTGTTTTCCCCCCAAACATCCCTAGCATACTTTCTTTTGCTTTAAGTTTATTAAGGAATGTATATCCTTGTGCAAATCTGAGTAACTTTGGAAAACTCACGGTGCAAGTTTGAAAAGCCAAGTAGCTTAACTGTAGTATACAATGAGGTTATCCGAGTCATATATGAAAACCACACACACACAAACACACACACACACACAGGAAAAAGAATATTGAGGTAAGAAATTTCAGATAGTTGAAGGGGCCCTCCCTGTGGAAAGTAGATCTGTTTATTTCAGATTGACTAGCATAACTGCAATGTAAGCATTTCATGTTTTAAAGTTTTCCCATCAGTCATCCAGTGAATACATCGTCTCTTCCAGGTGCAGAAAATGACTTGCTTTGAGGAGAGTAATATAAGAAATAGAGGTTAGGTTGGCTAACTATCATTTCCAGGTGGGAGCACTTGAAAGAGAAAAAAAGAACTTTTATTTATTTTTACATTTAGGTTCAGTGATGCTGGTTTGAATGTTATAACGATAATTAAACACAGTTATCAGATCTTGGTAGGACAAAGCTATAAAAATGTGGTTTTTCTTCCTGTGTGGTTCACATGGAGGCCACACAGGATGTCAAATCCTTTTTGTCCTCATTTTGTCATGATTACAAAACAGCAAGAAAAGTGTAGAGAAAACAAATCTACCACCCACAAAGTGGCAGTATATATAAAACAGGAATAAATCTTTTCATTTACCTCTGCAAAGCTGCAACATGGTTTGTTGAACATATTAAATATGATCCTGGCAATCGTTTTTTAGACTGTAATGTGCACATTGAGCCTGTGAGAATAGTTCATGATAGTAACTCCCCAAAATCTAACATACCATAATTCAGTTGACTGTTGGATAAGTATGTCATGTATAAACACAGCTCTTGTGTTTTGATTTCAAAGATCATGAACTTTTATCTACTAAAAATGTAGGTCAGAGAGTCAACTTTTTGGGAGTACAGAGTTCATTAGAGATAGAAAGGATGCTAAGAGGGAAAAGCTAGGAATTTTTTTCTTTTTCTTTTATTTATTGTGTGGAAGTCATTTTTTAAAGCTATATTAAATTATGTTGGAAAACTCTCAACCTGCATTTGCTAATGCAGGGAAGTTCTTTGGAATTGGGGAAAAAAGAATTTAGAAACTGTGTGTCCCCTTCCTCTTCACAACTATTATTTTTCTTGTCACCATTTCTGGATCTGGAAGGTCCAGTTCTCCTAAGATGAGGTCATCTCTCCTTAGATAGAATTAGATCAATTATTTTGGATGTCCTGAAAGGTAGCAAATTGGTCATTACTTATTAGAAGACTTACTTCCAAGATGGGAGGCTGGTGGGATTTTCTACCTTTTGACCTCAATTTTATTAATCAATTTATATACTATGTATCTCAAAGCAGCAATAATTATGTCATCCTCACTTTAGACAAAACTTCAATGGGAGTGAACATGCTTTGCTGTTTCAGCAGTTTTCCAAGCCATTTGGAAAATGGATACTAGCAGGCAGTCCTTAGGCAATACGTTGTAGAATTTGATGACAATACGCTCATACCAAGCTGCATGTCAGAGATCTTATTGCAATGTTGTATTTAGATTAGCGGAATTATTGAAGAAAAGGGAAAATATACCAAATTACACCCTCAAAATGTCAGCGGAGATAGCTTTTTGCTGCCTAACACCTACCCAAGTCTTCAGATCTATCCCTAGGTTCATTGTGATTTATAATACACAATGAACCTGAGCATGTTTATAATACCTGCTCAGAGTATATAGAATGTGAATAGTCCTAATACATGGATTGATAGCACATATCAATGACTTTGTTATAATTCAGTTCACTAACAGAAATGTTTTAAGATACTTATACTTCTCAAAGATGTTGGGAGCACAAGCAGTGAGTGTTTAGATAAACATGGGTATGGGGAATTTATCTTATGTGGGTAGAGAAAAATTATACCACACCACTGTAGTAGCTCAATGCTTCTTCTAGAGTGAAACTACACCAAACATTTCAATTTTAGCATCCTTCCTCATGCGGTCATATGTAAAGACTTCCAACTTCCCACATTTGACCATGCTGCTTGAAATTCTGCAATTCCTGCTCATCCAAAGTCCCAAGTAGGGGAAAGCTGTTATATGCATTTTCAATACAAAAGCAAAACACCAATCAGTGGTCGTTTAAGAGTTATTTAGAACAAGCAGAAGGGTCCCTGTGAAGGACTACCTGTATAAGAGCCAAGGTGGCGCAGTGGTTAAAAGCAGCACTGCAGGCTACTGCTAGATCAGCAGGTCAGCGGTTCAAATCCCACCGGCTCAGGGTTGACTCAGCCTTCCATCCTTCCGAGGTGGGTAAAATGAGGACCCAGATTGTTGGGGGCAATATGCTGACTCTCTGTAAACCGCTTAGAGAGGCCTGAAAGGCCTATGAAGCGGTATATAAGTCTACTGCTATTGCTATTGCTATTGCTATTGCTTCTGGCTAGTGAACAGGAAAAGATGCTAAGCCACCAACTGGGACCACAATAAATTTGCTATCCCCTCTCTTGCCAACAACAGTGGAGGAGTGAAGCAATATTCGAAGAACTTAAAGGGGAAAAATGCTTTGTGAGTTTCATGTTAACACTTGGCATAACTATTGAGTAGAATAAGAAAAAATGTCTGTAAAAGACAACAGTGAATTGACCCATAAACCAATGAATGCATTACATCTGTAACTTCGAAAGTATCTTTTTCTAAAAAGAGAACCTGATTAAAAATAAAATAAAAATGAAGGCTCAAGCAATGGGTTTGAACTACCTCTACTTATGTAAATACATAGGATAGTCACAAAAATACAAGAGTCATAATATTTAAACAGTTTTATTTTTATTTCACAAAAAATGCAATTGTGTTCGCAATATATATGCCATTCTGTCAGTGCTGGTTATACACACCACCATTTTATTCAAAGTATAAGAAAATAGGCTTTCATTTGTTCTTTACATATTAAGGAAACCCACAGATTTGCATATAATGTGTACAACTATATAAAGACACAAACACACATCTTGTTTTCTAAAATACTCTTCCTCAAAGCAAATATTGTACGACTTGGAGTTATTCTTTTGATAAAAATCGTATGCTATGCTTTCTATATAGATATCAACAGAGAAGTCTAATCCCATTCAGTGGATGGGATTAGTGTCCAATAATATTTGATGTTCCAGAACTGCTTTGATGTTACCATTATTTAGGCCAGCTTCCTGTTATCAACAAAACTACAATCTCTGCACAGATCTGGTGCAAATTTACTCTTAAATCCATCCGTTTTAAGACCCTGTAAATTAAGAGTGTTCAGTAGCTTTCAAGTCATTCATTCCAACTTCCTCATACTCTTGCACATTTTATCAAGGTAACTCTTACATTTCAACAGTAATTTGCTACATGTGCCATGACTAACCTAAAAAAGATGTTCAACCATTGCTTTGATCAAAGCGGCAATGTCATGGGTAAAGATCTGCATTTTTGCTGCAAATTGCAGGTTTTAGTAACATCCTAGGAGGCTTAAGTTCTTAAATATCAAGACCTGAGAGTATGGCAAAACAACTTTTTAAATTGCCTAAATATCTTACTGTGGGATAAAACATTATAAACATAATGGATAAAATACCAGCAAGCATTTTTAAAAAGCTATTTGCATGTTTGGAGGACTATCAATTAGCATTTGAACTAGAAATTAAGTAGCATGTATCTAAACATTGGTATGGGGGCAACCATTAGTGAAATATGTACAAAAATGTATTCTTAAATGAAGCAATGTTTAGAAGTTCAGAGTGCAGTGAAAGATAACATCTTCCAGAAGGATTTTTAAAAACCACTCTATCATTAGAGGGAGGATTGTTCTAACACGGAACAGGTGGAAGACAGTCATATAAATATATAAGGGTCAGCATCTGATATAACATGATGTTATTAAAATAAAATAAGGCCACATTCTTTCAAGTATTAGCCTCACAGTGCATGTCCAATTTCACCTGTATTGGAACAGGCCGTTTTTAAAAGCAGCAAGATCTATTACATGAATTCCATCTCCCGTAGCTGTATAAAGATACTAATATTACATTTACAGTTAAATCAGTCTTTGAGAGCATTCAAAAATAAAGCAATTTCATTATTTGAAGTAAAAAAAATTACTTTGGGGATGGACAATTTTAAATGGCTGGATTGCTTTGTGTACATTTTGACAGAATTACAGCCACAATATAGCTACAGATGTACAAAGAAACCTGCACTTTTAAGGCCCTTTTACACACCCATACAACAACCATCATGCAATATCTTTTCAAAAATATTATTTGGAACACACACAATTCCAAAATCACAAGTTAAATGATAGATTACTATGCATAGAACTCCCCCCCCCCCCAAATTCCATAGAGATCATAAAATGGCACAGGAGAAATTTGTCTCCCAATGTCAGAAGAAAACAAACTGTAATGCTCAAACTTGTCAATTTTGAATTCTAGGATGAATATAAATTTGGATTTTACGTCTGGCACCTATTTCAAACAGAACAAAAACTGATTCTAAATATTGGAGTAGGTTTATTTTATGCTGTATATGCTGAACTCTATGCATTCAGCCAAATATGTAGAGAGAAGAGCAAACATACCAATCCTATTCTTCTCAGTGTATGCCTTCCCCCTATCCAGTGCAACATTTGAGAAAGAGGCACACACATGTGTACAGTAGATCTGGACTATTTTTGGGACCAAGAGTTATATTTGGCCTTTTGGTAGCACACTTTTGGCCTCAAAAATATAACATGTGGAAACAGGATAAAACTATATTTTCCTTTATATTAAAAAAATATATATAGCTACTATAGTGACTCCCCTGTTATACATATCTAATAATTTTCTCCCCAAACAGATTTTTGAGAACCACAATGAAACTTTTGGGGTAATTATGATGATATAATAGACAAGCCCAGTCTTTCAATGTGAAATAAAATAGGCAAAAAAGTTATCTGTGTTACACACATATTGGTGTGCATGTATATATAAACATATTTAAGATGCAAATAAGTTTGTAGATTTAAAAGATGTGCTTCAAATATAGTTATACATTTTAACCACAAAGCCAGATTATTGGGATAAGCCTTATTTAATTATCTCTTTAATAAAATGCTTCAATGCAAACATATAAAGAAACACACAATGCTCCATGTGCATTTTAAGTATACACTTAACACCAATGAGAATAAACTAGCCATTCATATACAACACCCTTGGCTATTTAAAGTCCTGTGGGACTCACTGCTATAAAGATCAAAACCATTTTGTTTTGTTTAGACATTCAAACTGACATGTTGGTAAGTTGAACAAAAAGGTTTTCCTTCACTGATTAAGTGCTAACATTATAGCTCTCAATAATCTTCAAAGTTATGGAGATTCTTAACTATGAAGGGCTTTTAAGAAAAACAGACTTTCATTATATATTTTGTACAATACTTATATTTTAAGGCACATGAACTATGTTTTCAAACAGATTGAAAACACAACCAATTGATCTCATTCATGTTTTCCACAATACCAATCTCATCTATTACAGAAAGTTTTGAACCTAACTGGGGGATTGGACGTACAGTATAGAGTTTGTATAACTTTACACTGTATTTCTATAGTAAAGCAAGTGATTTGAGGAGTGGAAAATCAAAGCAAAATAACTGCCACTTCCAACAGGATACATGTAGAAGATGTTAAGATTTCAAAACAGAACAAAAGCTTTGATCAAGATTTAGAAAGGCATTTCTAAGCTAAGAAGCCATAAAGAAAATTGAGGACATTCAACTTACTTTAATTAGTTCTTGATGTAGTAAAAAATTCTCTACTCTATTAAAGTCACCACTAATTTTATAACTAGATAAAAGCATTTCATTCTATTACACAAAATTCTTCTTCTGAATGGACTCAAGACAATTGTATTTAAAGTATAATATCTATCATTTATGGTTTCAATATACATACAAATACATATGAACAGAAAACCCAACTCTTCCAGATTATCCATTGTTGGAAATCAAACTTTGTTGGAAGCAAATAAGTGCTTTGATAAGGAACAAATCCCAAATCCATACATTATTATTTTTAAATATGTTTCTCCATTTGAGCACAATTAATCAAATGTAAATCAAAACCAAGCCACTATTATTTTTAAAAAGATAAATAATTGAAAGTATTTTCAAAGTATCAGTGCAGTGCTTTCATTTAAAATAAAATATTCTAATTCAGAACATGTGTGTGCTACATTTTCAAGTCCAGTTCACATTTCCAGTAGCAAACACAACTACATATAATTTTAAGTGTCAGATGATCTAACAAAAAAGCAGAGGGAGGGAGGGGGAAGGAGGAAGGAAGGAAATATATAAAATGTAATTGGCAAACAAAACATATGAGAGAAATATAGCAAACCTCTCATTCTCTAACAACCAGGTTAGATGTTCTTTACATTGTGAAGTCAATTCATTTTGGAGGCTATCAAGATGAGCTATTTTCAAACAAAATTAAGAGTTAAGCTATTCACTTGCAATGAAAACAGTATATTAGAGAATCAGAAGTACCAAAACTAGATATTTTTTTCTTTCTCTGTTTTCAATACACTTGAAATATAATTGAAAACAACTTATCTAATTTATGTTTTTACATTAAATTCATAACTAAGCAGAATTGGTTCAAATGATTCTCTTAATCTTTTTCTTATTGCTCCCAAAGTGCTTCACACATTGAATTTTGTATATTCTTCAGCAATGTCCTTCACTTGGAATTATTTGTAACACAAACATCATATCAGCTTTACCACACTTATATCCAATTTCTGGAATACCTATGAAGAATGAAAACACACTACCTAATACTGATTTATGAAACAATGGATTTTATGGCACAGAAATAATGAGATCTAAAATGTTCCAGAGTATGTAATCCTCCATGAAACATGAAGTAAAATCAGTAGTAAAATGTTGAAACAAATCTTCTGATTGTTTTTATAGTAGAATCTATATACATTTCAGGAAAAAGTGGGATTTCCCCCTCCCCTTCCAATCCTGAGAAAAAGGCATGTCTCAAAAGCTGTGTCAAATTGGATCCATACCTTTCCAAATTCATATTTGCTTGAAGAAAGAGCTTCTTATATTATCCTCTTTGATAGGAACAAATTTATAAACTAAGAGTACTCTATAGCTGTTTAAATGATTGAAGGCACTACCCATCTGGCGCCCTTTAAGATGTGTCAGAACTACAAATCCCAGAACTGAAAATCTCAACATGATAGTTACGTATTTTGGAATTTATAGTTCTAAAATATTTAAAAACCATCAAGTTGGGGAAGCTGGCCTAAATCAACACATTTCATTTTTTTAATCTGTTTTTATTTCTCTCAATTCTTGTTATAATGTAATATTTTATTGGGAGATTTTAGAATTATATTGGATAACAGAAAAATTGTTGACAATAATGTTTTAAATGCCAATTTCTTACTTTACCATAAAAGTTAGCACAGGGTAGAAGAATTTCACAAGTATGGGATAATTACTTATATGGTGGCATGCTTTATTTTCGGTGAAAGGTTTTAGAAGGAGGATGGGTGACACAAACACCATGTATCATGACTTAACAAATAGTTACTTTGGTCAAAGCACAGGCATGATCTAGTTTCAGAAATAGCTATGTACAGAAAAATGGGAAACTTCAGGGCAGTATTGGAAGGAATTAAAACCAGGCAATTCCCAAACCAATTATTCTGAAATTGCTGAATCAGTGTATTACATACTTTTAGGAAGCTATATGAAATGGAGAAACAAAACTGAACTCTGAAAATTGTATAAAACATTCTCCAACCTATAATTTATAACTTTTTTGAAAACCTCTATGGTCAGGTCAGCCTAGCTCTCTTAACATTTTACTTATGTTTACAAATGGTAATTTAACTTATTCAGTACACAGTACTAGTAACATCTAGACATGTTGTAGACAAATTTAAAAAATCTGATATTTGCATAATTTCTAGAAAATACCTAGATAAATCAACACCAGAACTCCCCAAATCTTACTTTTTATTTCCCCTATTCACCTTATTGTGTTTTAGCCACTGCTTATAATGGTGATAAAAAATGCTTTACAACAGAGACATTATTTACAATTCAGGAAACTATGCACAGTGAGAAAGACCAAACTGAATTTTGCAAAGAAAAAGCAGGTCTTAGGAGTGTTTGTCTTGCTCTCTTGTTTTTTTCATTAAGTAAAACTGTATTCTATAAGTTGAAATATAATTCCATTTCCCTACAATGAAGAGGAACTGTACTAAAATTTTAAAAGTTATTGTATTATCCTTGCTTGATGTAAATATCTGGTCAAAACGAGCTTTTCCCTTATTAGCAATTATATCCAGTCCACAAATACTCCAAAGAGAGCGAATTCAGAAGAGATTAACCCTGAGCTAACTACAACCCTCTCTCACAGTGCAAAAAACAAAAATTGCATTGCTCATGTTTAACTTTTTTTTTTTTTTGCAAAAGCAAAAGATCAAGAGTTGCAGCATTCCTAGTGATTAATACAAGCTATAAGAGAATTGTGATTACTATAGCAATTTTGCAAGCAGTGCCAAGTTTTTTTCCATCCACTGACAATTCAGTTGAATTGTCTCAATAGCTTCTTGAACATACAGCAACTGAGCTGTTTCCTCTGACTTTGATTCAAAGAATGACTTAACCTAAAGAAAAATAACACATTAAAAAAGAGAAAAAAGATATCAAGACAATGAAAAGAAATAATCCCTTAAATGTTTAAAATAACCCAACCAGCTGTTATCTAAATGTATCAGCAAATTGATGGGAAATGAAAATTTCATTACATATTTACTATTTCTGCTTTATAGTTCAGCCCTAATTACATTACAGAAATGTAATTTTGAAATCCAGACTATTTCACACAATGCAAGACATTAAATAATTATCTTAAATGAACAAACACAATGACTCCCTATTAGAAACAATTTCTCTAATTTCAGAAAAGATCTTTCACATTATCATGTCCCCAAAATCTTTATGAAAATTTCTCGCCTTCCATAAGAACTTGAAAGCCTGGTTCTGCCATTTGGCCTGGAATCCCAATGAGGGAGTGGCATCTTGGAAGTGATTAATGGGTTAGACAGAGTTCATCTCCTCCCCATGCACAATTTGTTTCCTTCTTCCCATTTTGGTTTATTGAATTTTAACCTAAAATGCATAGTTGCTATTTAGCATTTTAAGGTTTTATATTGTATTTTAATTATATGACTGTAAGCCACCTATAATCAATCACCTTCACGAGATGGGAAGTATAGAATATACTTCAGGGCTGTCAAACTCCTGGCCTGCGGAATGGATGTATCATGCGCTGGCCATGCCCATGCCCGGTTTAGTGAAGGGGGGGAAAGTCCCGATATGTCACATGACGACGTGAGTTTGACACCCGTGATAGATGGATGGATGGATGGACAGACAGATCTTGTAGAAAAAGGACTAGCACAGTCAGGAGGAGGAGTGAAAAGAGGGATCACATAAAATGACCACAAGGCCACCAAGGAACTAAGCCCAACTTTTCCTTCACTGTTGTTGACCCTTATCTAAATCTAACCAGTGCTGACCATTAGTTGATTTTTGTGCATAGGCTTTTGGCAATAAATCAGTTAAATTAAGCCTTCATGTGTGGACCTAATCTTTTGTCCTCACACAACTATTTGCATTGTGATGCAATGTTATAATTTAGAATCTTAATCTGCATCACATATTGCCTTTCTACAGTGACAGTATTATTCCACAATTCTTTCAGAACAATTTATCCAACTAACCTCTAGCAGATGTTCTAGTGTGGAGAACTGATGCGTTGTTGAAGTTACAATGCTTTGAATAGTGTATGATCCACGATGAAACCTGAAATTTAGAAACAATGGAACAAGAGTAATATATGTCATTAATCTATGTTAATCTGATACATGTTTCACTAGCAATAGCAATAGCAGTTAGACTTATATACCGCTTCATAGGGCTTTCAGCCCTCTCTAAGCGGTTTACAGAGTCAGCATATTGCCTCCAACAACAATCCGGGTCCTCATTTTACCCACCTTGGAAGGATGGAAGGCTGAGTCAACCCTGAGCCGGTGAGATTTGAACAGCCGAACTGCAGAACTGCAGTCAGTTGAAGTAGCCTGCAGTGCTGCATTTAACCACTGCGCCACCTCGGCTCTTATACAGGTAGTCCTTCACAGGGATTAAAATTTCTATTGCTAAATAAAGCATTGTTAAATGAGTCATATCCAATTTTATCATTTTTTTGGCCACAGTTGCTAAGCAAATTACTGCAGTTGTTAAGTGGATCATGTAGTGGTTAAATGAATCCAACTTCCTCATTGACTTTGCTTGTTGGAAGGCAGTTGGGAAGGTGACAAATGGTAGTCATATGACCTGAAATGCTATCATAAATGCTAAGTGTCAAATGTCCAAATTTTGATCATGAAACTGGGGGGGAGGGGGGAAATGCTGTAACAGTCGTAAGTGCAATGACCAGTCATTAGTCCTTTTTTTCAGTGTTGTTGTAATTTTAAAAGGTTGCTAAATGAATGGTTGTAAATCAAGGGCTACCAATATTTATCTAAAACATTTCGTATAACACCTAACCAATTTTGAGGTTCGGGGAAATTCCAAAATCAGTTATGTTACATTTGTCGTCAGCCACACAAGAAAAACTTTTGTAAAATCATCAATAAGCTCAATATTTTTCACAATTCCAGAAAATGCAGAGTATCAAACATATGCTCTCCCATTCCTTTCACAGATAGCAGCAGCTGAATTACACTTTATCTGGAGTAGAGATGAATTTAAATCAATCTCATCCAATTTACTATTAAATTAAAATAAGGATGCTGGGTAGTCTTATTCATCTGGAAGGTACCAAATTGAGAAGACACAGTAAAGGCTCTTAACTGTCATGTTTGTCACAAGATACCATATTGCCATGAACTAAATCAAAATGTCTTTAAACAACTCAGTGCTGAACTATCTCCCTCATTGAGTGTTAATTAGGGACAGTGATAAGGGCACACTAGACAATGTAAGAAACCAATGTGAGTCCCAAGAGATATTTACTCATGTCAGCTGTTTCATAGCTGACTCACGTAGGGGACAAGGAATTATTATAATGAGAATTCAAGCAAAGCATTACTTTTTGATAAGCTGATCCCAATTTTCTTTGACAAAATCCCATGCCAATAAATGTCCAGGCAAACTCTGACTGATAGTTTTTATGACAGTTGGAAGATCCTGGGATCTGATGACAACTCCTTGCAGGCTTGTTTGCATTAACCTATGAAACAAACAACAACAAAATTGCACGTTAAGCATGTATGTTCTCTTTTTCCAGAGAATTATATCATCTGTAATTTCAGCACTGCCATAACTGTGGATAGTTGCTGAATGAACAAAATATTATTTGCCTACATATAAACACGCATATACATTATTGGACTATAATGATACATACATGGATTTCATTTCATCGGCCACCATTTAAATGATTACATAAAAGGTATTTCATGAACATCCAAAACAAAATGTTTCAGATCACAAATCTCCAGTACCCTAATATATAGTAAAATAGAAGATGAATGAAAATGCATACACATACAAGCATAGCCCTAGCCCTTTTGCAAAACACAAAAACAGCTATACTGCTTTAACAATTTGAAAAGAATTGCTCCTTTTGGATGCTTCAAAAATGAAGGAATACACAACACTTTGTATTAATAATGTCAAGATAAAGTGTGTGTGTTTGTGTGTGTGTGTGTGATAACATGAGCATGCTCGTAGGAGACAAAGTTCTCAATATACAGAGAATCAATGCAGTATAATATTTACTGCATAGACCACAGTAGTATAAAACATTCTTCGGCTCCTAGAGAAGAAGGGAGCTATTTAAAATAGGTTTGTCTGAGCGGGATCACCAGTGATCAGGTCAACTAACAGCAAGAACCTGAGTCTAGGAAATAGCTCACCAAATCCCATTGTATGGTTGAGAACCTCTTATGTTTGTTTATTTAAGCAAAACATACCCTTTTTATTTAGTTTCAGTAAAAGATTAGAAACTTGATTGATTGATTGACTTTATTAAATTTAGAGACCCTCCATCTCTCTCAGAGCCACTTTGATGATGCTAGTTATCTAAAACTTTGCAATTGCACGTCTGAATATTATAATTATAAGAAAGCATAGAAAGCATAATCTGTTTTATCAACTTTAAAGCAATTGAGTTTTATAATTAAGGGAAGAAACAATGTTCCATAGACACAGGTGTTCATAAGCCAAAACATCTGTTCATTTACCCAGATGTCAGTGCACTTATCTCATTAAATGTAAAAGATTTGAAAGATTACAAAAAGCATGCTAAATGTTCATGTACTTTCTTAACTTCTTTATGCAATGACAAAGAGAATCTATAGTAATCAAATTTAAATAAATTATACTAGTGATTACTGACCATAACTAGAAAACTGACTTTTATTTAAGATTTAAAACCATCAATTTTAAAACTGTACGGCATATGGTAATAGGAGGAGAACTGTACCAGATGAGTTTTTTAACATCACTTGTGCTGGCCAATGATTCAAGAATTTTGAGTTTTTCTGGTTCAGAATCCACAAAGGAATACATTTTTAAAAGAAATTGCCAACCAGCTTCAGTTTTTGCTCCAGCTGTGAATATGATCTTCATAATATTTGTCTGCAAGCTGCAGAGACATAGAAAAAGAATAAGTATATATGTATTCTTAGAATCTCATATAAACATCCATGTTAAACATAAAAACAGTATAAATGCTAACTACTCCCAGTTAAGCCCTTAGATATGATGAGTAATTTGTACTAGAACACAAATATTCCCCTTGTTGGTAATCTTTTTCATGTTCTCAGTCATTATTTCTTTGCAATTTGTTCTCTGTCTTTTGTTCTTGTTCTCAGACATTTAGGAATGAGGAATTAAAGTTAATTACTACTCAAAATTACGTTTTGCTATGCAAAATTGAAAAAAAAGGCAAAGACGCTAAATCTAATACTGGGCTGACGGTACACACTGTTGCTCACAAAATCTTCAAATATTGGCTTCTGGCCCAGATAGAACCAAGCAAGAACAACTGCAACTACCAGCAAAACTGAACTTCTGATTTCAGGCTTTACAGAGCCAAAGCTGTAAATCTCTCCCAACAATAATCCTCTGTTCAGGAACTGGTTATTCAGCAATTTCTCACAAACACAGCTCAGCTAGATTAGATTTTTTTTTTAAAAAAAATCTAGGTTTATACTTCCTGTTTTTTCAAGTCATTGGCATTTAGACATTTTCTTAAGGGTCTGGAGACTGAGATGACATGAAAGGTCTAACAGGCCTGGGAATAGATGATTCCTGTCTCTCAGCGACAAGCTTTATATTTGGCACCATAAATGTCTTGAGAAATAGTAATTTCTGACAGACATTGAGCTGGACCCTGTTGTTGTTGTTTTTGTTCTTCCAAGTGCTGTGACAAGTCTGACAGAGAAGAGTTCAAAGGGTTAAAAGAACAATAGTGTAATACTCAAATCATTGTTACAGTGATCAAAAAAATTAATTAATATTAGGTGGATACCCACCTGCTCCCATTCTTTGCTATGCTACTGAAATGCAAGTACAACTGAGAACTTCTACAGAACTTGTTTTTAGAAGAATGGCAACCTATTCTTGTTACAACTCTTTTTATATGTGTACATGCCTTTGAGTCAATGTTGATGCCTGGCAACTGCCTGGATTAGCCCTTGCAGTTTTGGGCAATTTTTAAAGAAATGATTTGCCACTGATTTCTTCCTAGGGCTGTGACTAGCCCAGCTAGCTTCGGCCTAAGGTGAGACTACAAATCACAGACTCCTGGATTCTTGCCTGGAATCTTAACCACTACACCAAACTGCTTTCTTATGTTTTCTAAGCAGCAGTAAACTTCACTGGCTTTTCCCTTCTTCAATGTAATTTTTTTTTTTGGGGGGGGGGGGATATTCTTACCCTAAAGGCTTTCTATTTCATGTTGTGTTCTGAAATATACAAAAATGTTTTAATATGGCTACTAGCATCTGTGATCCTAGAATGGTGTTAAAACCCATTAAACTCTTAGACCAGAGATGGGTAGCCTGTTGCCCACATGTAGCCCTCAGCTCTCCCACATATGAGATCAGCCACTGGATCTTAAAATCAGTGCCAAATTGGCCAATATTTGGAAGACTAAGAAAGGCAGAAAAAATATCCTTGCCCCTCTCACTGGTCACTACATTGCTAGGCTTTCTGTAGCCTACTAGAAAGTTAAGCAGACCTCGTTTTGCACCTGAAATCAAAAAGGCTGCCCGTTGCTCAACCCTTTTTTAGTGGTCTGTATTATCTTATATGACTATCCAATCAGCATTGTATTAATATAGCAGTAATGATACAATCCGCTCTGAAAGACAGTGGAATACAATCATTAAACTGACATCAGGGAAAGATTCCTAGTAAAGAAAGCACTCATAAAGTTTATAAACTTGGATGTAACTGGAAAGAAATGTTCTTCAGGATGAAAAGGAAGACTTTAAAATGTGAAGAGTCCTACCCATCACTACAAGTTCCAGAAAATGTTTTATATATTAGTAAATGAGTGCATAACTTCATGTTCTGTAGCATGCCAAAATGCTACCTACAAGCAGTGTAGGGAAGAACAACTTTCAGTGAACTGTGTTGAGAAATTCTTTTCAGTCATGGTTTGCTAAAGTCTGGCTTACTAAAATTTCAAAAATTGGTTGTGCTCACAAAATACACTGAACCACAAAGTGTGGTTTATACACTGCAGTAGATAGCTATATGGCATCTATTGTAGTTTATAGCAGTGTTTTTCAACCTTTTTGTGCAAAGGCACACTTTTTTCATGAAAAAAATCACGAGGCACACCACCATTAGAAAATGTTAAAAAAATTTAACTCTGTGCCTATATTGACTATATATAAAGTAATTTTCCCATGGCACACCTTACACTATGTCACGGCACACTAGTGTGCCACGGCACAGTGGTTGAAAAACACTGGTTTATAGTACAAAGTACATGGTAGTGCAAAATCTGTCAGACAATATGGCATTGTGTACAGAGATAAGCTAGTCTGTGACTGATTCAAATACAGATAGTCCTCAACCTTCAACAGTTCATTTAATGACCATTCAAAGTTACAATGGCACTGAAAATGTGACTTAAGACGATTTTTCAGAGTTAATGAGCTCTGCAACATCACCATGATCATGTGATTAAAATTCACATGATTTGTGATTTATAACTGGTTCATATTTATGACCGCTGTTGTGTCACAAGGTCATGTGATCACCTTTTGCGACCTACCCACAAAACAGTCAATGGGAAAGCCAGATTCATTTAACAGTCATACTAATTTATGAACTGCAGGGATTCACTTTAACAACTATGGAAGAAAAGTTGTAAAATGGGGCAAAACTCACTTAACATAAATTCTGGGCTCAATTATCATAAGTTGAGGAGCACCTGTAATTAGCATCTAAAATTGGGGTTGTTGTCATATGAAGTGCCAAGTTTTCACTGTGTACCCATAGTAACATTTCTTTCCCAATGAAAAAGATAAACATTTCCACATATATACTGATTTTTTAAAAAGTTTTTTAAGGGTGGTGAAGTAATGCCTCAGTGTCTAAGCAAAAAAGTAATTTAAGTCAGTTTTTTAAAAATTATTATTTACCTTTGTGTCCCATTGGAGTTCTTCCACGTCATAAATAGATTAGAAGCAGTTGAATTACATGTTCCTAAATTATAGAAACAGGCAAAATTTAGTAGACTTGATTGTAGCTCTAATTCCGAGAGGGTCTTATTATCGTTCCACGTTTCTTGATCAATCTTCTTTCCAAATAATTTTTCGATCCTATACTAGAAAATAGCAAAGAAAAAAGATTACCACTGGTCAGTAGAAAAAGCTTTGTTACAATTGTGCTATGACTTCAAAATCTATAAAAAATTATGTAGAACACAGATCTGAGCAAAACCTGACTAATTCTTCTTTCCTTCTGTCAACTATTATCACAGCCTGTCTATTCAGAACTATACCAACTCCAAAGCAAGCAACAAAGACCCCATGTGTGAGAGAGATCTGCTAGACCAGGGGTGTGAAACTCAAGGCCCAGGGGCTGGATCCAGCCCACAGAGTGCTTAGATCCGGCCCGGGGGGCTGCCCTAAAACAGCAAAGGATCGACCCGCAGTGCATCTGCCAGTGAAAACAGAGCTCTGGAGGGCCGTGCGCAACCCTCCCAGGCTCTATTTTCAGTCATGATGGACTCCTACCATCCTCTGCCAGCAAAAATAGAGCTTGGAGGGCGGGCTGCGTTTGACTCCCCCTGGGTTCAGTTTTTACTGGCAGAGGGTGGCAGGAAGCCGTCACGGCTGAAAACAGCTTGGGACCCCTTTTTCACTGGCAGAGCACAGACACCCCTGACATGAGTGACATCAAGCTGGCCATGCCCACACTGGCCCCCGAGGTCAAACATAACCCTAATGCAGCCCTCAGTGAAATCGAGTTTGACACCCCTGTGCTAGACACTCAGAATTTATTGTGTAACATTAATTTGATATGATGTGAAGGTGAATGAATTTGGACTAGAAATCCAGAATGTTACATAGAAAAAATTATGACATCACAGAACCCTATTTATTTATTGGACATATGATTTATAGTATTCCTTTCACAATCATAGTACTAGAAGAGACAGCAGTTAAAAATATTGATACTATGAAGAAATTAAAGAAACCATAAATTGTTGTTGTTGTTTATTGGATTTATATGCCGCCCTTCTCCCAAAGGACTCAGGGCAGCGTAAAACTTAAAACAAAAAACAAAAAACACATATTACAAAAGTTAAAAAGGAAATTAAATAAAGTATCCAAAAACAAACCCAATTAATATTAACAATAAAAATTTAAAAATTAGATTAAAATTAACAATTAAATTAATCATTTATTTTATTCTGTTCAGGCCAGACCGGCTTGCTGGAAAAGCCAACTTTTTAGGGCGCGTCGGAAGGACCGGAGGTCGGGGATTATGCGAAGCTCTGGGAGCATTTCAGAGGGAAGGCGCTCCCACAGAGAAGGCTCTCCCCCTGGGGGTCACTAGCCGACACTGTCTGGCCGACGACACCCTGACGCCAACTCTGTGGGGTCGCACTGGACGGTGGGAGGCTACTGGTGGCAGTAGGTGATCTCGCAGGTACCCTGGGCCTAAGCCATGGAGTGCTTTAAAGGTCATAATTAGTACCTTGGATTGCACCCAGAAAACAACCAGCAACCAGTGCAGGCCACCTAAAAGGGGTGTAACATGGGAGAACCTAGGTACCCCCATGATAACCCACGCAGCCGCATTCTGGACCAGCTGAATCCTCCAGGTGCTCTTCAAGGGCAGCCCCATGTATTATTATTATAATTATTTCTTCTGTTCTAAGTAGCCATATTTATTTATGCAAGATAGAAAAGGATGCAGTTACGAGCAGATAGTCTTTGTCATTACAATGTGTTTCTAAATAACAACACCTGTCGATTAAATTAAAAAGTATTAAAAGCATAGTATTTTAAGCAAAAAATAAAATGAATGCTACATATCATTTCAGACATTATCCTATGACATAATACAGGAAGTCCTCGACTTACCACAATTAAGCCCAAAATTTATGTTCCTAAGCAAGATAATTAAGTGAGCTGCACCCCATTTTACAATCTTTTTTTAAGCGAATCATGTGGTTGTTAAGTGAATCTGACTTCCCCTACTGACTTTGCTTGTAAGAAGCTATCTGGGAAGGTTACGAATGGCAATCCCACCACCCTGGGACACTGCAACTGTCATAAACACATTCCAGTTGCCAAGCACCTAAATTCTGATCACATGACCACAAGGATTCTGCAACAGTCGTAAGGGTGAAATCCAGTCTTGTCACTTTTTTCAGTGCTGTTGTAACTTTGAACACTCACTAAACAAATGATTGTATGCGGAGGACTAGCTGTACAACTTTCTACTTATCACACAATTGCTGTTTTCCTATTTTTAAGAACTTACCAACACTCTGGCTGAGAGATCCAGCATTCCCCGTTTCTCAACTAAATTGAAGATATGACTGATTTGGTGCAAAGCTTGCATGATTGGAGCCGTGCTGTTTTCTTTCACTATATACTCTATTAGATTGAAAGCCGAGGACAAAGTGACTTTTCCTACCCTAAAGAGATCAGAAAAAAGTTTTAGAGTAGTATTCTAATTCTAATATTATAAAGATTTATACTGTGAAAACTTGTGGAAATTTGTATTTTTAAAACTGAAATATATTGTTCCAAATACATTCTGAGCTAGTTTCATTCTAGTATCAATAGATTGGGGAGGTGGAAAGAAATTATGGGTAAGGGAAACTTCTCTATATGATAATCTTTGAGAAACAACCCATTTAAGGTTTTTCTTTTCAAAGCCAAACTATGAAGAAACAATAGAATTTTGCCATTATGAATTTTTTAATACTGTTAAACATTCTAAGATACATTTAGTAGAATTCAATCTGGGTCAATCTCTGGGACCAGGGGTTAGGTCTTCCACGCTTTCAGACTTGTGCTAGAGCCCTCCTCAGAGAATTTCTCTCTCATCAGAATGTGTGTTTTTGGGGGCTATTCTTTGCATAGTATTTATGCGGTGCCTGATTCTGTGAAATCAGCACTCCTGTTGACTGACAAGGGGCACTTTCCCAGGCTTCAATCATTTCCCTGGCTATTTTTGTACTTGCTTGGCCAACAATTTCAGTAGCTGTTAAATTAAATGTATGTCCTTGTTGGTTGCAATGTGATGCTATCGATGGGTTCGGATCTCCTTGTATGACCACTCATGTGTTTTTGCAAACTGGTGGTTAGCTTTCCCCCCGTCTGTCCTACATTGTCACATGGGCAATCCATGCAGGGGATCCAGTAAATTACATTAGAAGGATTTCCAAGCAATCTTTGCAATGCATGGTTTATTTTCATATGGTAGCCTCTGAGCAGTGTTTGAAGCCCACTTGCAGATCTCAGAAGCTGTGTTCTATTGGTTCCTAAATGTTTTTGACAGGGTGTGCCATATAGTTGGTCTTCTACCGTCTTTCTTTCTTTCTTTCCCATGCATGTTGTGCAAGCATCTTGCAAACAATTTATAAGATTGATTTATTTACAGGGGAAGAGAGAAGTTCCCCGAGGATGGGCACCAACACAAGCCCAAAATCTCAGAAGATTAAACCTCTGGTTCCGGTGATAAACCCAAATTAGGTACTGCAACATTAACCTGGGACACATATATGTGCTTTCAATCACGAGCCACACTTGGCTTAGATGTGCACCATTCACAAAATGTGGAGGCAGATCCCTGGTTTTCTACAATTTAGATCAAATCAAAAGCTATGTACTTCATCCTGGAAACAAATCAAGACAGAGGCATCTGTGCCAGGTCGAATTTTTTTTTTAAGATGGCTGCACAATTGTATAATCAAATAGCATAGCCACCTCTTTTTTTTTACATGTGTGTGTCTATTTAAAATTGAAGTCTCCTAGCACTTAGCTCTTTTAAGAATAATGTTGTTTCTAATCTTCTTGTGGTTTTTATGAATTCATATTATTGGAATTGCTATTCGGAGGAAGAACATCCATAGTGCTATAACTACAGTGTTATTGACATCTGTTCAACTATTTTGCAGTAAATTCCAGATTCATTTAACTCCTCCAAAAACAATTCTAAACTGGAACTGGTATTTTTCTGCTTCACCATGTTCCCGAGTCTCTAAAACATTGTAATATGGTGTATATCCCATTCTCTGTGATAGCTGAATATTTTATATTTAAATTTTTATTTGACAAAAAGAAAATTTCATTTTGGATCATTACCCAGCCAGAATAAATACATTATGAATCAAATTGGCTCTGTCTTTGGGATCAAAAATACTGGGATTTGTGTTCAGTTGGTGAATTAGAGCATTCCAGTCATTATCATCATAGTGCACGATATAGTAACCATTTCCATTCACATTGAACTTCACCCACTCTATTTCATGGGGGTACTCAATTACACCTAGATAAAAAAAGAAAAGGAGAGAAAAAAAAGTAAAAAAGCATCAGTTTAAATCAGTGCTAATTGCTGAGTATTCACAAGGATAAACATTATTTACTGACAATACTTGGGCAGCCATTTCTTTGTATTTCTTACAGAAAATCAGGGGTACTTGCAGGGAGAAGTAGCTCCTGTTCAATGCTATAAAGGACATCTTGAAGAGCAGTAACATTGCATAAACTGAATTTTCACAGGTCAGTCCCCAATACAGATACCTTCCTCCAAAATCTATTGCTCATCAAATTTGCTTGATAACATGTACAAGTTTCCCCAAAAATAAGATCAGGTCTTATATTAATTTTTGCTCCAAAATATGCGTTAGGGCTTATTTTCTGATTCGATTCTTAATTTCAGGGGAAAATGGTACTAAATGCGTACATCTGGCTGACAATCTTACCTGAGGTTTATTTTTAGGGTAGAGCTTATATTACGAGCATCTGGAAAAATCATGATAGGGCTTATTTTCCATTTGGGTCTAATTTTCGGGGAAACACAGTAAGCACACTTCAGCAAAATAAAATTTGTTCACCTGCTACTTTCAATATCACAGTTTAACTCTTATTTATTGTATTTATTCTCACAGCAATTGGTCTAAGCTTTGAATTCCCCCTTTTTAAATTATGTTATTTGGTATCAGGCAGTTCCTGTGTTAAGAACAAATTCCATTTCCTAACTCTGCTTTTAACCCAAATATGTCAGAACTTTTACAAGAAGCAGAAAACTTACAAGAAGCATACAGACAGACAGACAGACAGACAGACAGATAGATATGGATATATAGATATGTATTGTGTCACAACCCCTTATATGCCCAAATATGGGAGGAAGCATAGTGCTTCCTTTCTCTGTCTATCGGCTCATCACAAGAGACCATCCAGGCAGAAAGCCATTATTTTTACTGTTGCCTTTGTTACATTTGTGTTGCATTTGTGTTGCATTTGTGCTGATAAATAAATAAAGGGAGACTAGTATAGATCTATTTCAAGCTATTTAGCTCTCCTCAGCTAGCCATACCCCTACTGGGATTCGAACCTGGCCTGTATTACATTTTAGGCAGCTGTATTAGCCACTAGACCACAGGTTCTCCTCCTTTGTCAGCTAAGCCAGGGAAATGGGTATGTATTGTGTCACAACCCCTGGTATGCCAAAGTATGGGAGGAAGCATACTGCTTCCTTTCTCTGTCTATAGGCTCATCACAAGAGACCATCCAGACAGAAAGCCATTATTTTTACTGTTGCCTTTGTTACATTTGTG